>NC_091824.1:96528884-96840967 GCF_038994185.2 Dermacentor albipictus | reverse complement strand
AACTAAAGATACCTTGGTATTAACTTCTTATCTTTCTTGGTCAACACAGATTGAAAAAAGTAGTGTCATGGCATCACGCACACTAGGATACTTGAAACGTAACCTTCATGCACCACCTTCCATAACTCGGAAACTAACATGCCAAACATTTGTTCGTCCAACACTCGAATATGCATAATCCATCTGGTCACCTCACACTCTAGTGTGACTAACATGAAGACTTCATTATCTCTATTATCCTTGGAATCACATAGCAAGATGGTCACTCTCTGTTTATTGCATAAGACAGTCTACAGCGCGCACGCTAATACCTTGCCACTATCAAAACCTCTTCGCATATCTGGAGGCTTCATAATCAACGTAGTTTTACTCGTCTTTCCGGCCGTACGCAAGCCTTTAACACATCTACGCTTCCAAGTGCAATTGGTCAATGGAATGGCCTCCTTGATGGTGTCAGTATTCATGACCATGCGGCATTTAGAAATAAAATACTGACCACCATTGACTGTTTTTTCTAACCATATGATCACTTGAAATCATGTTTATGGATTTTATAGGGATATCATGTAGGCCCACTCATTTTTGTATACAACCTACTAAGTATGGTATTGTTACAACGTTACAGCCTATCAACTACATTTTACCATTGTATATCACCTGGTTCTTGAATTTTTTTGTTTTGTTTTTGTGTGCTTGTTCAAAAGTATTGTCTAGTCCCCCTCACATAATGCTCCTACATGGCGCCTGTGAGGTATTTGTAAATAAATAAATAAATATTGTCATTGACCGAGGCCCGACACCCTCCTTTCGAGATCGCCATGTGTCTGAAAATTCCCCGCAGGATGACCCACTGGGCTCTCAAACATTACCCGCGGATACCATCCTGTCACTGTAGCCACTCCACACGTTAATAGAATAGTGAGGAAGAGAATCCGATGCCAGCCACGAAGAAGCATCAGAGGACTGGCTTTGGAACTGAATGTATTTGCGACAACAATGAAAATAGACGTGCAAGGAGACCTCAACTATTCCTTTACAATTTCTTGAGAAGAATTGGATTGTCGGAGGTGTAAAGAAACGGTACAAGGGGAAAATTCTAGCTGCTCTTGGCACAGGGCCGGGAAAGAAGAACACTTGGTAACTGCTTTTACTGATGAGAAAATTTTCGTGGTAGAGGCCAGTCAGAACAATCGGAAATCTCCGTTCCGTATTGGGAGGCCAGAGCTTGCTGATGCAGCCAGTTGGACTTTTTTACGAAACTCCATAGCGGCGTCTGTCATGGCTTGAGCTGGCATAACCACCACTGGACGCGTTCCTCTTCCTTTTGCGACAAAAAGGCACGGAGACCGGCAGTCACACATGCCTTAACATATAGTAGAGGTTCGTCCGTCTACCACTTTGCAGCAAGACTGCGTCCCAGCACAACTATCAACGAGCACATCAACAGTAAAGCGATGGTGTCGCGCTCTAACACCCGACTTCATTCCTGCTGAAGAGTTGCGGTGAACTACGCTGAGGCAAACCCCCTGGACATCTATGTGCTGGTTTATTATTTAAAAGGAGGCCCCGGTCCATCAGCACATCAGCATGGTAACCCTGAAAGCATTACTGCAGCGAGCATGGAAAAAAATTCTTCTTGGCAAACCTCGCGGGCCTCAATTGAAGCGTACCCTGAACATATAAAGGCCGTGATTAATTCCAAAAGCGGACACATTGAATAAGATTTTTTTTGGCATTTGTAATACATCGGGTGTATACCCTACAAAATATTTCTTGCCTTTTTTTATGTCATTCTCAATGAACACACAGTTACGTTACTATATATATGGCACGAACTGTTGAGTTTAATCTAATAGAAACATGCAGTTTCCATCCTACACCTTCACTGAGAGTGCGTCTTCATGATGCTGATGATGAAGCCTCATTTGATGGCACAAACCCACTATGGGGGATAGGCCACGAACCGGGTGGTAATATTTGTCGACGACACCCGGTTCTCTTAGCCTGTCGCAATTTTAGCCGAAGCGGTTTCCGCCGAAACGAGTGTTCATTTTATTCGACGGGGAACAGGACGTCGCAGTAACTACGAAGAGCACAGTTCTTCAGCACAGAGTTCAAATGGCCGGCAATAAACACGACAACGATATTATGTCGAAGTCGAGTCATGCGAATCATTCCATGGCTTGTGCGACCGTTTACTCAAAGTTAGATGAGGAGAACACAACACATTTCGAACACTGCCAAAAGGTGGCTGAATTACTAGCATATTTGCCGCAGTGAAGCCCACAATACTGGTTTCTAATCTATCTATCTAGCAGTGTACAAGGCTACGCACATAAAGCCAATGATGAACCTTGGACTTCGTCTCGTAAACAGAGGACAAGAGCTTCGCACACTGCACCAGCCGGACAGCTGTGACCGCTGCCATGAGGACAAACTAGTGCGAGGGCTTTGGTGTCAGAATGCTCTTTGCCGTGAAATAAGTCTAATGAGAAATCTTTAAGAGACGTAATTTCTAAGCCTACTACCAAATTAGGCATATCAGCATCTGCTGTGAATGAACAACCGTTTTCCGACCCTCTCTGCTTGCTCTAACACGCCCTTGAATAATCCAATTGTCGTCTAAGTGGCGGCATGTGGCCCTTTTAATTACAATAAAGCATCCCTAAGGCAAGATTAACAAACCACCTCGCAGTTCAATCACAGTTCTTCTTTTATTTTAACATGGGCGCAAAATAATTCATCAATGCAAGGTGTATTCAACAAAGGAAATAATGAATTTATTTGTACTCATTGCCAGGCCGGTCTACTAGTTCGGAAAAAGAACACAGAGTAATAATTGATTGATGCAGTGAACACTATATGGGAACTAATGTACTGGAAATGCAACAACTTTTTTTTTTATGGGATGGCTGGGGAGAGCAGGAAGCTCAGTGCTCAATTGCGCACTGTCACTAACTTGACTGAACAACATGTCTGCTAAATATAGTAGTTCTTTTTTTATGTGTCTGCGTTGCAGTATGAGGCAATCAAAAATTTGCTTCGTCTTTAATAGTGGTACGCAATAGCATTCAAAGATCCGGACTGCTCCTCACGTTTCCCGACAACTGCAGCATTTGTAACCGTCTAGTTTACAGGGGAACGCTCGCGGCGAACGTTATGCAAGAAAGCGGGCTTTCTGGTAGAAACGCGGCCTCTTGTATGGTTTGCGATATGGCGGAGGCAAGCGCCATCTGGAAGTGTTTAAACGATAAGGGCGCGCCACTCCGTGGGTTCCAAAATATTCAGGCGTTGGTACGCGCAAATGGCGGATGGTTATGGTTCGTAGAAACGCTAGAAAAGGGGTTTGTTTGAGTTTTCGCGTAGCAGAATTATGTTTTCTCATATGTTTAAATTACAGTCCGACGCGGTCGTGTCTGAAGGTTGAGTGGAAGTCTTTACAACTTTTGTACGTATTCTAGCTTGAGAAATACAATTAGTTGCGCCACATGAAGGGCCTGGCTACAGGTGATTCGAAAACCATTTTGCCGGAACGACGCTGGACGCTGGACGCAGGGCGCCGATACCAACATCAACATCGGATTTTTTGTGACACGGGGCTCTTAACGCTAATACTTCGCGTAATACCATGCCTGAACACCACCGCACCTGGCTGTATGAGGATAATGAACAAAGATGCCCCCAACCCAGTGCCTTTGCATGCGAAACTCGGCTGCATACAGCCTTATGCGATCAGCGGGTTTCCCAAAAAATGCTTTCCTTGCTTCGACATTCTCTATAACAATTATAACATATTTTCTCGCTAGTGTTCTTTCTGCAGCTCGTAGTTTCTTACTCTTCTTTGGTTTCGTGTATATTTTTCTACAATTTATTCAAATGCTAAAGTGCACATTGTAGACAAAACCAGTTGACGGGATTCCAGCCTCCGTGTACTTGCAACGAAACAGGATAAGGAAGCCTCCTAACGTCTTCTCTCCCTTGGCTCCATATCCTTCCGGCCGTACACAGAACGCAGCGTGGGGTGGAGCAAAACAGCGCAAAACACGCAGCCTTTTCTAACGGCCGGCCGCCCCATTTCCTTGCGAATCTTAGTTAGGAACTTAACCCTTCTATTCTTCTCCCTACCGTAGCGTTGGAATAAGCGACAGCTGTCTTTGGTCATAAATGATATGGATGGGGCTATTATATATCGCGAGATTTCCTCGCACAAGCACCTGCTCTCCATAAGGAACCGTGGTTCGCTTGCTGAAAGGGGCATAATGTTTCTCTCAGGCAATTATTGTTGCTACTGAAACCCACGTTGAAAACTCTACGTTTACGAAACTTCGTTTTTGGTAGCTTTAGTTCTCTTCAAGGCAAATACCGGCGACCTCAGTTTGGTCCAGGTTGTGTCTCGTTTTTATTTTACCGCTTGGAAGTTTCTCCGTACATTGTTATTCGATCACGTTGCTACTTTTCCGTTTACGATTTATTGAAGCTGCTACAAGCTGCCGGATTGCAGGAGGAACGTCTAAAATAATATGGAACCCTCTTTCACGGCAGCTCCAGGAATAAGGATGAAGTTTCATAGCCGCAAGTAGAAATGAAGCAAGAACGGTAGAGAGTTGGGCATGTTGGTAGCTAAGTTTAAGAACAGCGCGAGGGACAGAGACGAACAAAGAAAGACACACACATAGCTGTGTGTGTCTTTATTTGCTTATCCCTGTAACTTGTGCAGCTATTCTTTTTTAAAAAAAGAGAAGGCAATATTTTTAGCTTGCATGGAAACTGTTCTCTAATCACGCTGAAGCTCGAGCGTGTATAGTGGTGTTTAAATCAGCGCAAGGTGCACGGCGCTCCATTTACAACGTTTACTAAAGGAGTTTCGAAATTTAGAAGACGAATTGGACAGTTATTGTTATTTGGTTCGCATATAACTCGATAATTAACTATTGGAAGTTGTCGCATAATCGTATTGTACAAGTACTATTAGGGGCAACGACAGTTTCTGGCAATCTACAGAGTGAAATACTGATGCAAGTGGAGATTATTTCGAAAGATTCCGCTAAAAGAGCACTGTGGTTGTTGCGCCTATAAGCCAGTTACTAAGAGGACGCCTGAAGAGACATTTCTTGCACAAGCTTATCGTGGTTAAATAAGCATGTCTCACGTTATGCAGCCAACAAATATGCTGTCTTGGTTTACTCCAAGCAATTAATTATTTGCCAAATCTCAGCACAGTTGCCTTCCTCTAAAAAGATGCGTGAGTTAGTAGCATTGCCCCTGGTTCCTCCAACGAGCCCTCCTCTTTACTGTGGGCATAAAGTAACAGTACAAATAGACAACACACAAACACGAAGAAGGCCACGTGCCTCCGGTGACGTATTTCTTTTTTGTTTCCTCATTGTTATTCTCATAGTGAACCAGATAAGACCGCGTTTTCTTTAATAAAGCGAATAGCTTTCTTGGGATCAGCAAACAAGTTTTCTTTCCTTGACTCTAGCCATTTTTGTGGACCGATCCCGAAGGCTGTGTAGTCTAGCGTAGCCTCTCAAAGCGATAGCTACCACGAGGAAAGACCTTGAGAAACTGGCAACTGACACACGTGCCAGGCGTTTCAAGGAGCTGCTCTGGCACCATATAAGCAAGCATCTGACTGTAGCCCAATGATTAGAGCACTGCGCTGTTGTGCTGACAGACAGAAGTACGATCCCACCTGCTTTCACAGATTTTGTTGTGGGAGCATCGAATGACCCATTGAGCAAAAAAGCCGGTGTCTGTAGCAATGAGAAGGCAGCTAAATTCGCATAGGCTGCGACGCCACGTCTCGAGCACGGCACGTCATGAGCCCGCCTCGATGGAGGAAAGTGGGCGAAAGGGAAAGCATGCTGCACGCCAGTGCGGAAGGTGTTGCGTGAGGGAAGATTGCATCACCGCGACGCCATGTCACCTTCGCTTTCGCTTTCGGAAGCCGGCGCGCGGTTTCTACTTCTCTCTCTCATCCTCGCTGCGCTTAGGCTGCTGCGCGCATCTAGCCGTCTTGGTGGCCGCTACTGCTTCCTCGGCTATGGCATCACGGGCTGCTGCTGGTTGCTGGCTCACGCAGACATACTCACATACCTCTATGGAGTTTGAAGCATCTACATCGTCGGCGGCCACAACCTCGCCAATAGCGAAACCTGGCCGTCCACGCCAGTACACTGCAGATGAAGCAAAGGAGTGGAAGAATGCAGCAAAACGAACGAAGAGGCAATCGGAGGACTAGCTGAATGGGAATGAAGACATCTTAATCACCGAAGAATAGATCGCAAGCTTTTCTCTCCCCATAGACATTAGCCAATGAACTGAGTGAACAAAGTTCACTTGATTTCTCACAAATATAGTCCATATGATTACGGTCTGCAGCTAACGTTCTAACATATAATGAAAAAAAAATAACCCCCAAAATTTCATAACATACATCGGAGCAAATCTCGAGAACATTACTCGCAGCGCTAAAGGCACCGCTCAGCGGCGTAAATTGGATATTAATCCTTTCGCATCCACAACTTGCATGGAAATGCTTAGATGTCCTCGGGCATTTTTTTTTGTAACATTATAGATGGACTTTTCCCACTTGAGTTGTCTAACAGGTAACGCGAGGTACGTATACCGTACGCGGGCGTGTCACAGTGTGCATGAAATCGCAAGTTTGTAAGAGATACGAGGTATAGAAATGTCACTTTAAAACTGGAAGCGTTCAGCTATTCACTTATATTGGCAACTATCGCGATAATTCCCGAAAATTATTATTGTTTCATTTGGAAGCTTCTATGCTGGCCTAACATCTAGTTATTGGCATTATATGCATTATATAGCGTACACAGGGTATACATTCTTCTCTGTTTTTTTTTTCTAAGAGGTAAGCTCATTACGCTCGAATGTAGTAACGAGTTACAAAGGGTATCCAAATATATGTCTCAACAAGACCAGAAGCGAGAACTAGTGGAAGATGAGGTAAAATTAACTACATTGCACCAGAGACTGTACTATCTCAGAGACCAGCCCCCCTGGCTTCATGGTCAAAACGGAAAGCGCGTCAGCGAAAGTCAACGTGAAAATAGACCACATCCACGTAAATGCACGCGCAAGAAAAAAAAACTGATTTAATTAGAAGACTTGACATTAATAATAAAAACATAGAGAGTCCGGAAGTATTTTAAGGTCTGACAATGTAACGAAGAAAATCATTATAATAGTGCAAAAAATGTGCAGTTATGCAACATTGAATCATGTTTAATGCACTAATTTTAGTACACATAAATACATATACCATGCACGTGGACCTTGTTTTCTTTCACGTCGACTTTGGTTGGCACCTTTTTCTTTTTTACCATCACGCAGGTATAAGCTTAACGGCGAGACCAAAGTTGCAGCCTCTCCTACGTATTACACCAAAGCTTTCTTTTCTCTTTTTCCTTCTGAAACATGATAAAAGGACGAAGAACGATGGAAACTATTCCAAAGGCCCATCATAGCTGTATGGACGGATACTATTCAGCGATGTCCAGTGTTTTACCTCATTACCCTACAGATTGGACCCTTCCGTATCCCCTCGTCTTCTGCTCTCCCTCTTTCATTCATACTTTCATTCCGATAGCATCCGCAACCGACCAAGCCTCCAGGTACTAAGCCGCCGAGTGGAGGCTGGAATGTATTACCTAATCGAAAATGCAGTCTATTTTAAAAGAATTTTGTGTGCATTAGGACAACGATGGTAATACGACTTTAAGGACAACAAAAACAAATAACAATACGAAACACGTTCGTATAGGAATATAAAGAAATGCTTATACAGACAGAAAGAACTACAGGTTTGCTCTATCCACCCCTTGCTTACAGCTATATGGAAAAGCAAGTCTGCGAAAACCACAAAATGCGGCCGCAAGACCTCACTTTATAAACTAGGCTATTAAAGTGCATAGAGGTATTTTCGCAAAAAATGTAGATGCCGCACGGGGCCTCCCAACCACCAGCTTCATTAGGGCGTCCCTGGAGCGCAGACCAAGCGACGCAGTAATGGTAATGAATTTTCAATCTAAGCTTGTTTCAGTCGAGTGATGCATTGCAGAGTCTGGCGACTTCTTGAGCTGGCGGTCCAGAAAAAGCCCCACATTCCTGCGGTCGTCAAGTGCACAGAAATTCTTTTTTACGCGACGAATTGCGCTTTCGAGTAGCATCGTAGAAGAAGCTTGAGGAATGCGAGAAAAAGAGAGGTGGGGGCGGGGCTGGGGGTGAGGGCTTAGTACCGACATTCCTAGCTGCAGTGTGCCTTCGTTAACTCGCTTCTCTCCAAGCACTCGTCCTGCAAGCACCGTTCTTTTTTTTTGTATTTAACGATGCTTCTTTTGGATTAGATGATTCCTGTTGAGAGATGTTGTCTGTCCATGTGAAGCACGGCGAAGCAGTGATTACCTTTGCGCTCAAAGTCAATGAACAGCGGCTAAAAGTTCGCCTCTCTGCACCGTGCCCCCAACTTGCCTACTTTTTGCTTTTTTTTTTCTTATATGTAGTGGCCCCGTAATCATTTTTTTTTTTTTAGAGTTCACCCTTCTAGTGTGTTCGTCATGAGCACTGGTTAACTGAAAGGGGAGTTACACAGCCTACAGAAAAGCCTTGTATTCAGGCAACAACAACAACAACAACGACGACGACGACGACGGCGACAACGACAACAACATTGATAACAACGACAACAACAAAAATGATAACAACAACATTGATAACAACGATAAAGACAACATTGATAACAACGGTGACAACAACATTGATAACAGCGATGACAACAGCATTGATAACAATGATAACAACGAAGCTAAAGAGAAGAACGAAGTTTGCCAGCGCTTGTACAAAATTGGACAGCGCCGATCAAACAAAGATAAGGCAAACAACACGCGCCGTGAGTACAGGAGACTAATAATATAGAAGTTGGTCATCTGGGCCATCTGAATCGTAGGTAATAATTATAAGTATTAAATAAATATAGTATATATAAGACCCAAAGGAGCAGCCGAACAGGGCGCGATGCCACTGCTGCCCCTTTCCGTTCCAGGTTTTCACCATTGACGCCAACGGGTCACACCACGAAGGAGATTGTCAAGTACTTGGCTTCTCGCAGTCACACGAGAGGCATAATGATGCCAGCCAGAAAGGTCATATTATGTCCTGCCAGATATCACCAGAAATACTTAGAAAAACTGGGCCTCTAGTTACAGGAAGGTCATGTAAAAAATAAAAAAAGAACATTTGGACGCCTATTCATGCTAGTAACATTAGTTTATCACTTCGTTTCTTCTTTCTATATCTTAATGCTTGTAGTCCGCGATTTAAGTGTACGCCTGGCAGCATGTAACAAATTTTCGTGCCAAGCAATTAGCAGGCGAGTTCACGCGCGGGACACTGCTCGGGCCGTAACAGG
The DNA here is from genome assembly GCF_038994185.2 of Dermacentor albipictus. Taxonomy (NCBI): domain Eukaryota; kingdom Metazoa; phylum Arthropoda; class Arachnida; order Ixodida; family Ixodidae; genus Dermacentor; species Dermacentor albipictus. Next base: position 96,831,531 of record NC_091824.1, on the reverse strand, counting down.
CGGAGCAGAAGTCGCAGAGCAAGTAGCCAGCAGCGAAAAGACATGGATCGGAACACGAACCCACTGCGAGGGCGTGTTTGCCCAAGCGCAACGACACAGACCAGTTCTGTACTGCCCGACCAGAAGAAGGGACCGTGAAAGGACTGCAAAGACCTGGTAAACCGTAATGGTGGCTGTGCAAAACGACAAACGTACAACACACATCCGCGTAATACAGACTGTCCTAAGTACCTTCTTTCTAATTGGGGTAAATCATAGCCTTGAACATCTTGAATACTTTTTCTTACATATTCAATGATTGAGAGTCACACAGGGTCGGATAGACCATCACAGATGTTTTCAAGGCCTAAAATACGAGTACAATCGCTCTTTTGGAGACGGAAAAGGGGATTTCAGCGTGTCTGTGGGGAACCGATGAACAAATAGCGACATTTTGGAAAATTTAGCCCAGCACCTGAAATATTTCCGTGCTCAGTGCAAATTACAAGGCTACGCGATAAGCTTCTTCATTCCTGAGATACAATGTGATGTTATCGGCGAAGGCTACCACATTTACCACACCGCTACCACGAAGTGGGAGACCGCGCACGCAAAGGTCTCTCCGCACCGAGCGCAGAAATGACTCCATGCTGAGCACAAAGAGTACTGAAGACAGAAGGCACCCTTGACGAATTCCACCAGTAACGAGAAACGGTGCACTTTCACAATCATCAAGAAGCAATGTACACCGGATATTTGAATCGGCATTACAAATAAGTTCAACGAGGTCAGTGCCAAGCGAGGTCAGTTCATTAAATATGTAGCTATGTTCAGGGCGCTTGAATGCCTTTTCTTGATCTAGTGAAACGAAGAGACCACGTGCTGACCTGACCTGCGTTTATGTCATTATGTCACGCGCGACGAACGAGAGACTATCTCTGTGCCAGAGGCTGAGCATACCTCACGGTGTCCTATTAAAGAAGGCATCAGGCTTCCCAAGCGTCGAGTGAAAACAACTGTGAAGATTTTGTAGTCAACATTGAGAAGCGGGATTGGCCTCCATTCCTCTGCATGAACCGATGATGGATCGTGCTTATGCATCAGCAAAACACGGCTGTCGTGAACACTAGCCGGGAATTCAATGTTATCAAAGCAGCGGCTGATCACAGATACGAAAGTTCGACCAATATGTTCCCAGAAGGTGTGATAAAACTCCATTGGGTAAACCGCCTGACCATATAGTATACGGCCGAGCCATGCTTCGCGGAAGATAATACTGTTTTCAACTCATGAACTGACGGTCGTGCACCAAGAGGGTCAGCTACCTCCGGTGGAACTTGAGGCGCACCCACTAAGCATTTCTACGTTATCATGATCCATTCGCATTGTCGTACGCACCATGTTTTTTATATGAGTTACAAAGAGTAAATAATCAGGCGCAGGAGGCGACGTAACAGGAAGCGCTCTTTGAGCTGCAGAACCTAATGTATTCGGCTGTCTAGAAAACGAGTTTCTTGCGAAGCGCAGAACTTTGGGGTGTGCACACGGATTAAATCTGCGTCGCCAAGCAGCAGCTGACAAAGACGGCGCTGCGACGAGGCGTTGGAAACGCCTCCGGAGCTCACGCTGCCATGTATGTATCAGTGGAGTCAGTTAACTGACCCGAAGAGCAATGCGGAGTTTCATGGCAGTATCCGCCAGCTGTTCTGACATAAGTCTGAGTGCTCGTCCTTCCACTGAACAATGCAGACGCCGCTGCACCTTGAGCGCGTCCCATGACTCTGGGCAAGATCTAGAAAGAGAGGCGCGCCAGACTCTTGACAAAGAAGAGCGCGGTCGCGCGCCATGTGGAACGCGGATGTCCAGGAGCCAAGGTTTTACTGGCGAAAAGCAGGAAAGCAAACTTGAAGCATATGACTGGTCTGTGAACGCAAATGTAAACAGAAGATCAAGCTAAAGTTACCACGTCATATTGTGAGACATAGTGAATTCTTTGGCACATAGGCACGGTCTAAGCTGTTCGATGACGCGCCGCTTCGCCACGTCTATACAAATAAAGAAGCATGAAAAATCTATATGTCTCCAGCAACGAAAGTGCTGGACAAGGCGTCGCAACTTCCGTGCGAGGCGTCGCAACTTCCTTACACACAGCCTACAGACATGATAGCGTCAGATTGTAATATGAATATACGGGAAAGCATAATTCTGCTACGCGGAAGCTCAAACACAAATCCATTTTAACCCGATCGCGTTTTGCAGTTGCCATTTGAGTAGTAGGAGTGGCGCCCCCCCCTCCCCCCCAGTTCTTTGCATTCCATCAAAAAAAAGAACCACAAAGCGATCTCCCAGAAATTCTAGCTTTAGAAAGAATTTTTGCTCATGCCACAGCGATGCTTCAACAGTGAGTTGCGCATGAAGTGTCAGCCGCAAGGCTTGCCGTGCGCACGGCTGCCCGGAATACATGATCCTGGCACCGTCCTATGCGCCAAACGCAGCCAAAGAAGGCCTGAGGAAAAAGAAGCGTTCCCGTTTACAAACGGTAAGAACATGGTTGGCACACTGCTCCCCCCCCCCCCCGAATGACCGCTTACCATATTTCCCACAAATTTCAATGCGCTAGCTTCAATCGTTTTCTGACTGAATTTTAGAGGACATTTGGCGAAGTTTTCAAGGTCACGTAGCACGCCGCCTCTAGTTGGATTCAAGGCTTCGTTGTGAAAGGCCGGCAAACGCGCATAGGTAGACTCCTCTTACAATGATTGTGTTTCACGGAGAAAAGAAGCTTCAAACGCTGCTAGCTGGGTTGTACAAGAATGCACTCTAGTCACAGTGCATTTTAATGCACCTATCTTTTGTAGCTCCAGCATTGTCATGTCGACTTAAGCGAGCACCTGAGATGAGCACGTAGATTCGAACACTTAGGATGTCAGCATCTAATGGAACGTTTGTCCGAAAACATTGCGTATTCCTCAGCTTGAAGCGAAGTTCAACCATTCTGTTCTTGGCGCTGACGTAGACAGAAGCCGCACTTTGTGTTCCCGTTTTAAATAAATATTAAGAACTAATAAAAAATAAAAACGCAAATCTGCGTGACTGCCAGTATTCGAAAAAAAATGAACAACTGTCCTCAGAAACGTTCCTTATGGATTTCTCAGTAGGTTTATTTGCTTGCAGCGCTCTTTTGACGTTTTAAGAAAGGACTTGGAAGGACCAGCTCCGAAATGAGGCTGCGATTACCAGGCGCAGCATGCAATCATAGTCATACCATGTAATTTCTTTCTGGAAAAGCGCATTACAAACATTTCGCAGTGACTTAGATATGGTGCCTAGCTTGAATCAATTGTGAGCATAATTTACTATTTGGACGAAAAGATACACGATAAAAAGATTGAAGTTATAGGGAGAGAAAAATACAGGAAGGAAAGGCAGCGAGAGTTCAGTTCTAAATATTGCCTCTGGTTCTTTTAGACTGTTCGTGACCTGCATATCGAAATGGGAGTCCAATATTTTTTTCTTCAAGCGCTATAGTGCACCTACACCGATGGAGACATCAAAGCCATTTACGTAACATTCTATTTTCCCGGTGTAATGAGATTCCTCAATACAGCCCCCCCCCCCCCCCAATCCTGCTTCGTATAGCGTGAAGGTTGAACGCGAAAGGAATAGCTTCGGTGACCGAGTTATAAATAACATGTCCCGAAAAGAACAAGAAGAAAGAGCGAGGCTTTAATGGCGGAAAGGCGGAGAGTTCGGCATAGAGAACATGCCTCTGGCCAACTACCCCATGCAGCTTCGGAAAGAGGGAAGGTAGGAAAATGATAGAAGAAATACGAAAATGATAAAAGTAATCAACACACTGTACTCTCCCGAAACGTTCCTAGTGTAATCACTGCCACACTTTTTTTTTCCTTTGTGCATCGTTCTACCGCCATAAGGACAACGCATGAGAAAAGAAAGCAGCGCAACGCATCTCAGGACGACTGTGGACGGTATTGCGTTAGCAGAGAATCACTATAGCCACACGACGCACTACCACCGTCGAAACGAGTTATGTATGAGGCGTGTACTGTTGGCGCTTGCTTAATAAAACTCGGCGCCGTCCAGCGCTGCCGCCGCGATGCCTAGGCTGGCCTCCGAAATGCATGGCGCAGCGCTGGGTGCGGACGTTGAGAAACGCGTCATGCCGCCACCGAGTTCTTCTCTCGTGCTTATCACGATTATGATACTGATGATGATGATTTACTGGCATCCCCTTTGTAAGGGGCGGTGACAAGGAGTCACCTAGCCTGCTTGAGTTACTCAGACACGCTACACATATTTTTCATTCTAGAATTTTCGTTTACGCCTCTTCAATTATATTTCGATACCTATGCCTGTAACTGATTTAGCCGTATCAGTCTCTTCCCTGCTTTCTTTCCCGCCAATACTCTAAACAGGTCTCTTGCTTATCTGCACTGCTGACCAGTTGTTGTTACAGTCCTTCTTAAGTTCAAGCGCTTCTGGTAGGTGTTCGTTACCTAAGGGTCTCACTGGGTGAATCCCTTTACATTCCATCAGGATGTGATGAGTAGTATTTTAATAATGCTTATTGAATACTTTGTAACGCGCAGTGCTTTGTTGGAAATTATGAGTTCGCAACAAAGTCAAGAAGTCACCTAAAAGCCAGAAGGGCGAAAGTTAGGCAAATCAATGCACTAACCATCAATACAATGCAAGCAGAAACACAACCAAGCAGCTCCTGTAGACACTAGCGCCACAGTTGCCTGTAGTAATTGTGCCTGAACGCTACTGTCAGGCGTGCGAACAAAGGTATATCTAGCGAGCGATCGACGTGATATGTGCACAATGGCTTGTTGCAAAGTGTAGGTGGGGAAATAACGCCTGACACAAATCTTAAGCGATAACCTTAGCATGCACATCATGTAGAACTATCACTGCGCTTTGCAACGAAGCCTTTCGCTCTTTAACCTCGTAGCCAAAGTGTGGTTTGTCTCGCACACTGTGTTGACAAATAAAAAGCGATTGCGCTTGACAGTAGAACCATCCGGCATGTAAAGAACCGAGTTCAGCATACTCTCCCCTTTTTTTTTTCTTTTGTAAAAGTTATAACTTCAAGGACGCTAATGATTCGTACGCGGCAAAAGGCAAGGAATTAAACCTGGAATCGCCGTTAGGTCTCACTTGTAATACAGTGTTGACGAATATAAAGCAAAATTACGCGGAAATATTATGCGTGTGAACATAAATATTTGCAGTCGCGTCGCGAACAGAGTTTGTTCAGTGTAGTAATAGTTCGGAAATGCAATAGCACTGGATAGTAAGATATTATTATAGGACACCAGAAGTTACAGAGGTGTATATAACGCGTCGGATCGCCGGTTTAATAGGGGAATCCAAGTGACTGCGCTACTGTTTCTCGAAATTTAGACGTGTATGCTAACCCACTGATGTATATGTAGTGTGGAGATGAAATTCACAAGACAGCGCCATGAATGAGGAAGGAAGATCGAAGAGAAGGAAGAAGACGTCCCAGCAAACCAGGAATTAGGGGAAATGACCTCTGGTCCCTACATTACAGCAGCTTGTTTTAAGACAATTCAGTCTCTTGCAGCTTTATTGCCTCGCATTCATCGAGGCTCTAACAAACGAGAGTTAATTTATGACTGTGGTTGTGTCAGGATACATAAAAACAATAAATAACACTTGCACCACAGTCTACTTGTCATTATTTCACTAGCACCTGCTGAGATATTCATAATACTTCACCGTCTTATTTACATATAATTAAAGAAATAATAGTGTTTCTTTATGTAGGCGATTTTGTTTTTATTTAGACTGCTTTGTTTCAGAAGTTTCAAATTATAACGTAGCTTTGACAACATCAATCGGGTTTTACTTCCGTACATTCCCACTACGCTTTATAATGTACACGATTGTAGCACTTGAAAAAATGAAACGCAATTCCTAAAACTGTCACAGGGTAGCTAAAATTTTAAAAGATCATTCTGTACGAAAAAAATATATAAAATCTTACTGGCATATCTTTCTTGGACATTCTAGGATCGCGTTCGAAATGCCTGTGCCGTGGAGTCCGAGAAAAGGATCTTAGGGTATAAATAACCATACAGAAATGAAACAAAAGCAATAATATACGCGGACTACAAGATTGCACACTATCGCAGTATTTATTGTTTTTCTTAATTTTTTTATGAAATGAAATAGCCTCTGAGAAGATAGTATTCCTTCATGCTCCGCTTTTCTCTTTCGGGTCATGTTGCTCTCGCTGCTAGTTCTGGTGCTGCCGAGCCGCTGTCACGAGTACTCTGTGGGGCAAAATTAATAACGTCGTGTCTACGTGGTCCATGTTGCACTGCCATATACCCGCTGCACTCTCACCGGCTTATGTGGTATAATTTGCGCTGTTGTGATTCCGGAATCCGCCCTCACACTGCTCCTTCGTTCCACCTAACTGCTCTTGCTATTCGTCTTTTTTCCTCCTAACATCTGCGTTCCCTTCATTATAGCAATTTGTTTTTCCTTGCGCCTGCCTACTTCCGCTTTTTCACGTGCGGTTCCCTTCCGGCCTTGCCACCCAAGTCCTCCCCTCCACTCCCCCCCCCCCCCCTTACCATCGTAACTGATGACGCCCCGACGCTTCATTTGTTTCCCTCTGCTGGCATGATGCACTCGTACGGGCGTACGATCGCACCGGTTTCTCTTACGTGCGGCGCCACCCCTTTCCGCCTTTTGTTTTCTCGCTTTGGATATTTTGCTGTCTTGCATCAGGAGCTTTCTATCTATACCTCTGAGACCCGCAGCAGCCCTCCCACCCACTTTCCAAACATTTTTTTTTTCTTCGAGCCAGCACCTCAACCATAGCGTTTTTATTCCAGATTTGTTTGTTTATTGTGAGGTCTCAGTGAACGCCGTGTTGCTCGTGCGTGCGTTGTGTTAGTCTCTTTTCGTATTTTGAGCAGGAAAAGAAGCGTGGCAGAAAAGCAAAAAAAAAGGGAAGGAAATAAGGTGGAAAAGGCGTTGTGTTTCTGGTGTACCCTCTGCCCACCTGTTGCAAAATTGCCGCCCTCACTCTTGGAAATAAGTAAGCAGGCAGTGGAATGGAAGAGTTGCGGGAAAATATGGCTGAGGTGGTATCATGTGTCAGCCCTATGGCACACGATCTATAAATAGCACTTATAGTAAACAGGTGTTTCTAACGTTTATGGCGTGTGTACGCATTCCTTAAACATACTGCTAAGTATGAGACTGGGAAATATGGCTGATGGGCCGTAAGGCACGCCTTAGTCTCACCTCAAGGATACTCGAAAATAACTGCCCCCTAACTGAGCCTTCTTTACTTAATGTATATAGCACTCGGTTGTATATAGCACTCAGTTGATCATAGCCTCGGCATAGATAAAGGGAGACGTGTGAGGGCTATGGTGGTCTCCACGTGTCCGTACATATTTATTGCCTACCTGTTCATCACCCCCCCCCCCTCCCAACGCGGTGCTAAACGTGTGGACACGCCATCGCTTGTAAACAAGAGTTCCCTGGCTCCTTACCCAGACGCCTTAGTGGTAGTAGCATTCCACGTCAACAGAATGTTATCGTTACTTTTCGTATTACAAAGGTGGTGCCAGATGTCTTAGAAACTGTATCTCCGTCCTACTGTCATATAGTACTCACCAGGGCAGTGTACAACTTGCAGGCAGACTACTGCGTTTTTTGTGAAGCCTACTTATCTGATTACCTAAACGCCTGTGTCGTTTCTTTTTACTTCTAGCTGATGCGCGTTTTCCTCCGTTGCTTTATATTATAACCACGTCGATAGTACGACAGTATCTACATTGAATACAGCAATAAAAACGATTTGCACCCTCACTTCTTTATGGTCACCGAGGAGCCTTTACTAACACATTGTTCAGACTTTTTAAGCCACCTTCAAGGAACCGCGAATTAAAGTGCTTTCAGAAATAAGATTAATGAAGCTAGCTTGAGTAAGAGAGCAAGACAATCTTTCAAGGCTATATCTTTATGCTTGTAAAATCTGATTATATACTACAAATAGGAAATCAAAGCAAACACGCGTTTGTCACCAAATAAAAACAAAAAAGGAGGCGTTTCTGCTTTACAGCTTACAACTAACAATGTTTTCAGAAGCTGTGACGTATAATCTGTGTTAAGAAGCAAAACATTGTTCTCTTTTCTACGATCCGCACTTAGCCCCATGTGATAAAGCGCAAAGTGGCGTCATATCTCGACACATTCCGCCTCCGCTGTATGCATATAAATGGCTTAGTAAAAGATAAAGTGGCTTGTGCAGATTTGGCTTGTGCCGGGAATAAAGCGATGTCCTTGGAAGCATAATTTGTGACCGTGGTTTCCCTTCGCAAAAGGCAAAGAAAAAATTACTTCTGTAATAATGAGGCATAGCCCTAGCCATGTTCGGTGTGAATAAAAGTTTGTCGTCGACCATCATAATGACTCCCCTTCTGCAATCAATTTTACGTCCGGGTGGCCACTATCACCGCGGAATAAAAAGATATTCGTCGGCAAATTCGGTGCCACAGTTAAAGGAAAAAACAAAAGTGTGCCGAACCGAAACAAAAGCGGATCACTCGAGCAGCCTCGTACTGCCACTACAACCTCTGAGGAGATTGGCGAAGTGGCGAAATGAGAACTGCTTGAAAAAATCGGAAGCGTGTCCTCCAGTAATCTGCCAGCTATAATAGCAAATAAGAGAAGCCAGTGGCAGCCTAAAGTAGGGTCACTCCAGTGGCGCGAGGAATAATTAAAGTGTTCGATGGGGGCGAAATGCGAAAACACCCGTGTACTTAGATTTAGGTGCACGTTAAAGAACCTCAGGTGGTCAAAATTTCCGGAGTCCCCCACTACGGCGTGCCTCATAATCAGAAAGTGGTTTTGGCACGTAAAACCCCATATATTAATAATTAAAGTGAATCACATTTTCCAGCGAGTCTATTTATGGCTAGGGTTCCATGCAATTTTCGTGTCCATCAACAAATCTGTGTAAGCAAAGACAGCGTCAGCAATGGATCGTGCCACTGCTGGCGCGTTCGTAGTCGTCGTCGTCTTGTTGCCAGCTGGCTCCATTGCCGCTCCTCATGCCAAAGCTCACATACTGCCCCGCCCTCTGTGAAGACGCTGACGGCAGTGGCCAATTGCCAGTTGGTCGGGTGGTTTCGGTCTCAAATGTTTTTGCCTCAACATATCGCGGAATGAAAACACGAATGTATATAACAAATGTATAACTCGAATGAACGCGGATGTATAAAAATTAATGTGTGCGCTACCTTTTGTCATGATGACTACCAATGAAGACAATAAATGTGACAATAAATGCACCTTTGTTACCTCACCCTTACCCAATGCCTCAGACGAGGCCTGTAAGGACATTGTTAAATAAATAAATAAATAAATATTAACGCGGAGTAGCAGGCTAGAATGCGTTAGCTCAGGCCGACCTCTGTGCCTTCTCTCCAATAAATTATCGCTTTTTTATTATATGTGTCCCCTCATTGTCGAGGGCTACCCAGCTTCGCTTGTCATCCACCTTCACCCAGTGGAATGGCTCATGATTTTCAGTTTTTTTTCAACCGATCATTTTTGCTTCCCCAGCCATGATAGTACGCCTATTTTCGTTTAGGCGTGCACCAGACGGAGATGAGAGAACGTCATTGCGATTATGGTTACGCGCTTAGCTCAGGGAAAGCAAACTGGACATGATTCAGTGAGAGACAATACGAGTAGCTACCGATAGAAGGGCGTTCTGGATAAGCTATCTGCACATATTCAAAATCTACATCCATAAATAGCTCCAAGTGAAGCAATGTTATCAATGACAGTTGATTTCTCAAGCCTAGCACAATGGAACGTTCCTTAAGTTACCTTCTACGCGTTCATGCACACGCTTTCCGAAGCAACATCGGAAGGAAAGCGATAATGAAATCATGACAGCCGATTAAAGGAAACAGGAAAGTAAGGACACTAAGGACTAAAATTAGGCTCAGTGGGAAAAGGCCAGAGAAGTGTCCGTCATCTGACGTCTATATCGGAAAAAATTGTGATGGTGGTGGTGGTGGTGGTGGTGGTGGTGGTGGTGAATTGTAGCAACAGGCGGGTTTAGCCTGGCGAACAAGGCCGGCAATTGCTCCGCCCGAGCATCTCGCGCAATACCGCTGATGGGTTTCACCATACGTCCATCAAACCGGTCTCTCTTAAGAAATCGATGAGGAGACGTGAAGTTTCTTTGCGGGCCATCACTGATCCCTCGGGAAATATAAGGTGTTGCAGGCGCGCATGCGGAAGGTCCTTGTTTTGCAAATTCTTCAGGAGAGTGTCTCTTGCATCTTGGAATTGCTGGCAGGACCACAAAAAGTGCTCAATGTCTCCTGTCTCGTTGCATGCCGTACAGTTCGGAGAATTTATTCGCCCCGTTTTAAATAACCAGGCCGGTGTGCTAGCAGATCCTGTCCTTATACGATGTAGAAGTGAGGCTTCCTCTCGGTGCAATCTCTTGGTTACGCAGGGCATATGCGGTGGAACCCAAAGCGACGCAAAGTGATTTCGAATTTCAGATTTTTGCACTTGATTACTCTTTGGAGCCTTGATTTTGGGAGGATGATATAGCGCTGCGTATGCAAGCGTATCAGCTTTTTCGTTTCCTGAGATACCAATGTGGGAGGGAATCCACTGAAACTTTACTGTGAAGCCTTTGTTGTTGAGGTCTTTCACGATGGCTAGGGATTTGCGTGGGAACTTGAGGGATGGCAAACCACGGTATACTTGTTGTAATGCGGCCTTTGAGTCCGTAAGGACAACCACATTCTGCGGAGGCAAAGTCTTTAATTTGCGCAGAGCAGAAGCTATCGCTACGCCTTCCACAACTGTCGACGAGGCTATACACTCCAGACGCCCAGACCACGTATATCTTAGAGAGGGAATGTAGTATGCAGCTGCACAGCGGTCTTCGTCTGCCTTGACCGAGCCATCTGTGTATACTTGTAGGTGATTCGGGTAAGTCGTGTTCAGGTGTTCCAGGACAATGCCTTGGCTTCTGCAGATGGAATGCAGCTCTTTGATTGCAATCGTGGTACACTTAAGTTGCATGTGATGTCCTCGAATGTCCAGGGTGGTTCTATCCTTTCTCTCGGTCTCGAGCAGCGCAATCCTAATACGCGAAGCGTGTTCAATGCTGCATGAAAATGTGAGCGCGGTCTGTTACCTATACGTCGTAAGAGGGCTCTACCGGGCGTAGACTCACTCAATCGTAGAAGCTGGATCATCAGAGCCTCGGAAGCCTGAAGTCGTAGAGGGCGTGACTCAGCTTCGTAGAGCACTTTCTTGTTTGACGCTGGCTGAGGGACTCCAAGGCAAAGTCGGATACCTTTTCTGTGGATGGCTTCTAAGCGCTCGTATTGGCTGTCTGAGGGTGACATCAGAGGTAGCTGATACAGGACTCGACTGGTAACCAACGCTGTATGTAGCCGTAGCATTGATGTCGGGTGGTTGCCCCAGCGTATGCCAGCGACTCGCTTGAGCACATGTAGCCTGCGTGACGATGATGCCACAACGTGGTCAACACCGCGGCGCCAGAGTAGCCTGTGGTCTAAGGTAACGCCCAGAAATCGGACGTTGGTGACCTGTCGAATCTGGTATCCGTCCAAAGTCAGCGTCAGGCGTGTAGATTTTCTTTTCACTCCAGGAAATAGTACGAATGATGATTTCTCTGCTGATAGTGTTAATCCAAGCGTTGCCAAGTGACCCTGAATTGCTTTTACTGCTCCCTGGGCTATTCGTGCGAGGCGGCGATGCTGGTAGCCGGAGACCCATACGCAGATATCATCGGCATATATAGACATCTTCACTGGTGTTCGATGGTTTAGTACTGTTGGGAGGCTACTCATGGCAATGTTAAATAATAAGGGAGATAAAACACTCCCCTGTGGCACACCACGAAATATACGTATTTCATCGCTCAAAGTGTCGCCAAGACGAACTCTGATGCGACGATCATTAAGGAACGTATGTATGAAGTGCAAGAGATGACCCGTGACGCCTATAACTTGTAACTGGCTGATGATGGCTCTTCGAGACACGTAGTCGTAAGCCTTAGAGACATCCATAAAAACAGCAAGTGTCGACAGGCCGTCCGCACTGTAATGTTCTATGTGGCTTAGCAGGTCCAGCACATTGTCTTGAGCGCTTAGACGCTGCCGAAACCCAGTCATGCACGATGGTAGTTTTCGACCCTGCTCGACATACCAAGTGAGTCTTGTGCATGCCATCTTCTCCATTAGCTTCGCTGCACACGAGGTCAGTGATACCGGTCTGTATGAGTCCAGAGCTGCAGGATTCTTTCCAGGCTTCAGAACCGGCACCACCCATGCTACCTTCCATAAATGTGGGATAGCCCCACTGGCCCAGACTTGGTTGAAAAATGCCAGCAAATCACGCCGCCTCTCAACCGGTAGGTTAGTCAGCATCTGATTACTGATAAGGTCAGGTCCCACCGCGCAGCGACGTCGGAGGCTGCTCATTGCTAGTTCCAGCTCTCTGAGTGTAAAAGGAGCATCCATTAGGGACGAGGATAGCGGCGGAGGCGGGTCGGTTGTGCTGGCTGACCTGCCAGAAGAGTATATTTCAGCGAACGCATTCACAAGACAAGCGAGTGTCTTGCCTAACTTCAATGCTAGGGCTTCAAATGGCTTGTGTGGTCGAAAGTTTCCAGCAAGGTTATTAACGACCCACCATATCCTTGGAACTGGTGTGAAGACCGATAGGCTTGCACAAAATGATGCCCATTGATCTCTTCTTAGTTTCCTTGTATACCGCCGAATCACTGCGTTAATCCTGTTGTATATAGTCTTCATTGGTGGGTCACCCTTCGTCCTCATCAGCCTCCGTTCCGCTCTTCTACGGGCAGCGCATAGATTTTTGAGCTTTAGATCCGGAGCGGGGAAGTGGTCGGGTAGCTTCAGCTCAGCGGTAGCCAATCTCTTGCTACGTGGCATGTCCGCGAACAGGTCTCCAGATGATTCGCTTAGGCCGTCCCTGTACGTATCCCAATGCGTCACAGGACAGGATCTTCGGCCGTTGGTTCTATATCCAGCAATGTTAACGAAGACAGGAAAATGATCACTGCCCATTCTATCTTTGCTAGTCGTTGACGATGCGAGGATGTCCGTTGAATGTAACGTCAAGTCACTGACACTGTAAGAGGCCGGTGGTCGAAAAAACGTCGGCTGTTTGTCATTTGCCACGCAGAGTCCCTCGGTGTTTAAAGCTCTAACAATTTGCTTTCCACGTGCATCAGTCGTCTTGTCGCCCCAGAGAGTATGGTGCGCGTTGAAGTCCCCACATATAATCCTCGGAGCTGGGCAGCGGCTGCAGAGGTCTCTTATAATTTCTCCCATCGGGACCTTCTGACGAGAGCTCACATATACGGAGGCCACGCTGAGACTTCGGTTTCCCAGCCGCACTTGTACAGCCGTGACTTCCAATGCACTGCTGCAAAGGTCTTGAACTGGTAGAACGTAATGTCGTATTTCCCGTCTCACATATAGCATGGCGCTTCCGTTCGGAAATGTCGGAATACTTTGGTTTCCATGTGCGACATAACCAGCAATTGATCTGGAACTTGGAAGACCAGCCTCGGACAGGGCCAATATTGGCACAGGCATGTTGCGTAAGAAAAGCGACAGTTCAGGTAAGTGGCACGCAAGACCCGCACAGTTCCATTGCATAATAAGTGGCACTTGTGGACGAGATGGTGAACATTGTGTCCTGACCGCATCCATATTGCTTGGTGCTTTAAGAAGAGGCAGAGCTTACAATCACTGACTCGAGAGCCAGGACTACTTCGAGCATTTCCTTCATCGAGCTCGCCGGCATCTTTTCTATGTGTGATCGCAAGGCCTTGAAGAGAGCACGTAGCACCTGCTGACAGTCCTCCTGTTGATTTTTTTCATCGCAACGCGATTCGGGTCGCTGCAGTGCAGACACATAACTTCGCTGCTCCGGTTGTTCAGCAGTCTTGTCTTCGACGGGGCCTCTATTCACTGATTTGACTGCTTTAGCCGGTCTGCTGCGCGATGGCACCACTGTGTCCTGGATTCCTGGAGAAGGCTTCAGGCTTGGAAAATCAGTTTCACTCTTTGAGCTCCATTTGATTTCGTCCGACTCTCTGTGACTTTCTGTCTTTTTCTTCGTCGCATTTTTCTCAGCGTTTCCTGTTGGCCCCAAGATAAACGTTTTCTTACGCTTTATTGCCGCTGCACGCGTAGGACACTTGCTATAACTAGCTGGGTGATCCCCACTGCAGTTTGCACATATAAAGTTCTCGCTGCACGCGCATGTTTTGAAATCGTGCGGTCCTCCACATCTCTTACACCGCTGCTCACCACGGCAGTACTTGGCCACATGTCCATAGCGCTGACACTTGAAGCACCGAGGTGGTGTCTCAACGTAGTCAATGGTCTCGTGTCTTGTGAAGCCCAAGTTGATCTTCTCTGGACGGTCTGTATTTGGAGCGAACGTAAGGACCACGGAGCTGGTTCGCCTGGACTCCCAATCGGTTTCAGAAATTTGGACGCGTCGCGTGACTCTCCTTGCATGGTGAACACCTTGTGGTTTTAGGTATAGCAGCAGTTCCTCGTCAGTGTACCACTTAGGTACTCCTCTAATAATGCACGTGTTTTGCATGTACGAATTGGGCACTCCTGCTGATATTGCAGTCCCTGAGATTGACTTGCAGCTGAGAAGGGAATTCACATGCTCTTCTGTCTGTACATCTAGAAGCAGGGCTCCTTGAGCTGTAAATCGGCTCCTAACTGGCGATGTGCCAAGAATTTTTTCAATTTCCGTAGACAGAACAATTGGATTTACTTTCTTCAGGTCGGCTCCTTCTGTGGCAGGGGTAATAATCACTGGGATTCCGACGGTCCTCTTCTTGCGGTGACGCACAAGCCTGAAGCCTTCATCGTCCAGATCTGTGATGTCAGCTATGTCACAATCGTCAATAAGCGTAGACTCGTCGTCTGTTTCTGAAGTCTTGTATCGCTTACAGCCACGGGTGCTCTCAGGGTCAGTCGGTGGCCTCTGGCCCGGTGTCAGGTCTGGCGTAGTCATGACGGAGCTCTCACCGCTACCAGATCGGGCTCTTCTGCAGGCTCCTATCGAAGCGGCGGGAGGCGAAGGTCCCCCCGGCCTCCGGTAGGGAAGCTACCTTGGCGAGTCGTCCGACGTCTTCGACAAATCTATTTGGCAAAACGTCGAAAAAATTCAAAAACACTCGGGAGCGAGACAGCAGTGCGACTGTGTCGAACCAAACTTGACTCTTGAGGAGCTGTTGACTCTTCAGACCCCAGCTGGTCGAAATTTCCGGAGTCCTGCACTACGACGTGCCTCATCATCAGAAAGTGCTTTTGGCACATAAAACCCCATGATATAATATGAGATATAATGCAGCTAAACTAGCATTTGGTCAGGACAATTATATGTTTACACCCCATTACCAGTGTTCCTTTGATGCTTCTGCGAGATCCTGTGTATTTGGCATCTTTTTCAGGAACCTAGGTTGTGGCGCTTCACTGAAAAACCACTGAACACAAAGGATCCTTTATCTGACCGAATGATAAGATTGTGACATTTAACTTTATTCTACCTTAGATCAGTGATGCCAATGCAGTGCCCAGAAAATACTTTTGGGCACCAGCGGTATGCTTCCTTATGCGTCACTTCGCTATTTAGTTTGCCTCACTGATCATTCGTACCTATTTCCCGGCTTATTCATCTCTTAAAAACTCTTCAGCTCGACGAGGGTTTAGAACTAAACATAAAGGGACATTTGCTGCTATAATACATAACTTCTTTATATGTTTATGCCAGCGTTCCTAAGCGACGCTGTCGATTTTTGTCACTTTATAACAGAAAGAGCACCTCTGTTTAGAAAAAAGAGAGCCTCAAGCACCAACAAAGCTTACCGGCAACCAATTAGCACCGACAAAAAGCTGGCGATGGAGGGAAGCTATTACTATTGCTTAAATTAGTGTGATAATGCAAAAGAGTGCGCTGTCAGCCTTTCAATGATACATTACAGGCAGATCCGAGAGAAACCGTAGAAGCGATGACAAAGGGCGTGATGCCAGAAGAGCAGTCAAGCGTAGATGCTACAACCCACCGTTTTTTCTTCTTTCTTTAACGATGCCACCAAGGCGGCCAAGAGAGAAGCGGCTAGCAGAAACAAAGCCATGTTTTCTACAAGCACGTGAGAACTCGTACGTACTGTACGTGGAGTATGTATATAGTGCGTGGCTTGCATGTCTTATTTTTCTTCAGAGCACGCGCCCGCATGCAGGATGGGCTCTAACCATGAGCAGCTAACATAGTTAAAGCATCTAACAATTAAAACACACTCTCTACAGCGCTTCGTCTTCTACTCTCGTCTTAGGGCAAATTAAAGAGAGAGGCGCACATGAATCGCTACCTTAAAGAGATCTTTACGCTAAGGCAGAAAGCTTATGTAAAAATAGCAATGCTCCTTGGTTTAAATAATCTAAACATCAATACATAGTATTCAAACTGCATATACGCGCCTACTGAGTATGCACACCGCAGCTTGCTGATGGTCGAATTTGTCAGCAGCACTTACGAGGGACAGAAAACGTGATATTTAAGACTTTTTAAACATTTGTATATTTTAAAGCTTTTTTGCATTATAAGACATTTCGCTCTCCAATATTTGTTTTTTCGCATACAAATAAACAACACGTTTCATATGGTCTGTTGCAGGAAGCATTCACTCAATTTTGTCGTGCATTAACACGTCCGGCATGTTACTGGAAACTTATTTACTTTATTCATGCCTCGTTCAAGTCATGTCTCGACTAAGCCTAAATAATTAAATTTTTGGGATACACCTGTAGAACATATGCGGCAGCTGTAAACCCTTCGCTGAGTGCAGTCTGCAATTATTATTATGTAAATGCAAGACCACTGTATAGGGTGAAACCCTACGCACATGGTTGGGTGTACTTAGATGCACCTCAACACCAGCAACCATTGCCATAGCGTGCAGCTGTGGACTCGCTCAGCCTCACGTTCGAACCACGTGGCCGATGAACGGCCCGAAAATTGGTCGCGTACTGTGATTAGCAGCTTTTCACAGCCTCTAGAACATGTTTCACAGAAAGACATGGACTCTGGCCCTGCATGTGATAAGAGAGGTGAATGATCATGCTCAGCGGCTACGTATTAGGCAACATCTTCTCTGACAAGGTTGCTCAGTCTACTCGAAGGCGCCCAGGTGCTTCGAATTCTTCTGGCGAAAGTAGATGCTGCTAGGTAACTTCATCTGTTTGCTCGCACCTAGGCAAACGCTCTCTAGTGTTATCCGAGTGCTTCCAACTGCCATTGCGCAACCTGGACTCTTCACTATGGCTAGATCCGCCAATAGCCTCTCCTACTGTGGGACAACATTGCTATACTGCTTATAACTGAAAGTGGTGTTTACGAACGCTCATTTCTGCTGTAACGTAAAGGCCAAAACACCAACGCCAGACTCACGTAGATGCGACAGAACAGGCGAACACTTGTTGTGCACTTCCCTCAAATACGACCTCCAACGCATTTCCCTGTTCAACCTATACAGCTTTAAACCGACTGAAATTCTTACGGAGCTCTGAGTCAAAAATACTAGGGACCACATTCGTCGCTGGCACCGAATGCTTTTCGTGCACTAGTGCAGTTTTGAAGTGCACCGACCTGAGGAACTATTCATAGCCCTATTGGGCACCGTTCAGTGTGAATGGATTGCGCACTGTTTCGCTCATTCTGTCTTCTATTCCCATTTTAACTTACCTCCAGAGTAGCCTAGCAAACAGGACACTCGTCTGGTCGATCTCCTGGTCTTTTGTGTCCTGGCTTTCTATCTTGCTTGGTTGAACTAAGCATCATCGTTCACTCGCACATGATTATCCTAAAGCATTTAAGTTAAGTTTACTGAAAACTTCGTGTTAGGAACATTTTGAACGTAGTTGGTTACATTTATATACATTCTTTACCACATCCGCACTGTTTTGTGTTAAAAAGAGGCTAGTTAAGGCCACAGAGAGACGTGAGACTTGTTCTGCCATTTGATGTTTGGACGCCTTCCAATACCAATTGCATAATTTTTTTCTTCGATGTTCCAAAAGCACAAACCGTGCTTCCACTTCCAAAGCACACAAAACGTGATAATTACATCACGTGATTCCTAAACAAAGTACTAATTACTCCGCCTAATAATGCCAAAGTTTTTCCGGGGAATGATCCATGCATATCTGCAACAAGCACGAGCTACAAGGAGGAATAACGTTCACGACAGTGCTTATTGCAACAACAGTTTATTCTTGGATTGCTGCAGTCGCCATCGTTGCTAACAAAGACATTAATGATCCCTTAATGATCCCTAGAGCCTTCAATATTGAGAACTAATTCTGAGATCTGGGCCTTTGCCTTTGCGAGTAAAAAAGCCGGCCGCATAGATATTGCTGTGGTCTACGTTAGCTAGGCTTAGAGTTCGCGACCCTCTCAAGAAAAACAACTGTTCAGCGAAGCACATCAGAACAAAAAAATTAAGGGGGGGGTGGGTGGGGGGGAAGGGATCGCGTGTAGCAAACGCCCCCAAAAAACGGGACCAGAATGCTCGTAAAAATGTCGTTTCGAGCTGGTGCCATAAACTAATGTTCCCGGATATAAATAGCGCAGCCGAGGTGCGTCAATAGACTGACGCGCGCCGGCGCCCACAAAGCTCCGATAGAGCGGGCCTGCTACGTAGGTCCCGAAAGCGAAATCAATACACATCTGCTGCGAGTCCTCTGAGAGCGCGTCACGGCCTTTTCAAGTAAGGCTGCTGTTCCTCCTTCGCAAACATTAATATATTGACTTTCCATGCACAAGTGATATGAAGGGAAACATGTGGCAGAAATGTAGGCCTAGGCTGAAGGGTTTGGTGTAAGCATGAGTTACCATTGATTAGGAGGTTTACGATTTTAGCACAAAGCGTATGTTACTTGCCTGCTTGCTTGCGCAAGGACATTACGTGACTTTGTTTCGGTTTTGTCCAGGCAAATGGAAAAACAAGGGGTGTTCCTAGCGACATGTTTTTTTTTTTCAAATCAATATGAATCGGTTAAAATCAATCGCGTCACTTTCTTGCCGCTAACTAGACGACTTGACATTGCTTCATTTTTTTTAGTTTAGTTTCCTCTCAAGGAAAGATGCTTGTCTGTTTGAATGTTTTCATTCAAGCAGCCGACATCTAAAGCATTTTTTGACTAGCTGCACAGTTCATTGCACCCGTCATTGTTGCTTAGTGGCTATGGTATCCCGCTGCTAAGCACGAGGTCACGCGATCTAATTCCGGCCGGCGGCCGCAATTCGACATGGGCGAAATGCAGAAACAGCGTATGTCACGCACTGAGTGCAGGTTAAAAAAACCCCAGGTGGTCAAAATTAATCCGGAGTCACTCACTACGGCGTGCTTCATATTCACTATGTGGTTTTGGCACGTAAAGCCACAGAATTTATTTTAATTATTGCTGCATTGTCGATTTCCATACGCACCAATCGGTACGTGCTCTCAAACGGCGCTTTAAGCCGTAGCTAGCGCGCTTTTGTGCTTTCCCAACCCTTTCCTGAGCGTTGGGGAAGAAGTTTTACACAGGTGAAGCAGCAGTATTATGAAAATGCTGGGTGCCGAATGACAAACGCTTGGTCTTTGGTTACACGCAAAGTTGACTCATAGCTTGCATCGATTGTCAGTTCTGTTTTGTAAGAGCTCACTGTATTATCTTTGGCGGCAGAGTTGTGGGCATGTGCTACACCTAAAATATAAGGGTCTATTGTTACCATTCTAATGTTCTTCAGCACTTGCACTTGCCATCGTGTGCGGCCGACCCTGCCCGGGGAGCTGCGCTTATCAAAATACAGAAGCATTTTCAGGCTACGTGAGGTTAGAGCTATGGAATTATGGCACACTGTAAACTGGCTGCTGTTGCAATCTGCGGTAGTGATTAACATACCCGTGGTCGTCTATTCCCTAGTCGGTATCGTCTCCCTGAGTTTATAAGGCTCATACTCGTGTAAATAAGAGCGTGTAGTTTGCGCAACGTGTTCAGGTGCTTTCCCCCTTCACACCTGTGGTGACACGCGTCGCCACAGGCACTGGCTGATTCAGTCGCATGACAACATAGGCGATTCCCAGGCTCAATTGGTTGAATGTCGTTTTCCAGTCAGGAGGCTGGCGCTTTAGCCAATCACCAACCAATCGTACCTAAGCAACTGTATAAGCCTTTGCTTTCACCTGATTACTACTACCTAACCACCATGAGCGGATATCACTTACGCTACATATAGCTAAATTCTATGAGACCATTTCGAAAACTCGTGAATGACATCATAAAAGCTTGATAGGCTTTCCCGCTTGTGATACTTTCTGGAGCCAAGGTAACAATATTGGTATAAATTATAACTTGGGCGTGTTTACATCCATGTTTCTTTCTTTCTTTTTTTTTTGCCTTACTCTGTCTACTCTACGCTGTCTACTCTGTCTCTAATTGTTTTGCGAAAAAAAATGAAAACAAGTGTTAATGCCGAAGCATTGGGTAACATTAGACATAAAGGTAACTGTTACGTCGCCAACGAAAATCGTTAATCGATATCAAACTTTATCTAACTTGTGTCGTTTGGCTAGCAAGGTTGTCATGAATACCACGGCACGTTTGCAGCCACGGCGGTGAAGTACTTGCGCGAAAGGAATAATACACACAAAATCATGATAAATGCATGAAAGCATTTCCCTAAAAATTTTGTACAATAAAGCTTTGTCACTTACGAAGATACTTAAAATTCACGAGAAGCACTCAACGTTGATAACGATTCAGTTGTATAATACCGAATGCAAGGAAACGTGAATTCTCCCGGGAATGAAGAAATGCACACGTTATCAGGTTTCTGTGGCTTACACACCCTATCTCAACGTAGGTTATTCGGAGAGTTGAATTTACATAGCGTTTACGCTCCCTACACCTGCAAAGTTGGCGGAATCAAGGCTTCCGCATACATTCCAAATTTTCCTGAGGGCTAAAGTTTCTCTAACGTTGGACACCAAGAAGTTGTAAATTTACTTTTATTTACTCTCAATTCACTTGAATAGCATGTTACGAGTGCCTAACCAACCATTTTTTATTCCGTTTGGAGATTCTAGATTCCATAGGCTTGACGAGATGCGTATACTATGTAGAAATGACACCTTGGGTGCTTACGATTGTCACGACTAAAATAAGCTTGACACCAGGCACCAGGTGACACTGTGTCTGTTTGTGTAATATTTGTATTTGTAATCGCATAGTTTAAACTAGAAACCTTCGAGCCACATGTGCTGTAAGGTCCCTCGAACTCCTTTGTTTGACGTACGCGATGCTGGGCAGCAAATTCTAATTATGTGTGCTTATACAACCACCCCATTATGGTAATCATTATGTGACAGAGAGTGGGAGTCAGAAGAATATTCGAGAGCTGATGATAAACCTCTTTCAATGCAAATCCATTAGAAACTCTTTAGTCGATACACGGGCCTCTAGCTTACAGATGCTCTGATGAGGTAGTGGATAGTAATAGGTATGCTTCCGGACTACTATATATACGGTGACAACAATTCGGCCGTTTAGGTTCACGTTAACTTTTTCTCATTGAGGAATTATCAGCATTTTTTCCATGGGAACCAAAATGACCTCTCTTTGACCATCGCTTGCCTTACTTTGTGTCTACGCATAAATAAGACGCGTCTTTCATTGAGCAATATTGACGGCATGTGAATCCTTTATGTACATATAGTCGTTAACAGTATTGAAATGAGAACAGTAATGCTGGAGCACTGACGAAAATGTTTGACGAAAGATTAATGTTGGTCGAATGACACTGAAGCACTGCGGTTGTTTTACTTCGCATAATCGCGAACCCTAATGTAGTTATAGCTAGCCACGCTTAAACAAGCTGTGTTGGTGGCAGTGAGCATAATGCAGGTAACGCTATTTAGTAAATATACTCCCCTAATACAGGTTGATGGCTGAATTTTAAGTCAGCATGATATACTCTTGTCAAAACAATAGCAACAGAATATCGTGAGCTTTTGTTGTCGTCCTTTGGCAGCGCTTGTCTCAACTCCATCTGAGCTTAATGGTCATCGGCTACTAGTCAATAGATAGCAAGAATGCTACAGGGAAATTCGACCCTAATGTTTGCGCATGGACTATTACAGTGCTCCATCCTCCAATTTGAATAACACATAATACATCAATATGTCTAGACTTAGCCTTGTCGGCTTCAAAAAACCTTCAGCATTTTTATTTAAATCTAATCTACCAGAAGGAGTTCAACGTGCAGCGCAGATTAGTCTCAACATAACCGGAGTTTCTACCATTTTAACATATTCAAGAAACCAAAGTACAGCTAGTTGTATAGAACATGAAAAATATATTCGCGTATATAGAGTGCTATTGCTCAAATCTTATCTACACGTAGCAACAAACATGTCCAAAAGCATCGACCCTTATATGTAGTCAACAGAAATTACTTGACAACCGGTATTACCTTATCACAACAAGATGGCACAGAAATATTGCGCAACTTTCACGAAACACACATGAACTACAAAAAATATATATTAACAGAAACAGCAGCGTACTTTCTGAACGACGCTAGCTGAAATCGCAGAAGAATAAATGCATTGCTTGGCATTACGATCATGTTCAATGATTGCGGAACACAATTTTCTTTGAATAACCTTCGTATGAAGTTTCGTGCTGCGAACCTGCCAACATTTCTTATAAGTGGAATCTTTGCGCTTACTTTGTGGCTCCTAGGCCACAAAATCTTAGTAAAACTACAAAACGGTATTTTTACCGGGATCAGTACAAGCTGAGCGCTTATCTTTACTGTCAAATACAGCGCGAAAAAAATGTCTTTGTAAACACACGAACGAGCAAACACACGGACACGCGTGCATGCCTGCAAGAATACCCTTGCGCCACAATGAGTCTAATTTAGCGTCAGTCACATTTCAAGTACGATTTTCATAAAGAAAAGGCCCCACGCAACACTTTCACTAAGCGTCCTTATCTCTCAAAACCTGAAGCAAACCGCCACCTCAACTTCAAAACGAGTTATTACCGTACCCACGAGCCATTCACGCGTTTATGCAAAACGAACGCGCTTCGGGTGAATACGTCTTTCTAAGCCTCAATATTCACGCGTGTGACATCGTGCCTAAGGGCTCGTTCAGCTAGAAAAAAAAACTAACAGAGGGATCTCCATTTTGGTAAGCTGTCCCCGTTCAGAACTTCACTACTGGTGTGCCCTTGTGGCCGCTCGGGGGATTAATTAGTGGCCTAACTTCCTAATCCTAGCGTTCTCTCCTACGGGCAACCATTCTAACGGAACAGACAGATGCAGGAAAACAGGGGCTAACTGTCGACAAACACCAGGGGGCCCACCTTCTAGTGGCGTGTGTGCGAACGAAGCCAGCTGCTGTTGCGTCGAGTCACCAGTACATACGATGCATACTTTTTTCTCTCTCTATCTTTCTCTCAACAATTTCATTGTTGTAGACCGGATAGAGAAATGCTGGCAGTAAGACGACTCAGGAAATCTTAATTGATGTGCACGTTACCATAAACAACAGTGTTTTGACGTCGCACTCAGGCAAGTTGCCCGATCAATATCCCAACACTTACGTCATAACCCTTGGAGCAACGGTGCCGGGATTAGTTTCTTTTGTGCTGAGTAAATCCAATGCCCCGGCTGACATTGTTGCAACTTCGAATAAGTAAAAAAACTTGGAGCTTCGTGAAAGCTGGGTAGATTATTCGTTCGCAATCGTAATTTGTGCAAATGCGTTGTGTTGTCCTCAGGTTTCATTCTATCGCGTCGTAGTTTGCACTGAAATAACAAGAGGTTTAGCATTTCTTTTGCTTCCATCCAATAGCCTTATAATATGTTTTGGAACTCTTAATTTTGTCATTATAGGACGCTGGTTATTGACTTCCGAGAAATTATTTCTTCTTGTGCAGTGTATAGCGGATCCTATTTAACAAGCGGAAATTTTGTGGATGTTGAGCCGCGGGCTGAAATTTTCATTTATTAGGGTGATAAATTGGATTAATAGTGTTACCTCGATAGCGTTAAGGGTCCTGCCGAGGTAAGAACAAGAAAGCCGGAAGTGATTACCTACGTTCACAAGGTTGCGCACAACCTGAAAAATGTGCCAAAAAGGTTCGACGTGCCTTTTGTGTTTTCTGCGACACGAAAACTTACCAAATTCTGCCCACGAATTTTGGGACCTCCGAGGAAACATGCCTGTGGAAAGAAGCATACCATGCCATACATTACATGCGCCGTGGTCGTTCTGTACGAGATCTCGCTTAAGTGCGGGAAGGTATATATCGGACAGACCGGCAGATGCGTCAACGAACGGGCGCGGGAACATGAGCGCTCTGTAGCTAACAAAGTTTCTTTTCATTTGCCTATGCGTTGTAGGTCCTGTCTCTGTGAGTCAATTCTTTCCGGTATACGAACTCTAGGCAGTAGTGGCATTGCTTTGGCCAGAGAAAGCATGAAGGCATATCATATTGGAAAGAAAGAAAGTGCCTGCATTAGCGATACATCGGCTGTTTTGTGCAGCTAAGAAAAGCAGTTTTCAGCAATGATGCTGTAATTTACACGCTTCTTGATAGGATGCTTTGGTTGGCTTGATGGGCAGTGCACTTGCGCGATCCTGGTCTGCTGTGTACTTAAGTAGGCAAAGTCTTCAGAATAAAATGTAGATTCAAGTTAGTGCTTGTCCTGTGCATCTCTTGTCTATTTTCTGTCCCGTATTAGAACTGCGTTTATCAGTATTCGGTTGTTACTTATCTATATTGTCCATATTTAGGAACGCTACTTGTTTTGTGCATGTTCTGCCCAGTAGTGGCAAAGAAAATGCGATAGAAATTATCATTAGGGTGAATTGAAGCCCCTGAATACTCGATGTGTCTTGATTTCACTTCAATGTGCTGCGCATTGATACAGACGAACTATTTGAAGGCAACGCCGTGTCTGATAGGACTTGCGATTCAACGCGCTTCGGCAGCAATATAATTTTTCCCGTATTGCATGCAATCCATTAATAAATAAATTATTCGCGTACTTCCAGTCTGTATTTCAATTACTTTTATGCAGAAACACGACATTACTGAATGCGCGATCAATAGACGTTTAATTATTCTCAAAGTATGACGACTCACCAGAACATGAGAGAGAGAGAAAAAGAAAGGCAAAGAAAAGGCAGGGAGGTTAACCAGAAATTATCTCCGGTTGGCTACCCTGTACTGGGAGAGGGGGCATGTATGTAGCACTCTCCTACCACCTTGTCAGTGACCGTCAAGCGGCTTGAAATTAACTTACACTGTAAACAATTAACAATTTATTGCAATTACAATTACCAATTGCTACAATTACCTATTTATTAGGCTTATTAATTTTGCAAATTTCTCCAAAGCTCATTATAATTTGCGCCTGATGGAAATATTATAAATATGTAGGTGGATAAACTGAGCTCAGTCAAAAGTCTAGGGATTGCGTACTGCACGCAAGTAGAAGGGATCCCGAGGCGACTTCAGTCACAAGGCGTGGGTAGACTCGTACCGGTTATGGTGCATCTAATGCGATATAGTAGCCATTAGAATTTATCCATTGCGACAATTCCGTAGATGTTTTTACGCCTCAGTGTTCCTAAACAAGCTTTGGCAAGCTGATGCTGGTTAGCTCTCGTTCTTTACAGTGAGCACTACAAAAACAAAGTAAAGCTAAAATTGCCAAGATTACATACACAAAAACGCCTCACTTGGAACTTGAAATTTGCAGGAGATTCTCATAAACACTAATGTTAGAGCCCAATTACTGCCAATAAAACCCAGACAGTAACGCTGCGCTGCCCAAGAACGTATGGGCTATAATAGGTAGGAAAAAATGAATTGAATAAACGCTTTCTTTGAACGCCCTATTTGCGAATAAATATCGAATGGATGATGGAGTGATTTATACCATCACTGATTGATTCATTCATTTCCTTATTTATGTACACTGATATGAATAATAGGGCATTTTTCGTATTTTTGGCACTTTACTGCACACTTTGAACATGTACATTTATCCAGCGACTGGTCATGCCACTGCGTTCCAGGGAGGTACTGTGCTGACATCAACAAAAACGTATTCGGGTCATCTGGATCCTCATCAATCTCTACTAATCAAACAAAGGACCCAACTTCTACCTTCATTCATTGAAATAAATGAACTCGGGGTTCTTGCAGCAAGGCAGCGGAAATTGTGTGAGGTGCTGCTTGGTTGAATTCAATGGATGCCGAAATTGTTGGCTGGTGGTTGGGATTATTTTCTTTGTTTGAGAAAGCGCGTGCATGCATGCGCACATTCGTCATCTGCATGAGCTAATTACGGCGAAAAATACGGTGAATTTCATCCAATTCTGCCTTTGTAGACATTAGCTGTACCATGCACTTTTCATCAGATGCTTAAAATTCTTGAAAATATTGCGAAATGTCCAATACCTGGTGGTGTCAGAGCTATACGGGCGCTGTTAGAAAATGCCGCAAACAAAAAAAACGGTGGTATCAGGCAGCCTGAATTTTCAGACCATATTGTTTTCAGAATTTTCATTGGTTGTTTGAGCAGTTGATGAAAAGAGCTGGAAGTTTAGATACAATGACGCAACCCATAATTATGTGTTGATAATTTCCTTCAGAAACATTTACTCATCGCGACGTTTCTTGGGTTATATTTAACATCGTTTCTTGATTGGTACTATTTCTTCCCTATTTGAGTACGAATTAAAAAAATGCTGTAACAAATTTGCGTTCTGCAAGTCCACAGTACGTGCAAGGACTCCAGCTTAGCAATTGTGTGTTTTAGTTAATTCAGCCAATCGCTAGCTGAAGAGCCACTATTTAAAAAAAATTGTTCCACTTCCTATATTGTGCGCTTTCTTTGATACTTATTTCTTTATGCATGTTCCTGCATTTCCTTCGGGTTGCGAACACACACCCATAAAAAAGAAACAAAGGAACACTAACCTCTGCTTCTTAGGCACACAGGCAGAAACAAACACAAGCCTTCGTCATACCATGCGACTCACATTTTGCAAGCTTCGGCCGAAGCGTAAAACATAAGAGAATGTTTCTGACAAACACATTTATTTATTTATTTATTTATTTATTTATTTATTTATTTATTTATTTATTTATTTATTTATTTATTTATTTATTTATTTATTTATTTATTTATTTATTTATTTATTTTTATTTACTGATGCTGTTAAGCCTTCATTGAGAGTCGTTACAGCGAGGGTACAGTGAATGAAATTTGGCAAAATATACATATATTTCACTGCTATACAGGGGAATGCCTCGATTTTTTTATATGTAAACGGTGCTACTCGCCATAATTACCCATAGCAGTAATAACTGCAATCTCTTTCCCTCCCCCATTCCTTTCCCCGTGTGTAGCGTAGTAAGCTGGGCTCAGTCTGGTTATCCTTCCTTCCTTCCTTCCTTCCTTCCTTCCTTCCTTCCTTCCTTCCTTCCTTCCTTCCTTCCTTCCTTCCTTCCTTCCTTCCTTCCTGCCTTCCTTCCTTCCTTCCTTCCATCGTTCCTTCCTTCCCTCTATCTTTCTTTATAACGAGTTCTTAGAAGGTTTCAGTGTGTTTCGTTAGGTGTGACGATAAAGTTCATGTCATAAATATTTGCAGGATCAATGTACACTCAACTTCATTGCCCCGCATCTTGTTACAATGCAGTAACATCTGGTCCCACAGTTTCATGAATTAGCCTCCGTAAATGTCACTCCAAGTGCAGTAACCTGGAGACCTCACATTGCTTGAGGCTTCGTGTTACAGACATTAAGCGAATACCACCGTTTCTGATGGAAAACACATGCCACGTGCCCACGCGCAAAAACAAAATTGTGACAATAGGTACCTGTCTAAATGTTGCCGTGTTTAGATCGCAGCCAATTGGAGGTGAAAAATCCATTCACACTTTCGTTATCGACGGCCTTGAGAACGTGTGCAACGACCCATAACGGGTGGCTTGACTTCTAGTGTATTACGTACCAACTTTACCATGATAGTAGTTAGTGTCAAGTAGTCAAGCCAGTCTTTACAGCTAAAGCGAATACTGTTTCGGAAGAAACACTGCGTAGAAGAAAGCAAGGCGTCGTCGCGTGCTTGTAAACAAGACAATTGCGAAATGCGTGTTCAGACTCCAGTCCCCGAGGACGACATCGGTCCCAGCACGGGGCGGATGGATTCGGGGTTCAGTCGCACGAGACGCTCTTCGTGGAATGAAAGCTTGCTGCCATCCGCGTGTGACCACCACGCGCCAAGGCAGCGCTTGCTCGGACGCTTTGTCCGGATATCCATTCGCGCGCTGCAAATTCAATGCTTGGTTTGGCGGTCGTGCTCTGGAGTTACAAGGCCATTTAACTATTTGAAATTTCTATGAGAAGGTCCCAATGGGGACATCCTGTCTTTCTTTCCTTACTTCATTTGTGATCTTTTTCTGTCAGCCATTGTTGCTGAGTTACTTTCTGCTGCACCCA
Organism: Dermacentor albipictus; assembly: GCF_038994185.2. Lineage (NCBI taxonomy): Eukaryota > Metazoa > Arthropoda > Arachnida > Ixodida > Ixodidae > Dermacentor > Dermacentor albipictus. Next base: position 96,802,839 of record NC_091824.1, on the reverse strand, counting down.
ATATCCATGTTGTCTGGAAGCGAGATGCGTTTCTGCAAAATCTAGAACTACTTATTTGTTTTGGAAAATTAACTCACGAAATTTTTTTAGCATGTTCGCAAATCCATTTCTTTCGTTCACCGTCGTGTTCAGTTTTCGATTTTCTTCTACTCTAAAAAACACATGCTTTGCAACAATTTCTATATATTTACCTCAGCAGTTACGAGGGCCTGTATTAAGTTACATTAGTCCTCCTTGTCTGTTCTTTTTGTTGTTGAAACACTGGATGCATTGTGTTGTACCGGTCTTTGTTTTCTCTGAAAGGTAAATATAATATACGTTTGTGAGAGCGCTGCCTGTGTTTGTGGAAGCAAAAGAAAAATGAGGTCGCCCCTGATTATATGTATTACCATTACACAAAATAAGGGAGGATCTAGGCGTACAAATCAACAGAAACAAATGACAACAAAAGGACATCACTGAAATGGAGGTGAGTGTCCGGAGTTGTAAAACCAGCGAGCATTCTTTCTGAGATTGCACAAGCACTACTATAGGGGCGGTGGGAGGATGAATGATAGGAGGATGAACGGTGGGAGGATGAAGCAGGCTGTAAAAGCTTCCTGGGATGCATTTACAAAAATGTTTGTAGAAAGTCTGTGTAAAGTCTATAGACATGGGTCTATAGACTGCGTAAATATAGACATTTCTTTACACCAGTCTATGAACTTATGGCCTTACAGTGTTTTAGTAGTCTTTAAAAGATATGGGTTTATAGACTGTCTATTGAATAATGACAATTCGCTTTTGTAGACAAATGTCTGCAGAGTGTCTTCAGACAAAAGTGCATAGGCTTATACAGTTTTACTTTTGTAGACTGAAGTCTATGGAATCTATGTAAGCAAATGTATGTAGACTATCTATAGACTATTCTATAGACAAGTGTATAGACAGTCTATGAACTTATGGCCTAGGAATTTTTGTAGACTTGTCTATAAAGTGTCTGAGTCTATAAACTGTCTATAGAATAATGAAAATTTACGTTTGTAGACAAGAGAGAGATATAAATTATTTGAATGAACGCAGAGCGGTCGGCCTGAGCTAACACGCTCTAGCCTGCTACTCTGCACATGGGGAGGGGGAGCAGGCACTTAAAGGTGTGATGAGGGATGATGATGACATAGAAAGAGGGATGCTCAACGGTGAAAGCAAATTCAACATTCTTATAATAAACGTCCAGAAAGATCATTTATGAAGCCATTGTGTGGTTCCGTATCTAGTCAGCAGTCACCAATTCAAGTGAACTCAAAGGCGCTATGACGAAGCTGGTTTGTGGGCCTCGCCTGCGTGAGCAGCACAAGCGCCAAGCAAAAGCTTTATTTCATGTAAAAAGCTGCGATAAGTGGCTCTAGCATGGCGAGCACCTGCAGGGCATTTTTAGCACTGTAGACAAATGTCTGCAGATTGTCTATAGACAAAAGTGTATAGGCTTATAGAGTTCTACTTTTGCGGACTGATGTCTATGAAATGTCTATACGCAAATGTGTATATACTAAGTATAACCTATTCCTATAGACCAGTCTCTAAAGAGCCTATGTGCTTATAACCTTACACTTTTTCTACACTAGTCTATAAAATGTCTGAGTCCGTAGACTGTCTATAGATTAATGAAAATTCTCGTTTGTAGAAAAATGTCTACAGAATGTCTATAGACAAAAGTGTATAGGCTTATTCAATTCTACTTTTGTGGACTGCGGTTGGTCAAATGTCTATAGGCAAGTGTCTATAGACGATCTATAGAGTATTCTTATACACCAGTCTAGTCTATGGACTTGTGGCCTTAAAGTTTTTGTAGATTGTGGGCTACAGATTGTATATAGCCAATTCCCGTAAACCAGCCTATAGCTAATCTATATAGGTTGTTTTCACTAACTTGGACCAAGTATTAAAAAGAGAAACATAGGTGGTACGCGTGTTTAATTGGCGCAGTATTGTTCTGAGCCACATGGAGCACGTCATGATATTTTTCCCATGCGTTCAGCTGGGTAATTAACAAAGATTGCTTAATTACCGTTTTAAATAGTAAGTATAGCGGAAAACCTTCAATGCAGAAGTTGTAGCGCATCAGTAGAAACATCGCAAAATTTATTTATGCTTAGATAACGGCCGTGTGCATAGATTATATAGATTACTTGTTTCCAGCCTTTCTTTCAAGTACGTGAAATTGAAAAAAGAAATACCACGTGACTACCGGATAAAGCGTGGCGCTTTTGAGTACCCTCAAATGTATGTTGAGCGTATTAGCAAAAGCTGCTCAGCTCACAGAGATCGATTGAACAGGTGGCAAGCTAGGTGTACCACATGAGCACCAGACATACCACGAAAGCACTGTCTGTGTCATCGAACAACAGATAAGCACCTCCTCGGAAACAAAACTGATGCTATACTTCGAATGAATGCCATCAAATTAATTATTTAAGCTGCTCTCAAACATAAGCACTTTTTCTAGTGTTTAGAGGTTCAGGACTTTTAGTAAGTGCAAAAATAATTATTAAAAAATTGCATGTCCAGCAGGCTTCACCTTCAATTTTTTTAATAAATGGTATCAATTTGGCTCAATCTCTTGCGAGGTGAAAATAGGTTTCAAAAAAGTTTAATAGGGAAGAAGAAGAAGAGGTCGGCCAGAAATTGGAGCACCTGGCCTGCTACTCTACGTAAGGAAAGGGAAAGAAAGTAAGAAAAAGGGTCACAATGGGGGATGATAATGGGAGGAACGAGGTGAAGGACACATTGCATAACTGGTATCACAAGCGTGAGTCCAGGCCCGTGTCGTCTAAGATGCGTGAAAGAGCACACATTGTCTCTATCGTCTGCCAATACTGTGGGGCCATGCGCCTAGCAAGATGTCCTCCGACAGTGGTCTATTGTGTAAATGTCTCAATGCCATTGTCAGTCTTTCGCGCTCATATTCAGGGCACGCCACGAGCACATGGTCTATAGCCTCTACAGTGCTACAAACTGAACAGTCCGGGGAGTCTGTCCGTCCAATGATGTGCAAGTATTTGCGCTAGAAAGGGACGCCTAATCACAGTCTGTGTAGCAGGCATTTGTGAGGGCGTGGAATTCCACGCAGCAGAGGAAATTGCATATAGGGATCCAGCCTTTTAAGGCGGACGTGACGAGCGTCTGGCTGGGCCCAGTATCTTCTCGTCGCACTCCTCATTAATTCCGACAGGAGGCATGTGATGTTCGGTCTGTAGAATGACACTACAGTTCGCACGCTGTTGCAGAGGGCGCACATTGCTGCAGCATCAACCATCTCATTACCATTAAGCCAACAGTGTCCCGGGATCCATTGGAACACTATGCGATGGTGTTTTTCTTGAGCGCATGATAGTAGCTCGGTGATCTGCAGTGCCAGAACCTGATATGCGGTGTGGCGCAGGAAGCATCCCAAAATTTGCTAGATTCTCTGGAAAGTCAATATGGCATATAACAAGACATCACATCTATGTTGACATCTTTAAATTCCATTATCTTTTTCCGAGTCTTCCCTGGCTGTTTTCATGAAAATTCCCTGACAGTCTGTGACACCCTCAGCTTAAGTGCAATAAAAGATATTGTGGTGTAACGCTTCCCAAGTTAGTGCCAGTCCATAATTCGTAGATAAAACGAATAACACATTAGTAACTTGACATGCATTCTTAGATTCGACGCACTTTGATCGCTTGTTTAATAAAGCTCACAAGGGCTTGTGCAAGTTAGTAATTCATGGCAACACGAGCCGAGCACAGAAGACAAGGAAAACTATTCAATAAGCGTTATTTTTACTTTTCATTAGTAGCCTTATATATAGTTTGCTTTCATCAATTATGCCTCTAGTTAACTTGGTCTACCTCTGACTAAAGACAACATGCCAGTGTGAATCAGTGCCACTATAAAGTTTCATCATGTTACAGCATGGTGAGCAGTTGGACAACCGTATGGTCACTGGTACCAGCAATGTTACGTTTCGTTTCAAGACAGGTTCATATGAGACATAGTGTACTTATCAAAATAAGAAGCAAATGCGAGAATCTCAAACGATTCCTATAATAATGATTGCTGAAACAAAGCCCGCGCGTACACGAAATGTGCTTCGAGCTGCCAGTCGCGCGGCAATTTTGCTTGCATTCGCGGGCTTCTTCCACACTAGGAAAAACACGTTAATGTAGCACGTATTGAGAAACAGAAATATGTATCGGGAGTTTCTCATGTTGCTCTACAATTTTCCCGTTGACACTTTTCACCTAACCATAACACCTAGAAGTTCATTATTTACCTAATTATGAATTATTAATATCTAATTAATTATTTATGTTATTGAGTATTATCTAATTACGCCGAATCCAGAAAATAATATTGTAGTCCCTGCAAGAGACTGCGAACAACATTACCTTGGTTCTGACCAGCTACGTGGCATTTGCATATTTTCTTTACATCTTGGTGCATGATTGTTAATTGGAAAACCCTCTATAATGACGCCTGCTTCGGAGTTACAATTTAAGAGAACATTAACAATACTTGTTGTCTTTCGCATGATATATTTTTTTCACGTTAGCGATAAAGTTCTGGTAAACATTATATATATATATATATATATATATATATATATATATATATATATATATATATATATATATATATGTGTGTGTGTGTGTGTGTGTGTGTGTGTGTGTGTGTGTGTGTGTGTGTGTGTGCGCGCGTGTGGGTGTGTGTGTGCGTGTGTGTGTCGCGCGCGTGCCTTCACTAAAGCGACGAGACGTCCAAAAAATGTAAGGGAAGCCTGGACCAAGCCATACACTAAAGCGTAGTAAAAGTGCCCGATGGCAGTGTTGAAGGACATGGCACGCCAATCCATGATTCGAGTGACATTTTGTTGTAATATTTCACAGTGGAAACAGACGGGTGCAATCGGACCAATCTTGGCATCACATAGTTCAGAATAATGAAGTTGACCGCTATACTTGACCTTTACTTTAAGACAAAGTATGCGTCAGGATATAATATATGCATGACGTATATGCGCGCGTTGACGTCTGCGCCTGATTTGGAAGTGCGGCAGATACGGAATGGCACTTCAACTTTATTTAGCATCACTTTTCTCACACTGTTCTCACACTTTCCAGACTCTCTATCACAATTATTTCCTGACAATTTCTAATCTTAATCCCTTTTGATATTGATAAACAGTCCTTTAAAGACATATGACATGATAGTCTAGCCAAATTTATGTAAAAGGCAGATTGATTCGCTTGTTCAAATTCCCTAAACATCAAAGCACCTTGCCCTCACATGCTGAGAAGCGAAGAAGTAATGAGTCCGCGACTTACATTGAAATGCAGATATGTAATTGGAAATAAGGTAGAGGTTCACAGGGAGATTTTGGTGTTAAATTATTAACAGTGGCATAACAAGGAACGTAACTGAAACCAATTCTTAGGCAAGGCGACGTGTCTTAGTCAGGGCCGCTCTAGAGAGTCCTTTTGACTTAGCTACGTTTCTTTCCTACCACTGTTAATCACAAATGTCATTTATACTCTTTTATTAGTAGGAACTTCAGTGAATCTAATACACCGTTTTACATTTCAAACTTTCAGAGTGAGAAATTATAGTATATATTTATGTATCTAATAGTACGAACAAAATGAAGGGAACAATAAAAGCAGCCACGCGTTTCCCAGCTTTGAATGTGCTGTCCGGGACCAACCCATATATTCAAACACTGCAGCAGCGATTAATAATAATCAGCGCTACTTTCAAACCAACGTCCATACCCCGTTTTCATAGCATTTCTTTATTCCTCAGCGCTTCACCATCGTAATCCGGCCTAATGTTGTGAATTGGCGGTGAATCATGTTAATCGAATGCGAGCCTGCACGTACATTCTAAAGGCATTCCGGTACGCATGGTTTCTTCTAGGACCAATCTACTAATCAAGCCACGTACTGCATGGCGCTGTACCTCATGAGTTCCAGTGATGTGCATGGCCTTACGCCGCGTTCATGGCAGAGTGACCACTTATAAAGCTCGACAGGAAGGTGAGCCGGCTGCCCTTACAAGGAATCTGAGTTCGAGCTATTGAAGGACGACAGAGCCTTGAAGACTGAGCTTTTTGGAAACGTAGTCACCATCAATGAATTTCATGCGGCAGATTCCATGCGGCAGCGCATCTTGGTGTTTGACAGGGTCCAGAAATTATCAAGCTTCACTTAGCTTTAAAACCACATGGAGTACGGTCTGTACGTATTCCCTTCTTCACTCACAACAGAGCCCTTAGAGTATTGAGAAAATTAATTAATGATATATTTTACCTTATAGAACGTGCTCTCGCTTCATGGCTTCAGCACTGTGTATATTAAGCTGCCTTCCTTACTAGCCAGCTCGCCACGCCCGTCAAGGCGAGCCAATGTTAGAGGGCGAACCTACCGCACACTAAGTGACCTCCTACAAACCATGGCGGACAATTTCCATAGGATACAAGGAGATGGGCTCATTAGAATCAGGCTGAACATATGGGTGATAGACTGGCACACAACAGCCATCTTCTGCTCAGAGCCTTGAGTGAAGGGGACAGTATCAGTAAAACTGTCCTTCGTCATCATCGTAGGCTGGCAGCAGTCGGTTCATAAGTGCGCCGTTAGGTTTATCGCAACTGTTGCCTTGGCTTAGTTATTAGTCAATTATGAAATTATCATGACAGGTGCCGTTACACATTGTAGGGGTTTTGTTTGGCTTGGTTCTTGCACAGCAAGCTTTGCGGTCTATGCGCACCTCTCCCAAGCAGTGCCCCCTAGAAAGCCGGACGCCAGGCCGGGGCTGCTTGTACCCTTGTATAACCGGTGGGTGCCCGGCGGTGGGGATTCAACCACGCACCTCCCGCAGCCGAGCCGGACGTACTATTCACTGAGCTACGACTGCGGTCGTTACACATTGTAATCTCTCCGACAATTTTATCTGTATGACGCGGCAGAACTATATACAGGAAACCATAAAAAAGCAAATAGCATTACAATATTCCTTAGCCGCAAATAGCCTAACCTCTGACGCCTCACTTGTTTTTGAAACTTCAAGAATACGCCACCAAGCCCTGTTCTGTCTATGCACCGGTTGCCTTTGTCGTCTCCTCCAAAGCAGCCCTTCCTCATCACTGTCATCACTCAAAGGCGGTCATAAGGCGTCACCAGTGTAGTATATTTCTACAAGTTTATCTATGTGCTTTCAGAACATTTTTCACCTGCATATATCGCACACAGTTTGAGATAAGGTGGGCTTTTACGTTCCTCACACGTTGCTACGCAATTGCGGCTTGCGACTTTCATAAAGTAAGATTATCCTTTTCTGTCTCCCGTCTTCTGAACGACTCTCAAAAATTAAGCACTTTAACTATGTATGCACCTTATCGTTGATGAAGACGAAAATTGCAAGGTTTCATTAACGGTGCATGTATGTTTCAAGTCTTAAAGCGTTGACGGGCTCAAAGAGCTCGCATATTCGTGGACACTTTTGCGCTATTACTCTCGCACAACCTGGCGATCTCTGATACAATATTCTTAAGAAATGTGCTAAATTTGAAGCTGAGTGCAATGTTCCTTTTTTTAATTCTGAGGTTTTTACTTGCCAAAGTACATCATTATGAGGCACACCGTTGTGAAGAACACCCGAATAATTTTATTGTTATGTAAATGTTAATGTTATGTTAATGTTATCTATTATTACGAAAAAAGACTGTTCTCTTCATATCAGCGCAGCATAACATCCATTCCACCTATCAGTTTTGGTCCCCACTGTCTTCATCCAAGTTCATGTTAATCTTTCCTTGCCATTCTACTTGATTGTAGTCTAAAATATCACAACCATATTGCTCACATAACGAAGAAAATAGCTTGCGGTATGCGAATCTTAATGAAAGCACGCCTTTACTTCACATGCACCACTTTACATTCACTTTACCACTCTTTCCTCCACTCTCACATTACTTATGGTATAATATGTTGGGGAAACACCCATAATACTCGTATTGCGCCTTTGCAGACAGTTCAGAACTGAGCCATCAGAATAAGTATTTGTAATTGCCACTTCCCTACTACACGAGAATAACATCCTTACCATTTCTGGGCACACTAAATACAACCTAGGTATTATTTTCTACATATTTCTGCATTATGAGCTACCATCGATGACATTTTCACCATCTAACCTGATGATGCATAGTACCACCCGCTTAGCGTTGAATAATAATTTTCGTTTACCAAGGATTCCCGCTAACTACGGTACACAAATCGTGTGATTCACTTCCATATCAGTATGGAACACTCTTCTTCTCATAATGAAAAACGTATGATCTTTGCACCAGTTTAAGGGAACACTAAAAATGCATTTATAATTCACAGACAAATGAGAAAGTTTACTGCAACCGTTTTTTTGCTTGTTTTTGTTCTCGTAAATAAATTACCGGTATTTTCTTCCCATACAGTTCTTTTTACTACCATGACACATGCTAAACGTTATTATTTGTGATCAATTCTGTATTTTCTTCTGTGAAAGGTCATTTCTTGTTGTTTGTATACTACCTTATTATATGCTAGTGTTTTTTTGAGATGTTAACTATCATAACTTGTACAGGAGGTCCCGATACAGTGTTTGACTATGGGACCTCATTCTGCATACTGAATACTTGTAATGTGACCCAACATAATATAAAGATGAATTCTGATTCTGGTTCTGATTCTGGCCACCTGGGTTCTTTTAATGTACTCCCAAACGCGTTATACGGGTGTTCTGGCATTTTACTCCGATCTAAGTTTGGCTGCCGCAGTCAAGATTTTATCCCGTGCCCTCTGGCACAGCGAACGATAATTTAGTGTCGAGCTGACATAAAGAATTGTTTCAAAAAATGGTGAATGACTAAGCTTTGCGAGTGTATTCCACTTTGTTCTTTGTCCTGGTGGCATGTAATTTAGTGGAATTCTTCTTGCTTTCTTTTTCAGTGTCCTTTATTAAATTTTGTTCGTCAGACTTTGGAGATATTTCAACATAACAAATAAGTATGCGGATATGGTTCTTGGAAATTTAAACAATTTCTGTGCTGGTATATTTAGTGCGGCAAGAGATATGGTTTGATTATTTTACGCCTGAATGACCGCCGTTGCCATAGGCCGTTCACATCGAGGCGCCGTTTCAGAAAAGATATCATAAAAAAGCATAGAAAATGAACATAAATGAAACACACAAACATGCAATAAACGCATAAATGCAGGGTAAGCTCAATTTGAGATATGAGTCGAAAGTAAAGCCGCTGACAACCTTTTTATTCTTAGTCTACGAACATTTCCTTGCATGAAGAAATCGTCTGGATGCGGATTGCACTTAGGGGCCATTAAGCAGCACTTAAACAGCCGTAAAAAACGCTAAGTGAATGCCTACGCACCGCTTTTTCTGCTCTAGTTCCCATAGGTGAGGTCATTCGCGGAAAAAACCCTCGACGCAAATATCTCCAGCGAAGCTTACGTAATAATTCTTGCCTTCGCTTTGGTGTTTTCGGATAACTACAGGCTCGTAGCGTATACGCTAATGAAGCCGGATTTATGATACGTACATGACTCGATATGATGCGTAGGCTGCAGCCTTTAAAAACGACACATTTAGGGTATAATTCCTAATCTGTCAGAAGGTGAAGGCAGGAACACAAAAAAGCCAGTTGACGATCTCCACTCACGACTACCGTAATTATCACTATGATAGGTATCGTGACCGTCATCATCAGCAGCAGCATATTTATATCTCTTGCGGGACGAGAGCCTCTTCTAGCTATATCCTAGTAACCTATAATTGCTTAATTTTTAATACATATATTAGTATCAATTAGAATGTATATGTTTAAAAAAAAAATGGAATTCCCATCTTGTCTTACTCGCCATGCGACAATGAAAGCTGCTTTTTTCCCAACTCAATGACTTCTCCCATGTTTGGGGGGCGTGGGGGGTGGGGGAAGGCTTCTAGAATTCGCTGGGGTAGGAGGTAAACAGTGTAGTAATAATTCTGTAACATTTAAAATATTCAATCCAGCGTAAGTTAAAGCAGCAGATTTATGTGCTTGTGACTGTGCTCACGCAGCATCAGTCGAACCACATTATGCTCAAGGTTACAAAGCTGCCGAACAGTTCTTAAAAAGCGAGCCTAATTATGTCTGAATTTTTCGTTGGCTTTCATTCGTCTCAAATTTCCATAGCAGTTGCGCGAAGCTCTCATATTTCATTGACGTTCAAGTGAATCGTACACCTCGCACGTGAATATAGATATGCTCAGAACGAGGTGCAAAGAGACGGCCATGTAGGGTTAATTTTATTCTAGTCTACATGAAAAAAAAATTGTAATAACCGACGGTACAAGTGTCCTAACGGCAGAAGTTCTCTGCAAGGTTCAAAATTTTAAAGCACTGTGCACAGTTCCTACTTAAAAAGGTGGTAAAGAGGAAACCTTAATCAGTCTCGCCTTGCAAACCATTGCGCTATAACATTATTATCATTATTTTGGTGGTAATATATTGGTCAGTATTCGAGAAAATGAAGTTTAAGATTCCCATTTTCTTACTTTCGCGCGGAGGCGGAAGCGCTGGCACGGCAGAGTAACATCACATACTTCAATATATTTTCTCGTATTCTCACAAAAGTTTTTGAAACTTGCTATGTGGAGTCTTTGCATTATATAGAATGATATACGATCCTTTTTTCATTATATGCATTTCGAGAGCCTTGAAACACGTTCGCTTCAAAACAGCCACTGTGCTATTGAGCATGACAGGCAAATCCCACATTCCGCTCTCACTAAGAGCAATGACCCGTTCTTGTCCTTTCTTTACCCTTCCTCTCCCAACAACTTGATGGATGTTTACAGCCAGGAAAAGTCTTGTACAACACTTACACTACTCTTTTGCAATCGAAAGCGTGAAGCAGACAGGCTGTGGTGGGCTGAAGAAAAAGAGTAGGTAATGAATAAAGACAGGGAGGCTGCTCACTCATCCTTGGTTACGCGAACGACGCGGGCACGGTAGGGCGGCTGTCGGACGAGCGAGCATTGCTGGAGTTCATTACGGAGCTCGCTCCAGCTGAGTTTGTTGTGACCCGATCACAGCTCCGAAGTGGTGGTGTATTTCCTTATTTCGACAGGAAGTAATAACAGAAAGCGGCAGACATTTCGGCCCAACCGCTTTCAACGCCGTTCACGCTCCATTCGGCGGTGGAGCTCTCGCAATAACAAGGGCGAGTACGCTCCTCTTTGTCTTCATTTTCTTATCGCCGTCTCTCTTCTCGATCTACAGCCGGTTGCTCTGCTGCCCTGTGTTTCTTTTGTTGTACCACCCAAAAGCCCGCAACGAGCAAATATCTCTCCTGAAAACCTGATTGTGCGCCTCTTGTGCCTCAGTAGCCTACCGTCGAGAAAGGAAAGTGTAGGAAGCTGGATCCAGAAAAAAATAGGATAGAATTTAAAGAACGCTTCTCACGTAAAACGCCAAAAGCAAAAGACGATTGGTGCTAAACATGTTCAGAAAAGCTCCGGGTCTTGGGATCGATCGACCGACATGGAGCTTCGTTCCACAAATCCCTGTGGTGTCGGCCCGAACACCGGTTTATCGTTGCACAAGCCATGTAGGCTCAGTATCGCTGGCCTTGAGCCGCGAGAAAAAAAACGAATACGAGGTATTTACGGAGAGCAAGGCTTCATTGAGAAGACACGCGCTGTCGTTTTTCGGCTCCACAAAACGGAAGAGAAATGAAGTGGGCATGATACAACAAGAAATGAATGAATGAATGAATGAATGAATGAATGAATGAATGAATGAATGAATGAATGAATGAATGAATGAATGAATGAATGAATGAATGAATGAACGGACATGGGGTTGTTTCAGCGTGCAACGGTTGAGATAAAAATCCTGCCAAATTATGTACCTCAAAAATGAGGCTAAAGGTCACAGAGGGACGGACGGACGCCTGGATGACTTAGAAACGTGTCAAAGCAAAACAAAAGTGCGAAATGGGCAATGACATGAAGGAACAAAAAAAGGTTAGATCTTGGAAACTGTGTTTCATATTTAAGAGTCAGCCATCAGCCATATCAAATACTAAAGAGCAGCGTGTCTTCGTTCGTGACATTTATCCTTTTGGGCTCGCGTGCCAACATGGCTTCAGAAGGCTGAAAAGTCATCAGCATCGACAGTGAAATGAATACGTATTATTTATGTAATTGTCTTCCTCCCACTAAGAAGGATCGCACAATCACGAGTACAGTACGGAAGACAAGGACACAGAGACACACACGTAAACCAAATGCAACAAGGTGAGGGAAAACTATTCAATGAGGTATTGTTGTGGTTCAATAGTAGTTTTCTATATATTTTGCTCTCATCACTTATGCCTCTAGTTAACTTTGTTTACCTCTGACTAAAGACTACATGGCACTCTGAATCAGTATCATTATGACGCTTCGTTATATTACAGCATGATAAACAGTTAGACAACCGTAATGGTCGCCGGTGCCAGCAACGGTACGTTTCGTTTCAAGACAGGCTCATGTGACACACAGTGTACTTATAAAAATAAAAGAAATGCGAGTATCCCAGACAATTCCTATAATAATAATTGTTGAAACAAAGGTACCCGGCTGGACTCTGCACACATTTCAGGTGTTAATGCAATATGCCCGTGCCGAATGAACATGCTCAACATAGTGACTCCAGTTATGAACAATCACGTCAAGAATTGCAATGTATTTCCGCTTAGAACAGTCTGCAATGTCTTTTTTCTCATATTTCGAGATGAATACATTTGCCACACTTACAGTAGAATGCACATGAATGGGGACGTATTGATAAGGGTACTTACCAACTAAAACATGTTACGATCTCTCAGGTGTGTTGATAAGGGTAGAACAAGTACAATGTCCACTAAATTATTTGAGTAATCTGTGCGCTATCTACTCAGGAAAGAGCACCAAATGGATAATCTGGCTATTTTTTTCTTTTGTACAGCGCATATATTATACAGTCTGTCCAAGACGACTGCACTAAATGCAACAGTAATGAAAAATTAGAACACTTATTGCGCACGACAAGGGCTTCATACCATGCACGACTGGCACAATGTGAATCTGCGCCAGCAGCTGCCTAGTGACTAACAGCACGTAAACTGCATAACGCCGAAGCATCGAAAGACGTTTAACGCTTTTGGTATAGCCCGAAACATAACTTCTGCTGCTAAACTGTTTATAAAAAAGACAAAAAAAAAAACTTCTAACTACCGTCAAACGCAGTGCCTTCAGTTTGAAACGTGTAAAGGTGTTGCCCGGAGCGACTAATTTAGTGTTCTCTAATTTTTTGGGCTAATTTACGAAGCTGCGAGTGACTGAGCTTATCGCAGATTTCATGCGCCAAAAGCGTTTTGGTCGCATATATTTAGATAGGGCGAATCTAGATATTTCTGCTAGATATTTCTTCAAGTCTCGTGTTTGGCTTGCGGTAACTAACCAAAGTTATCTAGATTGCTTGCTAGGAAGCTTAAATATACAGCTACTTTTAAGCTATACGAAAACGGCAGCGCACACACTGCTGATGCATGCCCCGCAAACACGGCCTTTCATCCGAGTACGCTAGCAGTTATTCAACTATACGTCTCTGTCTGAAAATTCTTCATGCTAACACAATTTCGAGATATATACGTAAAGCGTGTCACGAGAACGTCACTACACATGCGGTGCAGCATTCATCGCGGCCGGATCGAGCGCCACGAAATGAGATCTACCGCACTGGCTGCTCAACACATGCAATCCGCTTAGGGGCAGCTCAGTATCAAATTAAAGCATGATGTACTTCCTTTTTTAGGCACATCAACTATGACGCTAAAATCAACAAGCGTGAGCGATCACTTGCCGTAAAACATTCCGTATAGTAGAAGTGTGAAGAAGAGCGCTTTATCAAATCATGAAAACGACAAACCGATACTATGCTCCAGTCGCCTGCTCTACATGCAGCCGCTTCGCGCTACGAAATGCGCTCACCTAATCACGAGCTATTCACGCAAAACAGCTTTGCTCAAGCATACGGTTCAGTGTAGTAGACGTGTGATGGCTCAAAGAAGACACGCATACAGACACCAACGTTCAGGCAGACACCACACATGGCTACAAGCGTTTACGTGCCTGGCACACTCGTTGAGAATTGAAGCGGACAGATGGCGCGCCACCGCGCATGCGCAGGAGCTCTGCGCACCAGTGCATGCGCGCTCCGAGGGGTCTGCGCTCCTTTTTTTTTTTTGTCTCTTCCTCTCTGCGCCCTATGCGTGCCGAAAAGGGCTGCTTTTCTTTTCCGTTTTTCATCTTTTTTCATCGACGAAGGAAATGCGCAGGCGGGCTGTGTTACGAACGCTGTGGGCTATCGTATGAGACTGGAACGCCCACATGGATGAATGCGCTGTTTGTAAAAGCCGTTACGGGGCCCTTCAGGCACTTGCCTTATCGCCAGCGACGATGAATAATACAGCGCATTTGTAGCATATCTTCCAGCGTACCGCCAAATGTGATGCCCGCACGTGCGTTAGTGCTAATTTTCCGTTCCGATAATAGGTCAATGAAATCAGTACAGCAATGAGTTACTCATATGCGTGGCCGCGTAGGTATACCGCATGTGAAATACTGAGTGGGCTCAGAGAATTTGGCACATATTTTAAGTGAATGAAACACTCTGATGAGCTTATAGTGCAGGATATCAGTCAACGAAAAACCGCCCGATGCTAGTGATGCAGCCGAGATATGAAGACAATGTGAACAGTATCTGAGAATCGGACGACACACAACGCGCACACCACATGTGCGACATCATTCCATCGCACACTTCACAAAGTCCGCGTTATCAGCTACAAATGTTACGAGTCTCTGTGCTGTTAGCTTGATGCCTGTTTGGAATCCCATTGTAGCTAAAGTTGGCGTTCATAGCATCTATTATCACAACTGGATCGGCGTTTTGCTTTTTTTATTCTACTGCCGCAAAAGTCATGCTATGACAACTGTGAAGACTATCTTCGGATTGCCGAGAGTGACTACGTAGATCATATCATGTGATCAACAAATGCGGAGGTATACACTGTGTGTATACTAAAGTCTACAAATAGGCTATACAGCAATCTCACCAGTATACAACTTCAGTGAGTTATATCAAACGCAGCCCGGTGTTGTCCACCGGTGTCTGCGCTTGGTTACAGCGTACAACCCAGATTAACGATTTTTGTCTATTGTCAATCTATAGACGGCATGTAAACCTGAAGCAATAAGAATTTTACAGTATCGGCTGTTTTCTACTTCACGTCACCCCCTACCACAATTGGTATACGGGCTCTTCGCATAAGTTAACATGACCTTTGGTGACGTCCCACCCTATGACCTTCACCGGCGAAGATATATGACACTGTGGAAATAATTCGAATTGCAAAGGAGTATACGGGATGTTTCACTTAACTTGAGCCAGACTTTAACATATGCAAATGCTGCGTAGCTGAAGAGAAGCAAGGTAATGTTGTTTGCCATCGCTTGGAGATATTCAGATTATTTTTTTGCATTCTGCTGATTAAATAATTAGTGTGAATTAATTACTCAATTGTTTTAATTAGATAAATATTGTCAATTATAAATTTGTAGAGCAACATTAGAAACTCCCGATGCAGCTTTCTGTTGCTCAATACGTGCTCCACAGAAGTGTTTGCCCGGGATTACAGGCAATGTTACTCGAGCGGCCGGTCGCGCAGCAACATATATATATATATACGGGGGGGGGGGGGGAGGGAGGTGTACGTGAATGTGTGCAGGTGCGTGTTTGTGAAGAACTAGGTAGAGTGGGAATAGACAAGCAGAATTATAAAATATTATCGAATCTCGTCTATACACAGTCTAAAGACGAAGAATGAACAACGATAAATAGGGACGGTATCGACGTTTTTCTATATAGTGTCTATTGACTGCGAATAGAAAAAAATAAATAGAGGCTGTATCGACTTTCGTCTATAGGTGTCTGTTGTGGGGAAGTAGGCAAAAAATAAGCAAACACTCTATCGACTTTTTCTACAGACCGTCTATAGACTGCGGATAGACAAAAAGAAATAGAAATCTTATCGACTTTCGTCTATAGGTAGTCTACAGAGAGGAAGTAGACAAAAAAGAAACAAACACCTTGTCAACTTTTTCTGTAGACCGTCTATAGAAAGTCTATAGACTTTGTATCAACAAAAGTCGAAATCTATAGAACGCCAAGGTCGTCTATGAAATGTCTATAGACTTTCTATAGATAGTCTAAAGTCATTTTTGTAAGAGAGAGACGCGTAGTGCGGCAACCGGGCTCATCCCTCGCGCTTATTTCTGCGCATGCTGCGCCATCTGGCGACGCCGCCGAGACAAGAAGCGTGGCTCGCTGGTGGACCCAATGTCACGCGCTGGATGCTGGTGCTGGGCGGGCGCGATAAACTGGAAGGCGCTGGGTACTCGTGTGGAAAGCAGCTCTAGAGCGAGGAACACGCGGTATATCTGGCTGCCGCATATATATATATATATATATATATATATATATATATATATATATATATATATATATATATATATATATATATATATATATATATATATATATATATATATATATATATATATTCATACAGAAAGCAAGAGCAAAAGAGAGCTCAGCAGAGCAATAAAAAAACGAGAAAAAAAAATAAAACTGCTACCACCAGTAGCAAATTTCTAGGTGTCATACTTGACTACAGACTCACTTTCGTCCCCCACATTAAACATCTTAAAGAAAAATGTCTAAAAACAATGAACATAATCAAACTTCTATCCCAGACTACATGGGGTAGTGACAGAAAGTGCTTAATGAATCTCTATAAAAGCCTCATTCGATCGCGACTAGACTATGGCGCCGTTATTTATCACTCTGCCGCCCCGAGCGCGCTAAAGATGCTAGGTGCTGTTCACCATCTAGGTATCCGGTTAGCCACTGGCGCTTTCAGAACGAGCCCGATTCAAAGCTTATACGCGGAATCAAATGAATGGTCCCTCCATCTACAGAGAACTTATATCAACCTTACATATTTCCTTAAAATACAATCCAATCAACAGCATCTATGTTTTAACACTGTTAACGATATGACCTGCACTACACTTTTCCATAATCGCCCCTCTGTAAGAAAGCCTTTCTCGCTTCGAGTGAGGGAGCTTAGTGAAGAAATGCACGTTCCACTCCTTGAGCTTAATGCATCCAGCCAAGCTGCTACCTTCTTGGGAGTGGCAGCTCATACAATGTGATATATCTTTCGTGGAAGTCATAAAGCATGCTCCAGAGATTGAAATCAAGATGCATTTCCGGGAACTCCAGCACAAATACTCCTGCACGGAGTTCTACACAGACACATCAAAGTCACACGACGGGGTGTCCTATGCAGCCGTCGGTCCATCCTTCTCGGAATCCGACGTACTGCACCCGGAAACTAGTATCTTTACGGCTGAGGCCTACGCGCTGCTGTCAGCCGTAAAGCATATAAACAAATCACAACTCCCGAAATCAGTTATATATACGGACTCCCTCAGTGTTGTGAAGGCCTTGATGTCTTTCTGTAATCACAAAAATCCAGTATTTGTTGAACTCTACTCCGCACTGTGCAAAGCATATATATCTAACCAACATGTGATCATATGCTGGGTGCCTGCACATAGGGGCATCGAGGGAAACGTTCTAGCGGACCAGATGGCCACATCAATCTCATCGCATGCAGTTAACTCTACTGCTTCGGTCCCTGTCACAGACCTGAAGCCTTTCTTAAGAAGGAAACTACGAAACCACTGGCAGCGCATGTGGGACGAAGAAATAAACAATAAACTGCCTGTAATAAAGCCACAATTAGGTTTCTGGCCTCCTGTACCAAAATCCCGCAGGACAGATGTCCTATTCTGCCGTCTAAGAATAGGACACACTTTTGGCACACACAACTTCTTACTCACGGGAAACGAGCCTCCAACCTGTGGTAGATGCGGGGAGCGGCTGATCGTCCTCCACGTCCTACTGGAGTGTCGGGAAGCCGAACCCGAAAGAAAAAATCATTTTCTCTTAGCATACAGGCACCACATCCCCCTTCATCTTGTTATGTTACTTGGTCCAGAACCACTCTTTGACACCAACGCCGTCTTAGGCTTTTGAAAGATGTTGTGTTGCATGTTATTAGCCCCACACGTTCGTAGCACTTCCTCTCTTCAGAGGATGCCGCTGCGATAATTATTTTGAATAAGCACATGCCTCTAGGCCCTTGTGGTTCAAGGGCTATGGCGAGGCTGTAGTGCTGTAAGAAATTTAACGTCTCGCATATTTTAAACAATGCATCATTCTTTTACAATGGAGTTTAATCTTCACAGTCTTAGTCAATAATCATCGCCATAATTTTATAGTACATAGATTTTACGCATTTACAGCGACTATTTTTAGGCCACTTTACAGCCAAATCACATCTTCCATAATACATCGTTAACACTACCATTTGTCATGGCGCTCTTTGGCCAAACTTGGCCCTTGCGCCACAAAACACCACACATCATCATCATCAATACTTATTCTGTATATTATATACATGTCCGGGTGCTTTAGTAGACTGTTGGTAACATGAAAAGATTATGAAGAATAAGACAAATACATCACTTTATATATCTGACCTAAATTTTAGAAGAGAAAAAAAAATCTAATTATCGAACAAGTGGATAAGTGGATCTCCTTCTAAAACCATCGAATGACACATGGGGAGAAATTAGCGACAAGGCGCTTATTATATTGCGCAGAAAGCGCAACGTCTAGGCGCGAGTAATTTCACCAAGCTCCATTATATAACATATATGCACATGAAGACACTTCCAATGTGAAACGAAAACAACGTAAAGGCTGGAAGCTTCCTTTAGGATGATTTTTTGTCACGAACTAATTGAACTTAAATATTTAAAAGCCCCATACGACCAGTGCCACGGAACAAGGAAGACGTACAGAGTAACGCAAAGCGAGCAAAAATAGTGTTTCTTTTTCGTGAATTCTTTGTTTCCATAAATGTTTCATTTATGCTGTTCAAACACGATGGCGCGGCTACAAAAGGGAGCCTGCGTCGAGCGAGAAATCCGCAGTCTTTCGGCGTTCGTGCACTCATCAATATTCCAAGACAGCGTGCAATGTCGCGTGAAGACGGCGCTTTTCGCTTTCGTAATCGAGCCACGAGAACATCGCATCGCCGACGACGCCGAATGCTCGTCAAAAATGAAAACGGTGCCCTATTCTTTTTTTGTTCCAAAACAATTCGACAGATTCTTTCTTTAGTTTTTCTTTCTTTCTCGTTCAGTGCTAACATCCGCGTTACCAAGAGTGTTCGTTCTTTTCTTGAACCCCGAGAAAAAGAAAGACGGGCAGGCTAGAACAAAATTGCTTCAATGTTTTGTAGGGTGAATATCCTTTCTGTTTCCCGTTCCTCTGATGTTTCCCCCGAAGTTCTATGTGCGAAGCTTACTTGGTAGCCGTAATGCGCGTGCTTCTGCTTATGTTTGCTTTGCTCCGGTTCCGTTTCTGCCGGTATTAAATTTCCTTTCTGTTTCTAGCCTGACGGTGCGGCGTAACCGCGCATTTGTAGCTCGAGGCACGCTTCGTAGCATACGTTTGAGGCTTGTTCGAATGCATCACGTCGAGTGACGCCTTTCCGAGAATTACGCTCACAGTAGTGGAGCCACATGCTCACGAAAAAAAAAAAATAGAACGAAATCAATATTTAACTCGCTCTCTTCCAGACGAGCGGACGCCGTCATTTATGACGCCCTATATAAATCGATATTTGACTAAGATTTACCGGCTTCGTGAATACGACGATCGTTTCCCTCCCGAATGAGTTTGGGCGTTTGATCTTCTACTCAGTGGCGCGCAGCTACCCTTTCCTTTAAGTTCCGGTTGAGGTTTTCTGAGCTGCGCTTTTTTTGTCTTGACGCCTGAATCCCACGTATTGTTCTCGGGAAATCTATGGCCTTATTCGTGGGAGATCTCACAGACATTGTCACAACTTGCACTTTCTTGGTCTGTGCCTCTCGTTTATCTTTTCGTAATACTTTAATATATACCCTGGCAAATATTCTTTCAAACCAGTGTTGCGTTCAATCCCTGAACGCGCAACGCTTCTGATCTCATTCAAACTCTCACCTGCTCTCGAGAGATCCGGTGCAAGTTCATTTTCTTTGCAATTATAATTACGTGTTGATAAGGCACCCTATAATTAGGACTGTCACGAGTATTTAGATTACCGATTTAATGCAACTGTGGGAAGTATACTCTCTGCGGTGTTTAGTAACACTATCAGAATTATAATGATTGTCACGGGCCATGTCAAGGGTGCACACTAAACATTTCAACACCGTTAAGGGTGTAAATCAGTTTGTCGCCAGACGAACATCCTAAGGGTGCTGTTGTCTACACCCTACAGTTGGGGTGCAATTATAGCACCCTAGATGAAGGGTGTCCAGCAAAATAAATTTAGGGTGTAAGGGCGCAAGTCCATATTAGCACCCATCTATGTGGATGTTGGAAAGGCGTACACCTTTTGATTTCTAGTGTGTATGGAAGGCAGGTTCGATAGTACACACCTTCAATTACTACTATGTACAGCGATCCACACGTAACTTTCACGTGTGCCAGAAGGTTCAAGTTCGGCTACCAAACGCACCGTTTGGTAGCCGAACTCTACCAAACGGTGCTGCTTTTTCAACGCTTTTTCAACGCAGCTGCTTTTTCCCCGGGTGCCGGGCTAATCGTTTCAGAATCCATGGCTTCTACGTGTTCCTGTCACTCGCCCACCACAATTCTGTCTAGCACCACGGGCAGCGTGTGGGTCTGCCCGTATTTCTGCCCGCCTGTTTAGGACAGAAGCATCACAGTAACAAAGTGAGGCAAAGCGAAGCTGCAGCACTGCCAAAACAGCGGAAAGGTTATCTTTGCAATCATCGTTTCCTTCATCCCCCCCCCCCCCAGTGACGAACGCCGTCTTTGTCAAATTTATCGCAGGTTCGTGGCAATACTATACAAAAAAAGGAGAAGAAACGGGCCTTTTCTTTACCTAACCCTGATAAACATCCCAGAGGCAATGGGGGATAAGTGCGCAAGGGCTAAAGTGTCATGTCTGCACTGTAAACAAGCTATTAACTTATATAAGCTGGATATGTGTTTTGTAACGAAGCAATCTGCTGTGCGGAAACCCCTGATTTTCCTGCAAGCATTTTTCACGGGAAAATTAAACTTTCTCCCGACATGTGGCTGACCTTGTTTAGATGATTTCCCTTCACTCTTTGTTTATTCCTTGCTTTTCATGTCGAGAGTTCTAAGCTCACCAAACAGAGTTCACGGTGTTGGCTTTCGGTGCTTATCTTCATTGCCTAGCTTTAGCCGCAAACAACCTTTTCTCTTCTTTTTTCTAGCGTTTTTCTGTTTTCTCTTGAATGCTGAACACGTTCAGGGTCGCTCAGATTCCAATCATCACTATTTCACAGGACATAAACTGCACTTACCTTTTTTTGTTCGTTCGTTCGTTTGTTTTTGTTTGTTTGTTTTCCCAACATTGCGTTGCACGAACATGTGGTTTCTTAGAACGTGTCTAGCAATCCTCCCAGCATTGCCTTGTGTTAGTGTAACGCTACAAAGTAAACAATGCAGAAGTAATCAATACGAAATGACAATAACATGTGTGACACATGAAAGCATTAGCGGCGAATTTTTTACCACTCAAGCGATGTTGTTTGCTTGGCCTGTTGTCACAGAAGTGAGATTTGCTTTAGAAGAGTTAACTGCTGGGCTCGTTGGTGATCTTGCATACTCAAAGGCTTTGCTCTCGACCTGGTATCAAATTATTGACGGTGCGTGATCGAACCTTGCGTGCAGGCTGACTTCAGGTTTGCTGCGTGAACGTTTCGTTCCGATTGAACCAACCATCAACTCTAATATCAATTTAATGGATCTTCAAGATAACTGAAGGATAGTACTGTTGAAAAAAAGAAAGAGTGGAGGAATGCACTTTGTTGGATGTAACTGCCGAATATGTTTACATTCAGGGTTCTTTTTTGTGTGTGTGTTTCTTTGTTACTGAATATAATGAAAAATTGGATGCAAGTAAAAATAGGCTACTTATTTTTGAAAACCTGTCTATCTTTACGCTACGTTTTCCCAGGTGCACTAAACGTACCGAAACAAGTTCCTAGAACACATAGTCTTTATTTGAGTATGAAAATCCAACAACTCGTAAAGCGGTACCTGTGAATTTTCTTCGGTGCGTGATCATTCATTGAAATGGCAATCATCACAGTACAGTTCTCATATTACTTCAAGGATAAGCGACACCCCTCCTTTGCATAACTGTTACGTGAAGTCAAAGTTACTGGAAAAAAGTATAATTCATGAATAATAAAGCTGGGAAGAATTGAGGCCAAGCCGGACCATCGGTCTCACTTCAGGAAGCAAAAGCCAAAAGACATAATCACTACTGTACACTGAGGTTTTAAACAATTGGCGAAATGCATTTCACTTGTTTAGACATTCAACCTTAACTTTCAGTGCTATGCAAATCTCGCAGTGCGAGACGTGCTATGAGCGGTTACTTCTCATAGCGTCACCGCACAGCGCTTTGGTGATTACATATTATGAAAACATAGCTTCACTCATATCGTTAAAACGTTTGTGACTAGCATAATACCACATGGTTCTGTGATGTGACAATACGACTAATAGTTACGCGAGGTCACCGTGTGTGAAGCAATTAAAACGCTCCAGAGACACGACAGCAAAAGGTGGAAATCCCGCGCTGTGCGCTGCCGATGACATAACGCATGCCGCGAATTTCACCAGGTGGCAGAATTCTCGAGCCGCGAAAACAGTGGGTCTCGGGGCTACTTATCGGAACGTGCCGTGCTCCGCCGACAGAGGGCCTCAGTGATTAACGGCCGGTTCATTCACATAGAATGGCCGTGCGACGGACTGCCTGTCGCTCATCCTTGACAACCTGTCCCCGCCTTTGCTTCACCAGGACTCATCACTTGTGTGGTGATTCCTGACCAAGGTCAACCCCATCAACGTCACTCTATCACATCATTACTGCGGTCGCACTATTGAGGTGGTAGCCAAGTCACCATTAATTCGAGTGCAAAGTGAGGCTATCACGCTGGTTCCACTGCGGCAGGGCCGCCGGATACTGTGGTCATGCCAGCACAGATGCGTTTTGGAAGGAAGCGGCTTTACAGGGATGGTTTTCCGCTAATGTGACCGTTCGCACTTTTCCGTAAAGCGTGCACTGTCTGTAAGGCAAGTCGCTTATGTGGCAAAGCATCACAATTTTTGAGACAAGGGGAAAAGCAAAGGCTTATGTGATTTGACGTAACGAACACTAATATTCGAAGTATCAGAGGCAAATGTAGGAGCATACTTGTTCCTAAACGTTGTGTGATATCATCTGTGCAAAATATCGTCGCGTGATAATTGCGTCTTGAATGTTATATTAAAATAGGAAAATTCAATTTTTAGGTGAAATTTTTGGTTGTTTAGATCCAAGACACACGTGTCCAGACTAAGCTTAATTTAACGGCTCCATAGATGTAAGCGATAATATTATTACATGTTATCGTTACCTGTATTTTTATCACATGGACTTCTATGCTGTCTCAACCGATAAACCTTCACGTAATTTTGCACATACTTGCATTGTCTGTAAAATAACAACTTCTCTATTTAATTTTTTTTATTTATATCATGAAAATAAACATTTAACATTTTCAGATGAGATTTTTACCAGTACAGTGTACTAAAATTCAAAAAAATATTACAATCGGGCTGGTAGATTCCTAAAAAGGGACATCAAATAATTTACATAAGGAAAAATAGCATTTAGAGAAAATGTTTCAACGTTTGCCACAAGGGTTAAAAGAACTCGAACAGAACGGACACCATACTTTAAATTCTTGACATCAACCTCAAAGTCTTTCTTCAGGCTTCTTTTGCTTTTTCTTCCTTCTTTTCAGTCCGGAGACTACCACAACTCTGATTTTTCAACGAACTCCTCATAAAGGTAGGTTAAGCCAATCTCACAGAATACGTACACGTGGGGAATTTCGAGGCTCCACCTCATTGGCCTGTCTGTCATGAGGCGCTCCAAAAAACGCGATAACACCCTATCTTAAAATGACGTGTACACACCAATTATGCATGATTAGGCCGAAGAAAAGGAAAAAAGGACATTTCTTTCGGTTGCTACGCCTTTGTCATCATTAGCCTTCCATGACTGGTAAAAATATTCTTGCGCCACGTCTAGTTCTCCTATTTGTCACACGTCGTCAGTAAACCGCGAAAGCTTTCCTCGTAAAAGTGACATGTACGCACTGAAGATCCAATAATATGTAGAACCAACAAAACTGAGCTTTTCCTTTCCCTATTCCTTCTTTTTATTCTTATTTTTTTAATGGCCATAGAGTCACACCATACCGAATAGCAATAGGAGAGAGTTGTCCACTGATCGCTCCGGCGATGGGTACTTGGAACTGCCGGCGAGAATTGATTTCATTATGTACAATAAAAATTTTTCGTGGCAGTAAAATGTTCACAAGCCCTTTCAGTATTGTATATGACATCTCCCTGTCAAATCTTCTTCCCTGAGCATCCGTATTGGCGGAATTTTCAGCGCCCTATTGCACGCCATCGCCATTGCAATCACTGACGTGCCACCACATGCTAAGTAAGGAAAAACAGACCAATCGCCGATGCCGGCACCACTCTCTTGAACCGGTTATATACTTTCACTGCGCTAGCTCGGCCTCGCTGACAACCTCTACACTTCTTTAGGTTCCTGGCCTCTTGTCTGCCAATTATATAAGAAAAGCCGGTCCTGGTAGGAAATGCGATTTGCGTTGAAAGCAAGCAAAAGTCATCTGCTCTAAGCGTAGACAGTGTTTGATTGGATCGGTCGCCACCTGTATTTGCCGGGGTGGGTACGCTAATCTGACTTTACGTTAATGTACCCGTTGCTTGAAGCCTAGTGCACTCAAAACAGCTTTTCATGCTGTGTTATGCTCATTATGCAATTATGCATTTTGACTTGTTGGAACCTAACAACGTGGAAAGGAAGAGCAGTAGAATTGTCTCAAAATAGATGAAACTGCCACGCTGACGCAGTACACTGCAGCAGCCCGCTCGTTATAAAAATTTTTGGTTACAACTTACAAACATGTGAAGCAGTGAATATATTACTTGGCATATCAAGTTGTGGTATTGAATAAAACAAAGAAATACGTCGATCAAAACAGCTGACGTGATTCGTAAGCAAATACCGTTTGTTTTGCCACTCTGCGCAGCTTCGGCGCCATTTTTATGGGATTTAGACAGTGTGCACGCTCGCCATTGCAATGCCTTATTCTTCAGGCCAGATATATTTTTTGTTTTAAAAACTGTAAAATACTTTTACTGTTTATTGATATGTTGAAACGGTCATCATAATTTTCCCAAATCAGGTATTTCTAGTGTTGCAAGCAGGGGCCACTATCGCTAGCATCGTAAACGATGCAAGTCGTTTGCATAGAAATCGACTACTTCCCGTAGCATCATGATCATCATCATCAGCCTATCTTATGTCAGCTCCAGTACGAAGATCTCTCCCTGCGACCTCCAATTACAAATGTCTTGCGCTAGTTGATTCATGTTTCCGCCTGTATATTTTCTAGTTTCATCACTGCACCTTGTTTTCTGCCGTCCTCCACTGCCCTTCTTTTCTCTCAACACCCATTCTATGTCTCTAATGATCCACAGGTTATACATCCTACGCATTACATGGCCTGCCCAACTCCATTTTTTTTTCTCTTAGTGTCAATTAGAATATCGGCTATCCCTGTTTGCTCTCTAATCCACATCGTTCGTTTCCTGTCTCTTAACGTAGTGCCTAACATTCTTCGTTTCATCGGTTTTTACACGGACCATAACTTGTTCTCCAGCTTCTTAGTCAGTCTCCAAGTTTCTGCCCCGTATGTTACTGCCAGTTAGCAATGCTATGGAATTCAGCAATGCTGCTGGCTAAGTCCTTATGGATTCGAAATCCTACCCCTCATTCTTTTTTATCTGGAAGATCTCTGCAACAGAAGACGTGGCCGTTAGTTAGCACAATACAAGCCTGACCAGTTTTTCTAACCTCACTATGGCCACTAATATCCCAAGCAAGGCCTGATAATTCCTCAATGAGCCCTGATAAGCTAGCCTTACTTGAGAGGGTTCGCGCGTGTAACGTTGCCAAGTTGTTTCAGAAACTAGAAACTTCCCATATACGTGTGTGCAACTAAAAATTATGAAACAGTCATTTGACGTTCCCACAGTCAAAGAGGTCACACGAACAAAACATTACGAGTGCCGACGCAACCCATGCATGTAAAGAACAACATGACCGGCTCGTACACGTAAAGACAGAGCCACGGGAGGTAAGGCCACTGCTAACAAGAACACGCGCCACTTCTGCCAGCAAGATTGCTGTAAACAGGGACGCCGGTACGCCAGTAAACTCAATATACAAACCAAACGAAAAAATAAGCAGTTCATAAGGAATATTGCGATTTCGATCAAACGTAAAAATAGTGGACCTTCCAAAAATGACCTCTTCTCTGTTGTTGCGGTTGCGTTATTTAGAGTCTGTAACGGCCGATACGTGAAACGAGCACTATTAAGACGAAGCTTTAACTTGGGTGCTCCTATCTAAACTCATGTAAAAAGAGAAATCGTATTTCTCGGCAACCACTGCACCGAACCTGATGACTTTTGTTGATATGAAAAGAAATAACCTAAAATCTAGGGACTCTTGCTGTAGAACTTTTGACTTAGGTCGTCACTTTTTTACGAAGAATTGGCAAAAATCGCAATCTTTCAGAAAACGAAACAATCAAGCTTACAACTTCGTATCTAAGCAATGAAAATTGATATCACAATTCTGCAAATTGCATCTCATAATATATCTGAAGCGGACAAAATAGATATGTTACAGATGAATCTCAAAAGTTTAGCAATTGGTAAAAAAGCTTTTGCAGAACCCTTGTACAAAGCATAAGAAATAATGTAATATATAAATTGGCGTATTGAATTTGTCCGCTTTGAATGATCTAATGGATGCCGCTTACAGACCCGCGATATCTGGTCTTGATGCAGGGCTATTCATATGTAAATGTCGTGTTTCTGTATTTATCAAGCTTTCGAATATTCGAACATCTTTCAAACAAACTTCAGGCTCTAAATTGAAATTTTGCTTCTAACAGTCACTAGAATTTAATTTTATCTCTCAAATGCCACACATTTCATTAAACTCGGTTCATGGGTTATTACAGAAAACCGTTTTTGCATTTTAGATGTATTTGAATAGGGCTCGTTGGAGTTAGGCCCGAGCTAAAGCTTCCACCCCGCGTCGCAGTAAATCTGGCGTCGCTTCCCGCATCCGGCGTTCAGTGTGGGGCGTCACTTCGGCGAAAAGAATTTCGAGCCACGCATACCCAACCACGCGGGCCCTCTGTGTGGCGCAATAATATTACTGAACTAATTGAATTGCTTAGGATAAAACACGCAGGAAAAGCGTAAAGTACGACTAAGATACATCCCACAGAGAATATGGCGTTGGATTGTAGTTTGAAGATAAGAGAAAACATAATGCTGTTACGCGAAAACAAAAAAATATAAAAATTATAATTATAATAATTAAGGTGGTTGACCAGCGAAGTTGTTTAGCACACGACACGGAGGTGACACGTAATTATGAACAAGGGTACGAACACATTTATCGTCTTGATGGATGGCCAACGTGACGAAATGTACGCACACTCATTTAGTATCTTCATCGGTGGTCATTACTTCACTCGCAACTGTAATCACCTTCGTTGATAAATGTCAAAACGATGCGCGTACGCCAATGGGTGGTCGGTTGGGCCCGATCGGTGTGGCATCGCAAGAGATATATCTGCAACACGGAAAGCGTAAACCGCTCCCTTTTTGGTATCGACACATTCACATTGAAATCACCCACAACGACAACAGGGGTAGGTTCAATACTGCTAATTCACGCGAAGGGAGTAGCCATGAGCCTTACGGGACTTGAGTGATTGCATTGTTTGCTTGCTCATGGTGGTATGAGCCATTGATGACGACATTTTTTCCACATGCTGTTCTGTGTCATGTATACGTGATTATAAAGAATTTAAGTACTTTTCGCTTCACTTTTCTGAGTGCTCGTAGCCTCTGCCTTCCGGGGCTATTAACTATTGCATTTTTGCGTGTTTACGAGAGCATAGATGCTTGCGGGGGTATGAGCCATTGGTGGTGATAGTTTTTGTTCACGGAGAAGTAAAATTCACGGAACCCTTGAGATATACAGCTTCGCTGTAAAAAAAAAAAACCACAAATCCCTTTACCAGCCTTTCTACCATTCATAGAGCGGCCATGATCTCCCAGATTTGCGCGCTCAGATCTCAATGGCCATAAACCGTGGTGCGAGCGGTTCCTTGCAGCCTCTCCAGATGGCGCTCGCTCTGCCACATTGCGACCCACGCAAGAGGCCCCGTTTCTACCAGAATGCTCGCTGTCGTGCATACTGTTCGCCCAGTAAATATTACGTTTACATAAGATGCAGTTGCCCGAAAGCGCGAAACACACTCAGGGATCTTTGAATGCTATCGCGTTCCACTCTTAAAGGTGAAGGCTACGCGTCCTCCAATGTCCTTTTTTTTTGCTTACGTTCCAGTACGAGCGTGACTCCATCCCACTGCAGTATGAGCAAAACAGTCGTTTTCCTTCGCTTGCGCTTGCGTCTTTTTTTTTTTGCGGAACAGCACAATACGTACGTAGCCTGAACGCAGTCTTACCTTACAATCCACCCTAAAGCCTTCAAGCACAAATAAAAGACATGGATGACGGGTGTGGACACAGGCGAGTGCCAATGTGCGTGCCCACTTGCATCACCCGTCTCAATTTAGAAAGCTTGAGAGAGAGAGAGAGAGAGAGAGATTAACTTATTTATAGAAATGCAGAGGTCGACCTGAGCTATAACAAGCTAAGCATTTGCGCTTGTTTCCTTATGCCTCTTTATCGAACCTACCCATATCCCTCGTTGCAAACCAGGTACTCTAAATTGTTTAAAATCCGTGCGTTTCTACACTTTTTACGTTCTCACTAGTTTTAAACATATTAAGCGAGTACCAGGGTGCCGGTCAGATGAGAGAGTTCCCCGTACTTTAATTATTAGAGTACTTGCTCTAGAGAACCTTTTTTGAGTAAGTACTGTCTGCACAGGAAAATGGCAGTCTCGATGCTTTGCTTTCTTTTTCCTTTCTTGTATTGTTTTTTTTTTCACGAAGTGTAATACTACAAGGAGCAACACGAGGCACTTTGACCTCACCACTGTTAATCCAGTTCGTCCTCATTTAGGCCATGAGGTTGCAAATACACACACTTCCACATGCCTCACTCTAGGTGCCTTTGTAGTGATGTGCTACCGCTGTTGCTCTGTCTTAAAGTATACGATGTTTTTTCTCGCCTTGGAATGACAGAAGAAGAGAAGCTCCTTCTTCAAGATGTCACTTTTCATCCAGAGCCTTCTGTAGTGTCATTGTCACTCAAAGCTAGACATAAAACGCAAGCTGCAAGAAAACGAACAAGAAGCGTTTTTTAAAGGTATTAAAAGTAAGGAGATCCAAAAAGAAACGAAGGAAAAGATGAGCGCCCCAGTCCTCGAGAGGAATAGCCGCGGCTCGAACAACAGATTGAAAGGTCTCTACAGTGCCAACTCAAGCACAGGTTCGTGCCCCAAAGCGGAGTTATTCATTCGGGCGCACTTTCTAAACTCAGCAGAGGAACAAAAGTAATAAACTGGCTGTGAGCATGGCGGCATGCTGGACATTTACAGATTGCGAGGCCTCTTCTGCAAGCAAGAGCCTCGGCATCGTTGCCGAAATACCACGATACAAAGGGAGGTGGGGAAATACTCTTCCGCGAAAATGTAAGTACAGGGAAGAAATCAAGAAAGCGCGAAAAGAAGTCGATTGCGCAATACATGTAAAACTTTGTAAGCTTGCTTTCTGCAGCCCTTCTCAGTTCGGTCTCACGAGCCTCTCTTCAATCCCTACGGGAAGAAAACGAGACAAGAGTGAATTATGAGCATACAAAACATGAAACAATGAACTATTGCCGTCGCAGCTGTATAGATCTTGCTTTGACTTCCTTGCTCTCTTCCACGCCTGTCTTCGCTCATGAATAGAATCCCTCGACGCTTCACCCAAGAGAGTTGATTTGATGTCATGAAAAGAATATATATGCCAGCATCGACAATAACACATGTTTCCCAGGGAAAATGTTCAATAGCATTCATGGGATGCATAGAATCATAGAGAAAAAAAAAGCGTTCATTCGGATGGGTCATGTGATGGACTCAGTGATGTCCTAAAGCACTTTCTGGTTGCTGCAAATGATCGCAATAGATTTCTGTCCCTCTTTTCGTGTCTCAGAACTCCCCAAGAGACCCATATACGAAAGACCCTTCGCTCGCACTCTCTGTCTGCACCAGATTACTCTACAAAGTGTGCAGCAACAATACAACCTTACACAATGTATTACACAGGAGGTACCGAAGGCAGTGGCATCAGCTAAGAAGAAGTAACTATGATATTATTCATCTCTGTCTTGGCACTTTTTCTTTAGATCTTCACAAACACATTCTCTACAACAGTTTCGTCTTGACGCCAACTACCTTACCCTCTTGTGTCGATGTAAAGCTAATAGAAACAATCAATGTTCTTCTTCAGATCTTTACAGCAGAAGTTAAGGAGCATGAAGTAGAATTGTATGCACGTCGTGTGAGTGATGCAAAATCTCTTCATACCAAGAAATAATTTCTAATGAAATGCTTACACACATTTCTTTAGTTTGTTTCACTATTTGAGTAGCCGCAACTCTTCATCTAAACGTAGCGCAGCAATTTCAGTGCCAGAGAGGCGAAGGAAATCTCAGCCTTAGAATGGATCAAATCACAAACGACCTGCGGCTCTGTTTAATTACCACAACTTGATTTCTCCTTCATTCACTGCCGTAACTGATACGGTAGAGTAAGTGAAATGTCTTAACGCATAAGGAGGCGCTGGCGCCTTATGCAGCAAAAGTTTGAAAATAAATTTTTAGATAGTCCACGTTGTTCGACACCTCATGTCTCCGTTCAAGATCCGACTAGCGGTTCTCCCTAACCCTCGAGCGGAACACAACACTACGTAACTTATGAACCCGTAGCGCAATCACTGCTGTTTGCGCCGCCTGTACTCCTGTTCCAACAACAAAGCACCACAGGAGCCTTCAAAACATTTTCCGTGTTTTGTCAGTATCGACTGTGTCACAAATTTGAGTTTTTTTTTATTTGTTATCGCAGTAAGTCACACGGCCATTGTCGCACCTTAAACACAAAAAGTGGCCAGGAAAGTGATCCACCTACGAGACTTCCGCATCCATTTGACAACCGGTTTGTAATTTTTCCATGAATGTTTCATGACTGTATCAGCATACAACTATGGCGGGGTTATGTGCTGAATGGTACATTGGTATCCTACGGCATTTACACTTTCATTCACACTATGTAGAATTTTTACTGCAAATGAAAAGTAATATCGCTAGTGGCTACCAGAGGACATTAAAGGGAAATAAAGTTCAAATATTTTAAGCTTTTTGTATGAAACTAGGTCGATATTTGTGTAGGGTGAAACAAGAAAGCACTCACAAGAATCGTCTCTTATCTAATCACCAGCTGGCTGTGATGGCATAACGTTTCTTCAGCTCCTTCATCCTTTCCTTTTTTAATTCTACGGCGTCCATAGATGAGGGCCAAAGAGGTGCAAAGCAATAAAGCATAATAGGTATGTATGCGTGCGTGAACTTCGTGTTCTCAGTCTTCGGCTTAAGACTCAATACTATGCCCAGAAGTAGGATTTCGTATGTCTTAAAACATATTGACACTAACTCGCGATCTGGGTTTGTGCGGGATGCCACCTGGCATTTAAGTTCCGTGCATAGGCCAAATAAAAAGCTGGAGGGTTATCGTATTAGGGTTCAGGCAATTTCGCGTCCTTGCCACGGGATAATTAAGGCAACGACAGAATGACGGGCGCTAAGTTGTCTGCATACATATTTTTCCAAAACTGAATCATTTTGCTAACTTGCCAATATATGTAATTTCTAAGCTATATTTTCTTTCTATGGCTTGCATTCTTTTCGAATTTTTCTTGAACTTATGTTTTCTTCTAGCAAAAGAAAAAAAAAAACTTTCTCAACAGACGTCAGAAACCTCAGGAAGTAAAGCTGTTGCGAAAGCTTAAGGTGCCGGCTTATGGCTCTGGAACGGGGGATCGCCGACTTCGCGTGTGTTTTGCCGTCGTGGTTTTGAGGCCGCAAAATATAGTGTGTGGCCTCTTTAAAAAAAAACGCGTTGTTATCGGCGTGCACGCTCCTTCGCTGTGCTCAGCGGACGGTGCATTAGTGATGGCTGCTGGAGGTAATGGATGCGCAGCCTCAGTACACGCTGCGGCAGGATGCAGATGGATGGCGACGTTTTTCTTCAGCGTGGGGTAGATTTTTTTTTTTTGTCAGGATGGACGGCGCGACACACACCAGGGATTACTTTGTTTCGGGAATCCGCCTTAGAAACTGAAAGTACTGCATTGTCTTCCAAACGCTCCGTGTTTCTAGTTGCCGTTAAGGGGAAAATGCAGTAGCTGCCGAGGTGGACCTTGCGAAAAGATGTACATAGAAACGTTTGGTGGGAGTTTCGAGATATTTATGAACCGTCGGTCCTCGATTTCTCTGCTACCCCCCCCCCTCCCCCTTGAGCCACGAAGTGTATCCTCTAACCTCTTTCGGTGTTTTTTTTCTGTAGAAATTGGCTAGCCTGATGCCAGCATTGCCATATTACACAGATATATGTTGCGTCTGTTTGTCAAACCAAAAAAATTGACTCACCATCAGAGCACTGCAAAAGTGTATGTCCCGCGAAGCAGTTGAAAACCGCCACTGCAAGTGCCAAGAAGGCATTCAATGCTTTATTGACTTAGGGTAATGGTAGAAATGGTAATTTAGGGTAATGGTAGTAATGGGAGTAATGATAATTTTGACAGCGCGCTACCACTAGTCGTATTGCATTTCTTGTTCCGTGTACTGCACCTCGTATTTACGCTGCTACTCAGGAGTCCTATATTATGCATTGCCTTCCCATAGCGGTGCTGCTACAACAATGAAATCAGTTGCTAGGCTGGTTTTCTTACACACTAAAGACTAATAACGTTACTCCTCATGTCGCAAGCTGCCGTCGCCGAGGCAGCTTGCGTAACAGTAACATCTACCGCGAAACGCATGCGGGGACCGCTACATGTTTCACATTGTTATCAGGAGCGCCTTATCTTCAAATATGTGGTTCGGATGCTTGTTTTGTGCTGGTCTTTATTGAAACAAATCCCGTGATGCATTCTTTGTGCACATTTCGCAAGAATGTATGCAATTTTCGCCTCACTTTGCTGAGTGCTTGAAGCTTGCTTCACCTCCACCGCGGGTCGGCTCGGTATCGTACTACCTGTTGGATCGTTCCCATTTTTCCCCATGGGCATTGACATGAACAATTCCGACCAATGAGAGGCTAACAGCTTCGCTGTAGAAGAACTTGCGTTTGTCGTTAATTACAACTGCATATTAATCCTTATGTGACAATCTTCACTAAGACGTACTTCACAACCATGGCAACATTTATCAAATATTTTTTGTTCAATCTTTATCAATTTAGTCACGCAAATTGTTGAATACTGTTCGGTACATAAAACTAGAAACGCGATAGCAGTGGTCTTGTTTAAATAGCGAATAGATTGGTTAACCAATGGAAGAGCATTCATTTGGGCCTGTTAGTGAGGCATATTTGCAAGGGTGAAGCGCAAAACACGGGACCAAGAAGAAAACAAGACAGTCGGGACGGGCTTCGCTACTAACTACAAATGTCTTTCAACATTTTGCCCCAGCAGTGCATAGCATGCATGCGGCCAAGCTTCCCCGAATCTAGGAACACAAAATAGGCGGCACATTCACAATTTTGCTATGAAACAGGATAACCGAGCACCATGTGTCCAACATCAAAAACACCGAACTAGTGCTGAGGAATCTGAGGCATAGGCCCAAACAAGTGGGCTACAAAGCAAATCTCCCATGAGACACAGCACACTAATTAAGAGGCTTTGACTGGAAGTGGCATATAAAAATAGTTTTTTGCACAGGAGATATGCTCCACTCACACCTTTCCTGAGTGTTGATGTGGTTATACAATTAAGAACTCTAAAATGTGCTTCTTTAATTCCCAGAACAGGCCACAGAAAAAAAGAACGTTAACAAGAAATTGGCAAGTGCCCTTTTATCATACAAAAATTACTTCGACGATGGCAAGTGAGTCATTCGTAGCAGGAGGCGAACATATTTTTAAAAGGCTTCTTAATAGACACAGGGTTAGAACAGCGTTCATGATGACTACCACTGTACAGTTATGTATGAAGTGACTAACTTTATAATACATCTGTACTGTGGACTAAACTTGAACCGTGCTTTGTGTTTGGTTATACCATCCATTTAGTACACGGATTACTCTTGCGCCAAGGGATTAAGAATATAAAGTGCCCGCATCATGCAGTTAATGGCATGAACAGACGTAAAATGTAGAGTGACGTCTCCGTTGTGGGTCTTTTTTCTTCAATTGTTATTAGCTTCCCGACCATGTTGTTATTTATTTGTTTTTTTATATATATTGTGGCATGTTTTATGTAGAACGTAGGGATATATAGTAGCTAATGAACTAAATTTCTTCACAGCAGCCTACCCTTCTAGCCTTCCCAGAATAATTATTTCTAATGTGCGCTTTGTGTTCCATTATACCATGGCATGGCGTCACGGACGCTCAAGTTGTTTCCTAGAACACTACTTCTGTAGCTGCCCAATCTCAATTGAAGTATGGTCCTCATTGCGAGAAGCTTCTATAAGCGTCTCTTAACACCTGATGCGTGCTAAAAACTTCGGGTCATTTCCCATGCATCCTGACCCTACATTAATAGTCAGTGAAGAGACAAGACCGATCGACAACATGTTTCGACTAATGTATATTTGATTGCATGTTCACTCGGTCGTCAGGAGAGACAAGATGCAGCATACCCCGTTTCTTTTCCTTGTTTTATGCTTTTCTTTTGGTGGGGGGGGGGGGGGGGCGTCGACACTCACCTTTAAAAGCGAAAGCGCTAGTCGGCTTTTATCGACGATGCAATTAATGCGAGTACCAGCACATTCGACTCATTCTAACATCCGCACATCGGAAATCAGTACACCTTCCTGCACTTAATACAAAGATTACTTCTATACCTGGCCGGCGGTTGCAATTTGACGTTCATAACCCGCAGGTATACCGAAAAAGTAGCGCTAAAAGAAAAAGAAAGTTAGAAAGACGTGCCCCATGGTATCCAAAGCGTAAGTGTTCTTTTAGGGCAATAAGCCTTTCGCTGGATCGTTCTAGCTAACTCGCACCGTGCAAAGGTTAAGAAAGCGACCTTGCAGGAGCGTCTTCACAATCGCGGCATTTACCTTAAAATGTAGCAGGCGAGACGTAAGTATCTGTTCTTTCCGAGCGGCGGGATAGCACCTCGAAAAAAGAATGGTCACCAAGCATTCATAACGAGCTAGCTATTCAAGGGCTCGCTTTTCTTCCGTCCAGTCGCGTGTATCACGACAGTGGCACCGGTAGAACCACGCTGCTTGGAAGAGGTAAAAAAAAGTAATCAACGAGTTGACCTCGGCTGGTTAGTTCACTGCTGGCCATGATATGGCGAAGGCAACGGAAACACGGAGCGAAAGACGCAAGCGCTTTTAAGTCATGCTTCCCTCTTACGTCCCTATTGCGTGTGTTGTCTCTTCTTGTGTGCAAGTAGAGACGCTGCAAAAAGCTGCGTGACCTGTCTGCTACAACTTGAGTGGGTGCAGCGTACGGGCGACTGGGTCGGCGAGATGTGAAGACTGCAGTAAGCCTTAGGAAGGCAACGGGCGTAGGACACTCAAGGCAAACACTTTCTTTTTTTTCAGTCTATTGCGACAGGGTCTTTCTTCCTCGCTCGTTGTCACTCTTGCCCCTCAACAGCACTTGCAGGCGCAGTCAGCAAATAAATTGGTGCCACTGTGGAATAGATTCTAGAGAAATCAAAATCGCCAGTGCGTTCA
Source organism: Dermacentor albipictus (assembly GCF_038994185.2). Taxonomy (NCBI): domain Eukaryota; kingdom Metazoa; phylum Arthropoda; class Arachnida; order Ixodida; family Ixodidae; genus Dermacentor; species Dermacentor albipictus. The sequence continues at coordinate 96,766,469 of NC_091824.1, read as the reverse complement.
TTACGTTGTTTCTTCCACTCTCCAGCACGCTTTGCTTTTCCATGGCAGAACAGAAAACAGCATTGAATGTGATTTGAGAAAGAAAAGCCCTTGCCTCTTTCAAACTAGGGCTGTGCTAGGGGTGCGTAGGCATCCGTGTGGCCCGAGAAACCACTGCTAAGATCTAGATATGCCTCCAATCTGAGAACAAAATCATGCTACGCATTCTTTCGAGTGCAGCAGGAAGATTTTAGCATTGCGTTTCCTAAACACAATGACTGCAGAGAAAGGTGGACGCTAGTTCGGCCAGCCATCATGGTGATGATGAGTAGTACATGTATTTTCCATGACTTTTGTGCTCCTGGCTTGAAGCCAGCTTTGTGACTTTGCCAATTCATCTTTTCGAACAGCAAATTGCCTTATAAAAGCAAGAATGCGCAATGATTATGCATGTGCACTGATGCTTGCTTCCTTCGTGTACTTAGAAAATTTTGATTGCTTTGAAATTTATAAACAAGAAAACATCACAAAAGACAGGTCGAGCGTGCCACCCCCCTCACCCTTCATCTACGTTAGCATAGTGTAACATATGATAGGAAGAACGTATTCGCAGGCATTTTTAATACCCTGCCGCACTCGGAGTCATCATGCGAAAGCACGAAATGAATGTGCATCTCTAACACGACACACACTGAAAGAAAGAAAGAGAGAAAGAAAGAAAGAAAGAAAGAAAGAAAGAAAGAGAGAAAGAAAGAAAGAAAGAAAGAAAGAAAGAAAGAAAGAAAGAAAGAAAGAAAGAAAGAAAGAAAGAAAGAAAGAAAGAAAGAAAGAAAGAAAGAAAGAAAGAAAGAAAGAAAGAAAGAAAGAAAGAAAGAAAAATCCAGTTCGCCCGGAAGGCGAAGCATCGAGTGCCATAGCAAATTAGTAGATAGCTATGCGAAATAAGGATATATAGTAGTATTATTGGCCGTACAACCTGTAACAATTCGCTTACTAACTAAATTACCAAGCACGATGTGTCGCGCGCACAGATGAACAAGAATACATCTCGCTCGATGACCGCGGAAACTCGTTGTGAAAACGCTAGAGCGAGGAATCGCGGCAGCAGCAACGAGCGAATTGACCTCGTGCATGTCCCGCTTCAACGCGAACGAAACGTCGAAAGCAGAGAGCATACGAAGCTCTGGCACTACGCGCACTCTGCAAACATCGCAGATCGTTTTGAAGGTGAGACCCGCACGGGCGCACATTTTAGGCACATCGCTGATCGCTTTCAATATGCTGCGCCTACACAGTTGCGCCGTAAGCAGCACCGCCTGCAGCTGCTGGAGAAGAACGCCCTTCCCACTCTCTTTCCTCACTACAGCGCCTCACGCATGCCAGAAGAGGACGCGATTCCTCTCCGCTTTCGTCACTCGCACACGCCAGATTGAGCCACGCTCGCGGACTCACCCTCGCACGCTTTCACTAGCACATACAGCATAGGGCCTGCGGTGACGATTTTATCACTCTTGGTCTTTATACGGAACCCCATGGCGACGCCTACATCAATGCCGACGCCAACCGCAGAAATGCACCTGGAATGTCCACCTAACTGCCATCGCAATAATAATGGCAAAGAAAGCATCAAGCCACAAGGACAAATACTACCTAGCTATCCACACAGGCGCTATTATAAACGCTGAATGACGCAAAGCAGCATGTAATAGAGAAGACTACGGCGAGCTGCATTTTTTCGCAACCCGAGAAAAAAAATTCGCATCTAAGAATGCAGCGCTGCGAAGAAACTTTCTTGCGATATATTAAGATTTTTTTTTTCGCTTGGCGAATGATTAGCGCGAGCGCCCGCCTTCTAAACCTGGCTCACAGCCCCTTATATGTTCGCAAAATTTCACCGGCCTCAAACGAAGCGCTATTGGATGGGGAAGCTTGTGAAACTAGTGAAGTATGCGGCAAAAGCGACGAACAAACGCGACCCATACGGTGCACGCTTCTCTCACATCCGCGCTGTGCCTTCGTCAACGCAGGGGTTGGTGTGTATCTATATGCGCTTTGGTTGCCGAGGTACTTTTTTCCCGTAGCGAATACAGTTGGCAAGCAAGAACGTTAACGTTATCATGCTAGCACATTAGTTGCATGGAGCAAGAATGGAAGAGCAGGTAAACGCGGGAATGTGCTTGGAGAGCAGCTTCTGTACAAAAAGCAATAAGGAAAAGACGAGAAGCCATTGCCTCAAATGGGGAAAGGAAAGGTGACACCGTATTTAGGAGGGAACCAGCTGGCACTCTGCGTGGAATCTGCTACAATCAATATTTCGGGAATGTTTCCGACAGCGAAGATGCTCAAAATCGAGTTCTCCCTTATTCTAGCAATATGACGTCAGTTCTAGTTCAGGTGGCTGGTGTAGTATTTATGAGCGATTTCAGTTTTAGGTAACGGTAGAGGTAAATGAGTACTTCGAGATATTCACGCCTTGTAGGCAAGCAACCATGAAACACCGAGTTATAGGGCTATGAGAGCGAGTCTTGAGCGCAAACAACTGAAACTTGTACAGATGCAATCAAAGGTGAATAAGAGTAACCAAAAAAAATGCCACTAATTTGATATTTGAATTTTACAGTACCATTCCGCCAGAAGCATAAATCTCGCAGCAAAGCTCTTCGGGTTGAGTCAGATCAGACGGTCGAGTTCGCCTAATCGCACGCGCCCTGTTTTGGATGGCTACATGGATGAAGCAGCTTAAATGTTATTGAGCACGTGCTATTGCGTGCTTCTCATGTGGAAGTTCCCACTTTCATCAAAGGTTTCGTGGCATAGATTAGTATGTAGACCCGAAGTTTCGAGCGTTAGGCTCGCTACTTTTGGCGCACAGCTTTGTTTGGGTAAACTTGTGTAAGCTCCTAAAGCAAGAGGGCGTTGAACCCTCGCTTAGTTCGACCGAACGGGCCATTGTTCGCCTAAAGTTACAGTGAATGTTTATGAATTTGAAGCTTAAAAGGCAGCCCCCGTTTTACGCAGTGGCACGCCATTGCAGTGCAAGGACAACGGCTTGCTTGCCACAATGCGAACATAGGTATATTCAAAAAAAAAGAAAACGAATAAGGGTTCTTTAAGCTGCATGCAATTTAAACGGCGGCTGTCGAATTTGGCCTGTATTGCCCACGTGCCCTATAATTCATTGTTACAATTGTCAGAAGCTTTTGTTCTCAACTTGTAAACCCAAATTTGAAGTGCGCTTGAAAGTGGGAGCCATCTTTGTCTTGCCATGCCGGAAGCTGATGGAATCAATGTTCAAGACAACGCTCTGCGTGTTACTCTCGCGTTCTTGGCGCCAATGCTTCGCTCGTCGTGGGTTTGTGGTCATCAAATCCTGCACTCCCTGCGCTGGCCGCTCCGACAGATGGTGCACTGAGGATGAGATTAAGTGCGCTCATTGTAAACGTTGGTGCGAGAGTAAAACAGTTCTAGACTATAGACTAGACTATGCTTGTAGCAGTAATTTTTATTGCATAGTGCGATCATTTCATACAAGATGTCCCCGCTAACATGGGCAAAGCTATTAAATAAGGAATGTTACGAGATAATAGGATGGGACCAACAATGATGCATCGGCATTCATCTTCCAAGATCTGGGCTATTTTTTCTTTAATCTTTTTTTACGTAACTAGTCAAAATTTTTTATCTACACTTCATTGTTTACTAGCACAAGTGCCAATACAAAACTCTACTTCTCATTCACAAACATCATAATCAATAGTTCTGAGCCCGCTGACTTTTTCTTAGCCGCCACAGAGGGAGTTTCAAACAACCAATCTAGTAAATGGCTGGCTTAGCTATAGCACGAAAGTTACACTGGCCCTGTGGACTGCTGCGAAGAGCGATCATACTACTCGTCGTTATTCTAGGCTGTCGGGCATTGCTGTAGCTTACGATGACACACGGCTGCTTGTTTTAGCATGACCCATCAGTTACACCGATGCCCAGCTACTTTTATGCCGTTTACAAGTCAGCCAATTAGTAGAGTTGTCTGTTTGGAACCCCCTGAGTGTGCGTAGCAGTCGCGTATGACAGGATAGTGGGTGTACGCTCAGACCGCTTTTAAAAAATTTCTTATCATTATTTTTAAGCGAAGAAAAGAAAGAAATTACGATATCCAGAGGGCTGGTAATTATTGAATATGATGTTTTCAAATAGGAAGCACAATTTCTATTTCAATCTTACGCGATAAGACGGGTTAATATTAAATTGTCAAATTAATTTGTGCCACTTAGTACAGTAGGAATAAGAGGACTGCACGGAAGACTTGCAAAGAGAACACCGTTGTTCCCCTCACCTTATCTCTTAGCCTGTTCTTTAATAGATATCTTGCAATGCCGGCTACCCTGTGTGCACATTAAGTTGCCTACACCTTAGAGTTTCATACAATTACTAGAAGGAACTGTGGCGATAATGTCTAGTGGCAGGGCGGCTCAGCCAGCATGGATACGATGGGCAGGGCATGGATTTTTCTATACTTCATCGTTCTGGCTTGAAACAGCTTCGTGATCATTTTTAAGAAAGAACTGCGCTATAAAGAATTACGTAAATGCTGTTACGGTTGCCTGACGGCAGCATTTGAGCTCAGGACCTCTAACACAGAAACTCGATATTGAAACCAATTACACAACGGACGCACAGATAAGCGCAACCACTGCTATTGGCAATAATTATGCTTGAGAATTATGCTTATGAGAACTATCAAGTGCTTCTGATTCTGAAATTGGACTGAAGTTCAGTCCAGTTTAGGCTTGTATAAGGCGCAATATACGAATCCACGAGAACGTCTCAAGAGCTAAGCATTAACATCATACAAATTCATGTACTATCCCTCACTCCAATGGTGACAGTTCCCTCTTTCCCTTGAGTCTCTTGATTATTTCTCTTGATTTATTTCCCGCTCCCTTGATTACACTTCACAAATCTGGAGCCCTCACCAGGCATGCCTAACGGACAAACTTGAATCTCTTCAGAACAAAAGTGCCCGATTCAAAACAAAGAATTACTCTTGGACATCTAGCATTACCGAAATAAAATCGTCCCTAAGCATGCCTTCTCTGCAATCGCGCAGACTGCTGTGACTTTTATCTCTCTTTCAGAAAATGTATCACGATGGTTCCCATCTATTTGTACTTACAAAACCTGCCCACCGAATATTCGCTCGACCAGACCACGGATTCAAATTAGAATCTTTCTTCGTCAGAACAAACCTGTATTTATATTCACCTTTTGTCCTCGCTGTTAATCACTGGAATCAACTACCAGAAGATATTGTCTGTATAACAAACCATGACGAATTCACTCGCGAATTAAAGCTTCATCTTGGTGTCTGTATGTAATTGTATCAGAGTTGTTAGGCGCTTACATTGTCTTGTTAAAGAAACTATATAATATACCCAAATTCGTTCACTTGACTACTATTTTAAGATTTGAATGCTCAGCCTTGTTAACTTGTTCTGGTACGCTTTCGTTTTCAGTTTGTAAGATTTGTCTTCATAGAAGTTAACGTTCGTTTCTACCTGTATATCATTTTTGTACTCGAGTGGTGAATTCATTTAGTGTCTGTACACTACTCCCCCCCCCCCATGTAATGCCATCGGGCCTTTAGGCTACATGAATAAATAATAATGGCTGTGGCTTAGGTAAGGTTAAGCCCAGGTTGCGAAGCATACTAGCCTTTATTTTAGTTGTTGAACCACTGTTTAGCTTGGTGAACTGCTGTTGCTTGGCTATATTTGGTTCGGCTAGACGAAGAAACAACTCATGCGTTACTCTGCTTCGCCTTGGACGCCCCGCATTGGACGCGGTGAGCGTCGAGCAACGCAGCGTTCGGCGCGGCAACGAAATGTGCGCCTGAGCAAGCGACGCACACCTGAGCCTTAGAAACAGCTCGTTTCTAAGGCAACACCGCATTCACTAGAGGCGCTTTTGTACCGCTATGAAGCATCGTACTCGTGGCTCAGTGGTAGCGTCTCCGTCTCACACTCCGGAGACCCTGGTTCGATTCCCACCCAGCCCATCTTGCAAGAGTTGAGCCAAAGCCACTTCTCCTCTGTCGTGACGTCACGGTGTCACGTGGTATTCAAGGCGACACCGCCGCGCCTGAGGAGCTGGGTTGAGCTCTCGTAATATGCTTCGCATAAAAAAATTTGGAGGACGCTTAAGCTTCGCCTTCAAGAGTGGAACGCGACAGCGTTCCCGTCCACCCGCCAAGGGGTGTAAGACAGTGGGCTACGGCGCAGCGACTACGCGCCCCGCATCGGACGCGGTGAGCGTCGAGCAGCGCAGCGTTCGGCGCGGCAACGAAATGTGCGCCTGAGATAGCGACGCACGCCTGAGCCTTAGAAACAGCGCGTTTCTGAGGCAACACCGCACTCACTAGAGACGCTGTGATCCAAGCAGGATTATCTATCTGACTTTGTCGTGTCATCTGTTTCTTTTGGAGCTGGACCGCTCAGTCCTTATTTGCGTGAAGTGGTTACTTCTGTACGCCTGCTCAAGGCAAGGTTCTCATATGAATACTTGTGTGATGTCACGAAAAAGCGTTTGTATTCTGATATTCTCGATGTATTTTTACCATTACCGGTTTACCGAGCTGCCTACAGGCTAGGTCCTGAGCGCGATGTGCTAAAGCGCGTTAAAAAAAATGCCAGTGAGACCCTCTGCTAAAACGTTCTTTTTTCAATTACATACCGACACTCTCCCTGTAAAGCCATGGTTACAAAGCAAAGGTCTTTTTGTACCTTGGTCGGTAAACTGCTTAATCTGTAATAAGCCAGAATCAATTGAGCATATTTTTATTGACTGCCATGACGCCGTATTTCTGTGGGACGTCCTACAAAGAACACTTAAAAAAGAATTGCCGATAAGCCCTTTTGGAATCCGGTTTCTTCCACGTGCAGAAACAGGGGAAGCGCCGAGTGATATGCTAATGCTGCTTTGCATGCACAGCGTATGGAAGACGAGAATGGACATCAGACATTGTCATATACAGGCTCACTCAGCAAGACACTATTTTTTTGAGAGCATTATATACACACGAGACTTGTTCAGAGCACTATGTGAGCCCCCGGAATGGCTTCCTGTACTAGACCAATTGGCTTTTGTGAAGCCCTTTTAAACACCTTACACTGGCCGAGCTGTGGCTGGTGTTTTTAGAATATGTACATGTCGTGTAATTGATTTTTTGTTTGCGTTTGTGAAAAGGCAATAAAAAAAAACTCGTGGCTGAGTGGTAGAGTCTCCGTCTCACACTCCGGAGACCCTGGTTCGATTCCCACACAGCCCATGTCGCAAGTTGCTTTTTATTCATGAAGTGCCTGCTGGTATTTATCGCTCACGGCCAACGCCGACGACGCCGACGCCGACGACACCGGCTTTTCTGCGACACGAGCTCCGCAGAACGTGCGTAGAAATTTTGTCATATCTGGTTAACCTCCCTGCCTTTCCTCTTCATTCTCTCTCTTGTTGGTCACCCATGCTCTGCTACAGGTCTCACTGAGTTTGCTGTAGTGTACTAACTACACATAGCGTGCTCGCTACATAGCGCGTCCCTGCGAACGCAAGCTTAGTTCAGGGCAACATGATATCGGGAACGTATTTTGGCATGATCCCGTGGTTGCGCGATGAAGGCGTCGTACACTGCTACAACGCAAAAGTTGCGAAAGGAAGAAGCCTTGATGGCAGGAGCTACAACGGTTCTCCAATCTTACGTCGTTCCTGATTCCATCAGAGCAAATCATGCGAAAAAAATATAAGGAGCGGCATGGTGCGATAGTTTGTGTGCTGGTGTAGCAATCCAGCGCCGCCACCTATCACGGCCGAAATGGCCTCATAAGCGCTGCAGTATTGGGCCACATGAATCGGGTCAGCTTGACACAGCTACCGCTACCCGTCTCATCATCACTGGCTCAAGAAACTTGACTGCTGTCGTCTACACGGCTTTAGGCGACAGACGCGCATCTCACGACCACTCTATAAGTCATGAGTGTGAACGGACAGGTACCTATGTGTGCGCCCTACACATTTCATTTAGCTGCACGTAAGGGTTTGAATAAGCGTGAAATACAAGCAAACAGTGGGTACGGCCTGTACCAGAGCCCGCGTGGCCCACAAGGTTTCTACACACATCCTGCGGACGTAAGCTGCGCCGATCACTTTCGGCGACAGTGTCGCCTCAGCCATAGAATCGCTTTGAGGCGTGCGCTGATTGGCTGCTTGAGCAAGATAGGGTGAGCCGATTGGCCCGTAGAGCACAATGTCTCGCGAAGGCGATATTATCGCCGAAGTGATCGTCGCACTATACGTCCCCTCCGCTCGCCCGCATATGTAGCCATCACAGGGATGGCGAAAAGTCATTCATACAAAAAGACATTATGCAAGAAGTCTGTAGCTTGGCCCATGTTAGCTGGGTACGTTGAGCGTGTTCACCTGAGAGCAACATGACCGGTAACTCTGAATTGGTTTCTAAGAAGCAATTACTCGAGGTGAGTGCGTCAGAATGTTGCACGTGAATATGTACGAAGTAGCTATCCTCAAGAACAGTGCGGTTCTCAACGGTTAAACGGAGTGAAACGGTCCGGGCAAACGGAACGCTATAATGTATGTTTCTCACTTTACCGGTGCTCTAATCGCAGATGTCTGACGCAGCTAACTCAATGCGCTCCGCAGGCTAGCTAGATACCAGCGCCACCAAGCACAAGTCATCTGCTGCAAAGCCGGCCACGTTCACACTTGCCAGAAAGAAAAACTTGCACGAGCTCTGCCTTCATCAGTTGTTTTTAACAGCGAACCATACTGAACATTTAGCTTTATTGAGTATTATGAGTACATTTGTATTGAGCCACAACGGCCTCGTGAAGAAGTGTGTTTCATTTTCTTTCTCTGTTTTTCGCTCCCGAGGGGATCCGTGACGATGACACATGGTAAAGATTATCTTCAAGGCGATTTGTGGACATGTAACTTGGTGTTTCGTAGCGCCTTACCAAGACGCATTCCTGTGTATATAATGTTATGCAGCGTGGCACACTAGAGTATTGTATCTTGAAAAATACTGATGGCACTGCACACTGCAAAGCCGGAGGCTTTCTGCCGTGCAGCAAGTAGACTATCCCATCCCCCGATTCAGAATATTCGCCCCCTTTAATGTCCTTTCAAGCTCGTGTTCATTGATGCAGATATATATATATATATATATATATATATATATATATATATATATATATATATATATACACACACACACGTTGGTTTTTCGCTGTACCTTGATGGTCGAAACGTACGGTCCGGGCGTTCGTTTCTCTAGCGACCTGGAGTGGTACTGAAAGTTACACACCTCTTCGTGGATGCTTACTTTCTTGTTCTTATTTTTTTTTTCTAGACAGGCCTCAGCATATGGTAGGTATATTTCTCTTTGCACTAAGCTTTTGCATTCCCTGCTTAAGTGCCTTCTGTAGCCTCTGCGAATTCAATTGTTCAATTGAATTGAATTGAATTCACTTCAATTGTTTGTTACTTTTCTATTCGTCTGCGTTATGCCACCGTTAATTGTAGAACTGCGATAAACGTTCTCACCCAAGGACACACGTTGTCGGTTTCATTTCTCGCAATTCTCATTGAGACCGGACCATCCTTTTTCCTTCTACACCATGCGTCCTCATACAAGGCGACCTCGCTTTGGATTTTCTCAGACATTTAATTGAATAGGAGGAAGGCATCAGCATGAAGAGACTTCCCAGGCACGTAGAACCCACAAAGAAAGAGCAAGTGGCTGCAACAGAGAAAGAGCGAGCAAGACGACGTGTCCTCATGTTAGGAAACCTGAAAATAATTTCCCACGAGGACGGAGTTCTCGAGTTGGAATAACGTTTAAAGTAGTCGCCAAGAGAACTGTGCCGACTGTCCTCCTCACGCGTCCATCAACGTCCCTTCTTGCCTGCCTTGAGCATGCAAACGACTCCAGCCTGCAGTCACATTGACACTTGCCGCTTTATGCATGAAGTTTGCGCGCTCAGAGTGGTGCGGGCGAAATGTGTGCGACGACGAGGTCTGTTTCTGCATGGCGGCGGCTGCGCCAGAATCCCCGTTCGCTTTTTGAACGAGTCTTGTGAAGCGGTAAAAGTTGGAGCCTCGTTTGTAATGCACTCGCACTCATAATTCCCCATTCATGAATCCAAATGGATAAAACTTCAGGCACGTGATTTTTCGTATTTCTATAAACCGCATCTAATTTGTTTCAGCGTTTCTAGCTGCTCGCTTTTCTTTCAGTGAAAAGTTAGGCATTTCTAGCGCGTAGGGTATCGGCACGTGCACCTTGGCGTAGCACCCTTGAATATGCAAGGTTAAAAGATATCCCTAAAAGGATCGCATATGCTGTTTTCGCCTTCGCATAAGTGCCTTACTTCTATCCCGTACACCCGTAAAGCTCGTCTCCGAATTGAATAGCGGTATGTGCTAGGATTGCAAGTGGTATTGCATTAGGGAGACTTTCGCATGACTTTGTATGTATAGGGAAGATGCTCGTTCCTTTTAAAATAATACAGGCGCTCTATGCCATAATTCGCAGCCTTTTCATCATTAAAATGTGGCCCTCTCGTTTTAAATGAACTCGGTTAACATGCATGCCGATGATTTTCTCGTTCGTAGCTTCAGATTTCTTAATCACACTCCGCTTCTTCAGATGCGTGGTCTTGCTTCAGTTCTCTCCTGAAGGTAAGTTGAAGAGGCATGGAATTTGGGCCCGTGAGTGGGCATAACGAACTCTTTATTATCCTACACCCTGTATCGAACCTCAAGCCTTCGACTTTCATCAAGGCAGCCCCGAAGAAACGCGACCATTTTGTGTAGGCTATTGTTGGGGGCCGCGTTTAGCAATGGTCATTCATTCAGCATAGGGATAGCCGACACTGCTGACTATGGCCACTGCGGGGACGAGGAAACAATCCGTCATGTTCTGTGCCAGTTCCTGCAGTACAGTGGGCCTAGACACGCGCTTTCTGTCGTGCTCAACCAGTTGCACGATTGGCGAAGAAAGAATTCTGCATCGGCGGGACATGATATTGAATCAAAAGGCGCTGCTAGCGCTATGTGCTTCTAAAGATCTGCAGGCGTCTGCGAACAACTCTGATTAGAAGACCCTACCTGTTGTTGTTGTTGTTATTATTATTATTATTATTATATTTTTTATTTCTCTCTATCTCTATGTCCTCTTTATTTACAGCCCCTCTGTCTTTCCTCTCTCTATCCCTCTTTAATAATAAACAAAAAAACTAAATTGCATGAATGACCCACCACCCATTATTTTGTACGTTCTTTGTTTAGTGTAGTCGGCCCCGTTACTACTATCGGCTCCGCTTCACAAGAATTCACACACCAGACGAAGCTCCGAAGCGCAGATGCCGTGGCGCTCCATGAAATGTCTTCAAGCGCGCCTTCTCAAACAACGAATAATATTGAACGAGGATGAAAGAAAATGCAGATTGAGAACTCGCTGCATCTTTTCAATGAGAGAGTTCGCCGCAGGAGGACTTTCAGAATACTGAGACCTTAGTGGACCAATTGTTCTACGTGTGTACGCATTAAGAACAGCCTTTCTGGCACTAGGATCTCTTCACAAAAAATATTCACTGACGAGAAAGAGTAGACCTCTAGCTTGGTGCGTGGCAATAGTAAGCGCTTGCTTTATACTGCATTAAAAGTTTGATTTAGGCGAGTTGGGTCATAGCTATTCAAAACGCGCCGCGTGACTGGGACGGAGACAAAGACACACAAACCACATCACAAGCGATGACTAACAACTGGTTTTATTTGCACCGAAACCGGCCTGTTTGTGCGCAAAGGCTTGCCGTGTAACACCCCAGTTAACACAGATATGGTCCCACATGATCACCCAAAAACAAGACGCGGCAAACGATTAACAACCTATCGCTAAATCCACATAAGCGCTAAGAACAAGATATGTTCATCAAACTTTGCTTACTATCGTCAGGTGTGACCGTATCTGTCTTAACTCTGATGTTACATGGTAAGCCTTTGCGCATAAATATGTCGGTTTCAGTGCAAATAACACGAGTTGTTAGTCAGTGCTTGTGATTTGGTTCGTGTTTCTTTGTTTCTTTGGATTGGCCGCCGTCTGAGGAAGGGTGGGACCGGGGGTTAGTCTCCCGACCCCCGCCACTTCTGAACCCCATCAAGGACATAACAAAGTTTTATCTCTCTCTCTCTCTCTCTCTCTCTTTGTCTCTGTCCCAGTCGCGCGGCGCCTTTTGAATAAGTTGCCGTATACGTTGCAAGACGAGGTGTGAACTCGAAGCACTCGCGTTTTCTGTGCCGATACACCAATACTGTTGTGTATCGGGTGGCTTTTCTGCTAATAGCTCTTTTACAAATTATCGCCTTGGTAAAGAAACAATCTTCCGATCATATTTTCTCTTGTATGCATAATGCTTGCCCGCCTAGTTGAAGTGGATCAGTAAAACGCAGCAAATACAGCAATGCCAACCCCGCACGCATTATTGAGCGCAAATATGCCTTCCTCCTTTACCCGTGCGTCTTCGTTTTATTTCTTATTCTTATTATATTTTTTTCTTGCTCGCGGCTACCAGTTATACAGAAATTAGAACGAGCGGACCAGGTAGCCATTGGTGTCAATGGCACGAATATTTGCACATGCTTCGAGGTCATCCCAACCTCCGAGCGGACAGCCTCTGGGAGCGGTCCATTTACTGCTGTGACGTTGCTGCACCTGGAGGAGGAAATGAAAAGGAGGCGTATACGTTAACCAGGACTGAGCCCTTATTTGTACACTGCACTGATGGAAGGGAAAAGGGGAGGGAAAGCTTAAGAGAAGAAAATAAGTCTGCTGTAGACATCGCCGACGTTGTAACAGTTTTGTGCTCTATATCACAGACGGCTACTCAATTCGGATCACAGGCGGTCAGCCAATCCTTACGAGACATGAGTTTTGTGTCTCCTAAATTTTTTTCTTAATGCGAGGATAAATGCCTCAGGGCATACAAGGGTGTGGGATGGGGCTGAATAAGGATGATTAAATGAATGAAGATAGATTTGCTGACCTAATGAAGTCCAAGAGGGATAGATAATGCGGTCCCTGCGTCCAAGCAGTGAAATGGCTCAGATTCTGCGGCGAGAGTCCCGCTGCTGCGAGGTGCCGTAGCCTGGTCGGTTTCAGTGCAGGGCAAACCCACAGCGGGAGATGGATGTCAGCTTCAACATTTCGCGACTTGCAGAGTGGACACTTAGGACGAGGATATAGCGGGTGAAAGTGCGGCCACTTCCTAGTCACGGCAGGAGTGAGGGCAACCCCGACCCGGATCCTCCTAAATGTCCCCGGTTGCTTCTGATTCTAGCACCTTGACATACTAACCAGACAGCAAAAAATAGAACAGACTGGCTTTGTATCTTCTAAAGCACAACAAGACAACCCCGTTCGGCACCTATCCTGGCTCACCACTCGAGCGCAAACAAGTGAGCGACTCTCTGAAGAAGGGCTCAAATTAAAAGTGCACGCAAAGACAACTACTTCACTCGGGGCGTAAGAGAGAGAAGTGGGTCTTGAGGGGAAGGAGAGAAGGCTAGCGCTGTTTTCTGCAACCCATGCGGGAGCACGGCTCAGCGCCAGTAGGGTGGAGGGGATCGGGTTAAAAGAAAGAGAGGGTAGGAGGGAGAAAGACAGAGGGTCGTAGAGATGGAAACGAAGTAGTGGCCGATCAGGAAGCCCGAGGTGGTGGGATGGCCCTTAGGCCATCCGTCTTTGTAGAAATGTCCTATAGTCTCGCCGAGAGCCCCGACGAGTCGAGGCACTCGACGACACTTAGGAAGGCTGGTAGCTGATTACGACAGGGGAAGAGGATATCTTCCTGTCATGAGCATGGGAGCCCCAGGCGGTGGAACTCTTGCAGAAGTCGACCGCGGGGCTGCAGGTGAGCAGGGCAGGCCAGCAGGAGGTGTTCCAGAGTTTCTGGTTCACCACAGGAGGCACAGGCTGGCGAGGTGGCTTTCCCAAGGCGGTGCCGGTGGGCTGCCGTCCAGTAGCAGCCAACTCACAGTCGGAGCAGCAACGAGGCATCCCTACGTAGGAGGCCGTGCTGTGGAAGAGGCCGTGGTGGCCGGCCCAGGGATACCCGTTTGTCCGGAAACTTGTGCTAATCCCACAAGTTCCCCTTCCCGTAAATGCTGCGCTAAATAGACACATGTATAATGCCAGAAATGACGGCGACGTTAGCAGCATGCAAACTTTGCGTCAGTAAACCTGCCACGAATATACGCACTACCGGAGTAATTCTCGGCATCAGCGAATAGCGAAGAAAAACAGACAACAAAGAGAGTCAGGTTTCGATGCACCTTCTTCTCCTAACTACGAGAAAGACGTGTCTTCATTTCTAACTGACATGGCTCAGCAAAAGGAGGTATTCGAGACTCGGCTTTCGACCACGACAACAGGTTCCGGTGAAAAAAAAAATGTGAAGCGATATTGTAGAGCGAATAATCAAATGATATAATTTTTTCCCATTTCATGTCTGCGATTTGGCGTAAAAGAAACTGGAAGGGGGACATGTGCTCTTGTGCATCTATGCTACGCGATGTGACACAAACGGTGATCATCTCAAAGAGCCAGTTGGCGTTGCCACGGTAGACACATAAGTGATTGTTTCCTATTGGTTAGAGCATAGGACTGCTATGTTGGGGGACAGAGCTTCAATCCCGCTATTCAGTACGTAGTTCAATCTTTATTGAAGTGTGAATTATTCGGACAGACAACAGCAACACCCTGCAGCCACGGTCAGAAAAGTCTGGGAGGGATAGAGAAAAAAGCTTTGCCATAAAAGCGCAACTCAGTGGCGCAGACGCAGCAGCACAATCATGTTTATTTCATCAACCCACACACGTCGCTCGCAAACAAAATAAAATAAAAAGTCAGCCTCATCACAGAAGCCGGGTGGTTAGAGGAAGCGTGCAATAAAGGAATGAATAAAGTAGAAGGAAGAATAGAAACACCCAGCTTAGATGTCCAGCCGGTTTGCCTCCAGAGGACCAGAGGTTCGCCTCAGCCTGCTCCTATTCTCCTGTTTTTTCCCTCTCTTTATATTTTATTCACCGCTTTAGTAAAGGAGATCCACGAATAAAAATAAACTGAAATGTAAATGGAACGTTATGTTTGGCGAAAAAGAAACAGAAAATTCTCATTATGCTTACAGACTCAGTTTAGTAGGAAGATAGTGGTGTCAAACGGATGCAGCGGCGTGGAAGCCTTTGCCATTTAAGATCTGATTATTACGCAAGAAACTACCGCTTAGGCAGCGAAGCAAAAGGCAACTTCATTTTGTATGTTTACTGCGCCAACCTTGAAGAGTTGGGGTGGCTGTAAGAACGGCATAACACGCGCACGATCTATGAAAGTTCGGTATTCCCCAAAACAAAAAGAATAAAAAGCAGCAGCTTATTTCCAAAATTTCATCATAGTTAAAAATGATCGCCCTCTGTTATATAACTATTAAAAGCTCAGTTATAAAAGAAATAGAAAAAGTTAAGGCACCTCTATCTTCGAGCATCAGTAGCCATGGTAGAATAAAGTTTCCCCGTTACGCAATTTGTCTAGACTTTCACAGCTTTAAATTACTGCTTACTACTTTTTATGATGATCTGATTAAACGATATATGTTGCGTAACTTCTGTACCTGTCACTGTGATGAATAGCACGCCGGCGACTGTTGACTTTACATGGCAATTATTAAAAATGGCCCTTAAGAAACGTGCGGTTCTTCATAACGTGGCATGCGATGGTCTAGACTATCGCTTCTTTGTATCAAGGCTCAATGCGGTCCCTAGGGCACCTCGTGAGATGAGGCAAAGGCGTCTTTGCAGACCGCAGCTAAAGGGCGACATGTTTGCGCAGATTCCGCCCCATTGTTCGCTCCAGTGAGCCGAAAACGTTCTTCAACGACGACTTTTGTGTTCAGATTTTGCGGCCTTGTGTCAAGCTACGCTGGGCACATGGTGGTTTAACGTCAAGTTGAATGCCATTGTTTGAGCGTCTTGCACCGTCTCTGAGCCCCTATGTGTAGACGCTGGACAATGCAGAGGGCGCTCAAATTTGTAGCCGCGATACGTGGCCATATTGCGAAAAATTATAAATCTTCGAGAATGGTGAATTCTGCTAGTTAGCGTTCGTTCTTTATTCCTAAAGCGCAAAATAGGAAGGTAAAGAAAACAAAACAGATAGTCTACAGTCACCTAAGTATCGTCACGTGATTTGAATGGAAAAGCGTGAGGACTTGTCTAAGTTATCATCTTAAATTAAAACTGCACCATATTCAATCCTAATCAACGGGTATTCGCCTCAACCCCCCTTAATTCACTTCAATCCACCTTTGTCAAATTTTGGGAGTGGGCCAGGTCGGTTGTCCGCACGCGGGCCATGGTGTCATTCCGACGCCGTGGCTGTTCACCGTGGCATTTCGCAGAGCGAGCCGCAGCAGGTACAACGCCGGGAACGTGAGGTAATCACTTCGTCAAGTAGGCTTTGGTACCATCGGATGATAACGCCAGATGCCAGATACCGGATTTTCCGCTTCATAGGCCATGTAATGCATTCGCATTAAAACGACAGGACCTCGCGCTGAAGGAGCACTAGCAAACTTCAGGTTGATTTCATAAACTGCTTCGAAATAATGGACTTTTCATTGTGATAGCCAATGCACAGACATTCGATGCGAATTCGCGTGGTCGTACAGTCGTGCTGTCCTTGTATCGACACAGCATGCACAGCCCTCACGTGGAAGGTTACAAAAACCTCCATAGACGCGCACTTCGTTTGGCTGAAAAAACGACGAAGCCAAGATGGCGCACTGTCATGCTCCACTCAATCGGCTCTGTGGAAGCCAGAGCGTTCTGGCTTCCGCTGCTGACATGAGCGTTGTCCGCACCATGGCAACGCTGGAACTCGAGCACAGGGCTAGCGTTCCGCACAGCCGGGCCCGCAAACTGCGCTCTTTGCTGAACAGATCTGTGCAAACCCACGTAGTTGTGCCTATACACTGGCCCGAGCGGAACGAAAGGAAAGCGTCAAGCTAAACTTGCCTCATACCACTCTCACACGGGCACTCTCGATCGCGATCGAGCCCAATTGCGATTGAATTTCGCGAACTTCATCGGCTACCTTTACCGCAGCTTGAGCGAATTGCGATCGAGAAATTCGATTTAGATCGGTCTCAGTCGCAGTCGAAAGTGCACCTTGTGAGATTCGTATAATCTTTTTACAGGGCGCTCACAAAGGCCGACTGTTTTCCGCCGGTCTCCCGACATGCAATCTAGAAGTACGGGGCCTGTAACACTAAAATGTCGGCGTATACTTCACGGTGACAGCGTGAGGTATACGCGACCTCAGACCTACCAAATATATGGAAGAATGCAAACGTGGCACGGGATAAAATGTATTATCATGCCAAAGAAAGAAGTTTATACCCAATAGTTTAGTTTCCCCATGATACGCCTAATAATATTAAGAAAATATAACAATATTTGGGAATTTTAAATCGAAGAACAAGGTCTTAAGCAGGGCCAAAATAGCGCCTTCAAACCCAGTAAAAGGGTTTCTCATGAGGAAAAGCTTCCTGTGCTCCATTTATTACACCAGGTGCAAACCTGTGGAAGCAACGCAAGAAGTACTGTCACCAAAATGTAGCACTCTGCCCGTTCCTTCTATGCTTCACTTCTCGTAAGCGGCGTTCTCTCGCACGAGCGAGCACGTGAGGCTGTCGGGACGAGCTGAAAATAACAAAAAATAACAAGAATACAACCAAAAGCAAATTAATTTAAAACAATGTGTTAGTGGTCGTATAAATCCTCGATTTGTTTGTTTCGAGGACTATTTCAATAATTCAAAATTCAGCTTAAACAAAGAACATTTTCCCAAAAATTGGTTAGAAAGAAAGAACACGGAACTAATGCTAAGCGTGAAAGCAGCCACTGAAACAAGTCCCTCTAGTCTCCGCAGCTTTGGACATGATGTATGAGAGGGAGCAAAGTGAACAGCTACATAATCAGCGACATCGTTTTCTTTTCTTCCACGGTGGCACCCTGCATGGACAAAATGTCCTCTTTCTCGAGTTAGATTGTAACACATAGATAGGAGGAAGTTAATAGAGAAGGAAAGTAACACGCAGCTTCTTTTCGGTAGCATATGCTTCAACATCTTCACCCTTGGCACCCTGCGGCCATCACACGCAGCGTTAATTAAAGGCGTGTCGCTCTGGTCTGCGGTCCAGGCCTAATTAATTTTTTCCACACACTGGCAAAACACCAAGCTCGCATGCTGCGCCATCAGGCTGCCCAGTCAATAGCCACGCAACGCTGGTCGCACAAACTTACCACCCAAACAAGGACCGCGGTTGGTGCGCTTAGCAAAATCGGCAAACATGGCGGCACGCCGAAATTAAAAACGAAACTATGACCACAGTCAATATCTCTTGCGACATACTGCAAGCCAGCGAAACGAAGAAATCGATCAGCCGTATCCATGCCAGTTCCACTAAAGCCGAAACCGTGCGGTTGCCACAATTTGTCAATGGCGCATTGGCAATACAGATCAGAGGACGAAGGCAAGGAGTGACACCAACGTGTTCGAAGCCATTCAGCAAGCGACAGTGCTATGCACCATGGACACCCTCCTCCAAATCACCGGATTCCTAGTCACCATCACTCTTTTGTCTGTCTTCATTGTCTTCATATTTGAAATGTGCTTTCCTGTTCCTGCTCTACCTATTCAGCAGCCAGATCTCCCGAACTACCTTAAGAAACTGACAGCATAGAAAAAAGAAAAAGAATACCAAAGCGCCGAAGAGCTTTCTAGTACACTGCCATCTATTCAGAGAACAACCAAAGCCTTATTGCATTGATTCTGTAAGCACCAGTCACGTCGGTCGACGAAAAAACAGCTTTTAGTCATGATGACGGTGCTAATGTTTTTCGCTCCGAGCGCCATACCCCGACTAATGTGCACCGTTCCTCCTGGCGCCCCTTCGAGCTGGCGCCCTCCCTAACTTGTATTGCTTTCTGCCTTTTCACCTATGAAACCAGACGTGAAGTGCTTGCTTTCCCTGCATGCCCAATTTTGCAAGGCCACAATAATGTTTGAATAGGATGTCCGGGAAACCTTTCACTTGGTTCAGTCATCCGATACTCCGAGCCTGTGCTCACAAATGCTTGAACTAGGATGCTTCGAAAGAACTGGTGGACAGCCAGACGTAATAAAAAATGTATTGTTTCGGAAGGCAACCAGCCAATGATAAGAAGATTTTGCGGACGCAAGCTAAGCGAACATTCTCGCTACAATCTAGATAATTTGTGCGGCGCAAATGTATAGTGCACATCAGTAATTTACTCTGGCCGTCGCTATATGACACAACTGGGCATAGGCTGCGCCACAAAGCCAAGCAGCATCTCATTTTTGCCATTGATGGAATAGTTTGCTGAGATGAATGGTCCTGTATATGGCACAGACAACGGCAGCCGGAGGTGATAATGCTGCATTATACTATTTCGAGTAATCATTGGTGCTCTCGCTGTGTAATTCCGAACACGTATTTGTAAACTTATATGAAAGATTCAAAGGGCCTCTCGAGATCTGCAAAGCCTTTCGCAGCCTCACATGTTGCCCTTCGTTGCTAGTCCCTTACCTTTCAATGCTACTGTTGTTTTTTAGCAGATACTAACGCAAGCAAACGTTGCCTAAGCATCAGCGCAAATCGGATCCCTTGAGAGCTGCCTCCAAGAATGAAAAACAGTCGTAAAAAACAAGCGTAACAATAATATGAGAAGCGGCTTGCATAGGCCCCGTGGACTGTAATGATGAGGCAAACTTTAACGTAGGCATAATAAATAAAATAAATAAACAGCAGCAGAAAAATATGAGAGAGCAAAAAAAAAAAGCTAATACAAAGAGGCTTTGTAATCTCCTGAGCGCCATCGAAGTCACGTCACTCACAATGAACTTCAAGAAATAAAAGGCCACACAGTAACACTCAAAATGACGCAACTTGTTTTTTTTTTCTGGAACAAATATTTCATAGGCTTCAAGTGCAAAGAAGCTCTCGCAGCCAATAAGTAATAAGTGAAACATATGAAGAGTGATAGTGTCAAGCGCGTCTACTACGATGCTTTTTTACACAGATGCCCTGAAGTCAGAAGCATGTTCCAGCACTCTGGGCCGAAATACAACAAAGAGCTAGTTATGGTGACGAAGCTCTCTTTTATAGGTTTAAACATTCATCAAATGTTCATTAGCTCCCTTATATATGTTGAGAAGATATACAAGAGAGTAATACTATGCCACTAGGTCATATGTGTGGCCTGTTGTGTATGCGAGTTCCCAAAGACCATGCCACGTTCCACTGCATCATCAAGAAGTTCACTAAAGTCGTATTTTCTAGGGGCAGCCGTATATATAGTCCGAAAAGGCACCGACGGGCAAAAAATGTAAAGAGAAGCGCAACTCACGTTCTGTCAGATACATACGACACTGTTCTCTAAACTGTTTACTCCACCACTGCCGTGGTGGCATCGTCTGTGAGGCGTTCGATAAAGCGTATTAAGAGTCGGTTGTGGTCGGTGATAGAAAGAACAAGTCGAAGTACCAGGTCACAAACTTTGTCTCCCCATAACAGCACAGATTTCTTATTTAGCCCTCGAGCTGGACGCTGAATAAAGCCCGCGGAATGTTTTTTTCACGGCGAACGGCAGTTATGAGCAAACAATTCAGTCTATACTATGTTTATTTATTTGTCATACTTTGGTTGGAGCACCGAGCAACGTGACGTGAACGAATATATGTGGTCTAGTACCAAACATATGGTCCTAAGTAGCATATATTACGCACACTGCTACCTACATGTGTCTTCTGAATATGAAAGAGAGAAAGAATCAACAACAAACAAATTGAATTCAAAGAATATGAAATTACAAGCACTAGCAAGACGTCCGCTAAAATTTGATCAGTTTTTTTTTTCCTTTTTACATTTTCTTTTGCAAAGTGACAAAAACAATCAAAGCATTACTTCTCAGCCCCATTTTATACTAGCCTTCATAGCCCTCACGGATGATCACATTCATCCTACAATAACGCAAGTTTACCATACAAGACGCACAACCAGTTTGGCCGACCATGCGCAGCCTAAGGGTTGAAGGCGGCCGGCGTATCAGGGCACTCTGGATACTCATCCATGGATCTCAGAACAAGAAAATGGAGAATGTGGGATCTCTATATTACGCACAAGTAGGTACGCATACGGCGGTCAAAAACGTTCACGCATTTCACCCCACTACGCACTTAAATTGTGTTTCTCCTAAAACAGGTGTGACCCCGAGCTCCAGTCTGTCGCGCAAGAATCTGTCCTTACTCCAAGTTCTTCCAGAAAGCACAGTTAGCTAGAAAGTAATGGCAAACGAATACAGAAATGTCGAACAAGGGCACGTCATCAACTTCATTTTCGTCATCTATATATGGAACTAAAGTGGGCTTTTTGTTTGACTGCGGTAAACCCCACATATGCAACGAGCAAGTCAGCCTAGTTTTACCAA
Source organism: Dermacentor albipictus (assembly GCF_038994185.2). Taxonomy (NCBI): domain Eukaryota; kingdom Metazoa; phylum Arthropoda; class Arachnida; order Ixodida; family Ixodidae; genus Dermacentor; species Dermacentor albipictus. The sequence goes on along the minus strand of NC_091824.1, from coordinate 96,744,860 downwards.
GATGCCAGCTATGTAAAAAAATAAACACTTCACTCTGTTTTGACGGTTAACTGCGACCTTATTCGTGTCTTCGGCGTATATATATATATATATATATATATATATATATATATATATATAGTACCGGGATTCGAAGACAAGCCTGATGCACACTTCATAGTCTAGCAACCCAGCAGGCTCAGTTCATCAAAGCCGACTCGCAGCGAACCGGTTCTAGGTATCGAAGCTGTAGGGGGAAATGCTTGCTCTGGACAGGAACCTGACAGGGAACCGCGGTGATCGAAGCGGCGAGTCTGTCACCGACGTGCATCGGCTAACCATGACATGCCCTGCAGCAATCGCAGCTATGCAAATTTCCGAAGAGCATTATCGAAACACGCTTTCTCTCTTCTCTCTTTTTTTTGTTTTGTTCCCGGAACTCGCTTTTGTATTCTTCGGGGAAAAAAAAAACGGGCCGTAAACTTCGCCATAGAAAACGCGGCTAGGTACAGGGAAGCGGACAACGACGTCCATTGGAGAGCGCGATCAATGGGCGAAAGCTAACTTTGCGGACGCTATATATAACCTCAGCATATCAGTCATAAAGTGATACCGCAAAAAACATGCGCGAGGCATTTCGACTCTGATGACCAATCGATAATGACGCGCCGTACTTACCAGCTACTCTTTTTACCTACTATCGCAGAGCCCTAACTTCCGGTTCGGATGCGAGCGCACGTCTTTCCTGGCGCTCCGTTTCTTTTCGACAGTTACGCGCGCTGTTCGCGTCTCACCATCTTCTGTTGCACATGCTCTTCATCGGTGTCGCTTCGGCCACACGTCGAGACAAGCCTCGGAAAGGTGCGTTGCTTTCTGGCCGTTTTACGGCCGCTTTTACGCGCCAGCGGGCGGCCTTGCTAAGCCTAACGCATGGCCACGACTGCGTTGATGATCGAGCCCGGGTCATCGAAGCTACCTCCATCTGACGACCATGAACAACGCCAGGGACAATCAGCTTTGATGCCGCTTACCCAAGACTGGGGCCAAGAAGCGGCTACGCCACGTCCCGAAGGCGTTCCGGAAGCGTCTACCACAGAACGCTCTGCTGGGATGCATGAAGAACGCTGTGGGCATGCTACCGCTGACCAACAACATAGACGCGAACGCCAAAAACGAAAGAACAATAGGGAACCGAACGAACGCAGCCGCAGCCGCCACCGTCGTGATAGAGACCGCTCTGCAAGTCTGTCAACGACGGCCAGTGCGGTATCGAAACGAACGCGGCACGACTCTCTCACGTCATCGACCTACGAAGACGCGTCCGCCCCTTCCAGTGACGAAGACGACATGCAAACACAAGCACCACCGACATCCTCAAGCCTACAGTCTGATGGGACAACGCCACGTCAAGCAGAGACTGCATTGCACGTGTCTCAAGAACTGTTTTCTTACGCAAACTCAACTGAGAAGCTAGAGACAATTCGAGACGCCGGAGCCCTCTCCCAGGACGCGTTTGAAGATTACGGTGACGAAGGAGTGTGGAAAGTGCAACGCCGTAAGCACAACCAAACGCGGCCCGAGAAGGAAACACCGCCAGAAACTTTTGTGCTAGTCGTGAAACCACGGATAAACGTGGCGCTCACGACTGTACCAGGCAAGGACCTCCACCGCAACTTCGTGATGGCCGCACCCGCTGCCGCCAACACCAAGCCTTTGACGTACACGTTGCAACCAGCATCTAACACCATAAGATTGCTCGTTCATGACAAGAGGCAAGCAGACGGGCTTCTCAAGCTTTCACACCTAGACGTGAACCACGGACAGATACCAGTACAAGTGTATCAGGCACCCGGCCGAGACATGTGCCGAGGTGTTATATACAACGTTGACTGCAATGAAACAAAGGCTGAACTCCGGGCAGCCTTGACCTGTGAGTACCGACGTATCCTTGACGCGCGCCCAATGGGAAAGCGTGGGGCATGTCTACTGACTTTTGAAGGACGCCACCCCCCTAACAGAGTCGTGTATTACGGCCGCATCACCCGAGTTTCAATTTACGAACCTAAAAGCATCGTGTGTAATCGTTGCCATCGCTTTGGTCACAAAAAAGATGTCTGCCCGCACGAAGCGGTATGTCCTACATGCGGCAAGACACACGAAGGTAGTACTACTGGCAATGAATGCAAACAGACGAAGCCCAGATGCCGCAACTGTGAAGAAGAAGGTCACACGGCGACTGACCCCAAGTGTCCAGCTAAACTGAAGTCCGACGCACAAATTGCTAAGAAACTCCGCTCAAGGCCCCGCTCTCGTCGTAGAAGGCACGGCGCACACCGATCGAGAAGCCGCACTAGAACTGTCCAGTGCCATGACGTCAAATTGACGCAGCAGCTACTTGAAAGTGAAAACATCTCAACGCAGCCACGTACCATAAAGGAAGCAGTGAACGAGATTGTTTCAAAGAACTGTGCACAACCAACAACGGGAGGAAACGGCTGCAACCTCACCTACGCAGCAGCGCTCAAGCGAACTCAACCAAGTGGAGACAAACCGGCACACTCTTTACGCTATCCCACACCTATGCTGCCTTCACCATCGCAGCTGGTTGATACACCGAAAGACAGTGTAGAAGCTGAGATTGCAGAACTCGCACGACAGAACGTCGAACTGCGGCGGCAACTAGAAGAGAACGAAAAAAGGCATGCAGCACTGCTCGCACGTGTTCGTGCCAAGCGACAGCAGCAGCCATGCAATCCGCAGGAGCTCACTAAAACGCAAGAAACAACCTCTACTACCACACAGCATACAGACCTGGCTCTGCTGGTACAACAACTTTTGCACCCTCTCCTCCAAGCGCAGGAGAAGCACTTCCAACGACAATATGGCTTGCTCCAACAGCTCTTCGCCTCGCGTCAATAGCCACCCGGCTCCGCGTACAGCCCTCGACAGTCCCACTCCACACGTTTTACAGTGGAACTGCCGAGGGCTCGGCACTTGTGCGACAGAACTGAACCTCTTGTTTGACTGTGTCGGACGCCCCCTTGCGCTGTTACTTCAAGAAACTAATGGCACAGATCGGACACTACGACAGTTCAATGGTTATTACCAACCGTCAATAGAGCATAGAAACAGGAAACGACACCGAAACCCGCAGCACAATGGTATCGCCAGTGCAGCCGAAGAATTTGTAATACGGAGACAAGCGGCTGTCTTTGTCCGCACAGACATTCCGCAAACGCAGATTGACACTTCTCAGTACTCGACTGCCGTACAGGAGGTGGTGGCTGTCCGTTGCAAGATTGCAAAGCGAAATGCAGTGCTGGTATCGGTATACATGCGCCCTGAAGTTAGCTCCCGTACACGCGGTTCATTCACGTGGATTCACGCTTTGCGGAGACGTTACCCAAACGACGACTTCCTGATAGGCGGCGATTTCAACGCCAAGCATCCGCAGTGGGGCTATGACTATCACACGCCCCGCGGAATGGCGCTCGCAGATGCCACGGAGTCAGCTGACTTAGTGCTCGCAAATGACACCGACTACCCCACCCGCGCCGCCCTGCATAGTGGACAACGTAACACGACCCCAGACCTGACGTTATCCACACCAGCCTACGTGAAAGACTGGCGATGCGATCCGGACGCCTGGGGCAGCGACCACTATCCACTGTGGATTACTTTGAACGTGGGACGAAAGCGTGTGGCCGGGCGCACTGTGCGCACGATCAGATGGGATGCCTACAGAAGAGCATTTGCGGAGCAACCCAAGACTTCATCCGTACGGGAGCGGGCGTCACGCGCCCTGCGCAAGGCCACTACTGAGACTGAGGTGAGAGCTGATGCTCCGGCGCCGGACATACATATGCTAAACCTTTGGGATGCGCGCAAGCGAGCACAGTCGACGTACGAAGCCAATGGCCGACGACATCGCGACCGTGTGCGACTTCGACGTCGCACTGCCATCGCTAGAAGATACGCCAAGCGCCTGTATCGGGAACGTTGGAGCCAGCACTGCTCATCATTCAACGAAAGAACTGGCCTCCACAAGGTGTGGCACACGTTCAAGGCTATGACAGGTCAACGTAAAACACGCAGCGCTATTTCCAACGTCTTGCTCAAAACTAGCCAGTCAATCAGCCAACTCCAAGATGATGCCGCGAACACGTTTTTTCCCCAACCATCGACGCCCCCGAACGTTGACATTTACCGGAAAACGCCGCCAGTGACCGATGAGGGCATCCAGGCCCCATTCTCTCTCTTCGAGCTCGAACAGGAACTTTCTTCCATCAACACGCGCAGCGCGCCAGGCTATGACGGCGTGACGTGGGCGGCTCTGAGGAATCTGGAAGAATACGCAAAAAAGCAACTTCTCGAGGAGATTAACGAAGTGTGGATCAACGGTGAAATCCCAGCAGGATGGAAGCATTCGATAGTTACACCCATACCGAAACCAAACAAACAGCCAGATGTACTGTCGAACATGCGCCCTGTATCCCTCACGCTTACTACGTGTAAGCTGGCGGAGCGAATGGCCTTGACACGCATATCTCACTTTCTAGAAACAGAGGGTCGCTTTCATCCAGCACAGACAGGGTTTAGACCAAACCTTGGCACTCATGACAGCCTCCTACTTGTGAGGGAGGGTGCACTGCGTCGAAAGACAGTCGGTCGCGCAAAGCGACACCCGAGCGTCCTGGTGGCGGTGGACCTGTAAAGCTTTTGACACTGTGACGCATGAGGCAATCATCGAGGCAGCAGAGAGGCACGGAATCACGGGCCGCCCCCTCAACTTTGTGCGTTCCTTCCTTCAAGATCGCACTTTTTCCATACGGGTAGACGGAGACGCCGGGAAGGTTTACCCAAACATAGTGGGAGTCCCACAAGGCTCCATACTATCACCCCTCCTCTTTAATTTGACTATGATAGGCCTGGCTGAGCGACTGGAGGCTATTTCCGAACTGGGCTTCACAATTTACGCAGATGACATCACGTTATGGACTGCATCACGACCAATTGATGAGCAGCAGGAGACCCTACAGGCGGCACTTGACGTTATTGACCACTACCTGCCACAAACTGGCATGCGGCCATCTCCAGAGAAGACAACCTATGTGGTGATCCGAGGTTCAACGCAGGACGAAGCAGCCCTCACGCTCACTCTCGCAGGCAAAACGCTGCAGCGAGCAGAAAAATCAGTGCGCGTTCTCGGTATACCTATTGACCGCAAAGGCACAGCGGATGCGTGGCTCGCAGACCTTCGTCGGACGTGGCATAACACTCTGCACCTCATAAAACGAATCTGTTTCCGCATGGGCGGTGCTGGTACCGACGTATGCCGAAAGCTTGTTAGTGCTTTGCTGACATCCCGAGCGATATATGGAGCGCGCTGTTATGACCTGCTTTCTCGGCATTGGACACAGCTAGAGGTACTCCACAGATCAGCTCTCCGTGTTATCACTGGGCTCCCAAAACACACACGTGTCGAGGAGCTACATCGCTATGCGAAGTTGCCTACCCTCCGTGCAACCATCGAAGCATCGAAGGCAGGACACGAGGAACGCCTGAAGCACACCAGACAAGGCAGGACTCTACTGGCCTACATGGGAAAGGATATATCAACTTTGCCACAACTGCCATCCGACATCTCACCGTGGGATGACATTGCTGTCGTCGACACTACACCAACGCCCCGAAACATGGGTGCCCAACATGTGCACCGCCGAGCAGCATTTGCTGCGCGTCATGTGCAGACAGTCGCAGACGCACCGCCAAGTCATGAACAAGTGTACACTGACGCAGCTTTCGACCCACGCACCAGCGAAGGAGCAGTCGCCTACCACGTAGTGGGTTCTTGTGAGACACATTCTACCTTTACAACTGCTGATGCTGACGACCCAACGGACCTTGAACTCCGCGCAATAGTCTGGGCATTAGATAGAGTTTCAAGCACCACGCAAGCAAAACACATCGATATATACACCGACTCTCAGTATGCGCTGCACGCCTGCAAGTCGCGCCACACATCATCATCGGTAGTACTCCTCGTCAAGCAGGCCTTCAGGCGTGCGGAGGCCCACGGGGTCACTGCAACACTTCATTGGATCCCTGGTCACCAGGGCATCGAGGGAAATGAAAGAGCCCACGAGGCGGCGCGCGCCCTTCTTTCCAACCGCGTCGTCTCCCGGGATCCTTCAGAAGCCCTCACAACCAGCACAAGCAACACGACAAATGGAGCCCCGAATGACCCAGACAGAGCTCTGAGAGCGGCAGCCAACCGACGCAAGAGGGAACTCCGTGCGAGTGTGCCCTCAGACCCAGACCCCCTTCCAGCGGGTCTTCCCAGGTCGGGGCAGGTGCTGCTGCATAGGCTCCGTTCCGGCTTCGTCCTCACACCGGATGTGCTGTAGCGGTGGCGACAGTACCGGCCACGCCGGGAAAGACGCCCTCCATCTCCGTCTCCCAACTCCCTTCCATCGCAGGAACCCGGCCATCCCACAGCCTCCGCGGACCAAGAAGCGCTCCAGACGCCACACAGGTGCCCTGACTGCGACATGGCTACACGGCCATCCGCAGCCCATCTGTTTTGGGAGTGCCAGCGACACGCTCAACAGCGGGACCACCACCTGAGGGCGGTGCGTGTGTCGTCCTACGAGGAGTGGATTAGACCGGCAACTGGCTCGATGGATTCCGATAGGGCCATTCTGGACTCACTCTTGGCTTTCGCCAAGGACGCGAAGCTCCTAGGACGGCTCTGAGTACGCCTCCCCCCTCCCCTTCCTATTCCCCATTATAGGCCTTCGCGCCATCCCTTAATAAATACATTTTGTCATCATCATCATCATCTACTATCGCACGCAGTTCGGGAGTTTGGTAAGCGTACGCGAGAAAAGAAAGGGGTGATGCCTCGACGTTAAACGCAAAACATGTGGCTTCATTGTCAATTTTTCTAGAAAACGTTCAGGAATTTTATTTTTTTTAGTGTTTATCCGGAATGCATGCTGTCACTTTTTTTTTCTGTACATTGCTCGAGCAAGCTTCACCACTGGCATACATTCCGCATTAAACAGATGTGCACTGGAGGAAGAGAAAGCGATAAATATATATACATAACTTGAGAGCAAGAGGGAAAGCAAAATATAGATCCTGATATAAACTGCCTTTATTTCTCTCTCCTTTTTATCCTCTTTACGTTCACTCTCCCCTACTCCAAGGCGCTGAAGCTTCTAACGAGCTCCTTAAGGGCTATAGAAAATAGCGCCTGTTCCTCTCTAAAGTCTCTCTCTCTCCCTCGGTACAGGAAGATTAATTAGCCACTTGACATACGTATACTAAAGAGCAACAGGTGGTTATATGACCAACTGCTAGAGTTTTCCAATGCTGCAGTCCTTTTATAGTAGAGTGATTGCAGAAAAAAAACAAAGTAAATAGGTGATTTAGACCTCCTCCTGACTAGAGTTCTGACGTTTACCGGTGTGATCAAGCATTGAGCACTATAAGAATGATGCTATCTCATCGGAAAATTTTTCAGTAACCCCGATTTACAATGAATGATGGTACATCGAGTCTGGGCAGAGGAAATAAAGCAACAAAAAAATCAATGAAGTGACGTGTTTCCGAAGCGAAGCCAGGCACGATGATGTGGCAAGCCAATGTTACGATATAATGAAGCGGGAGTCGTGGGCGCTTATTTGATTGCTTTTAGGCATGAAAAACGTTACGGAGAAAAATCGGAAGCTCTTCCTGGCAACTGCCGCCACGAATAACTCAACGCCTGCGTACTTAAAAGACATTAAGTGATACAGAGTGAAGGCGATACCTGAAGAACAGAGAAAGCAATTACAAAAAAAAGAACGAGAAATGAAGGGTCAAAAGTTAGAACAGTGTGGAGCCTGCCACTTTGAGAAACGACGGATGGTCTCTGAACTTGACTACGTCTAAACGCAGAGGTGAAGAGGATGTCCTCTATTCTCTTAAGTAAAGCTGACACTGTCGCGAGTTGGCAAGGGTACATTTCTTTGAAACGGTGCCACAGAAAAACATGAACACGGAATGACACTATGAACACAAGCGCCGTTCCTTTCTCTTCCTTGAAATCCACCCATTCAATCATCAAGCAGTAGCTTTCTGCGAGCGCAGTCAGCTGCATTTTACTTGTGAGGCAGACTTGATAACCCATTTGGACGATCGTATCGGAACAAATATTCTACACTAAGTGAACGTGAAGATGATCACAAATAAATATTTAACGGGAAAACAACGCACTCACGGCGTAGAAGGAGAATGAGGCACACATATCCGAAAGCAAACAGAAATTATCGTTTTGAAATGACCAGAAATGACAAACGATAACGCATGTGATCCGCGCCTCGAATGCCATAGCCACCTGGGCGTATTTATTGCGATATTTATTTCAAAGACAATGTACAAATACATTTCGTTGAATGACGCAGCACTTCATGGCGACACGAGGGATCGGACTTGCCAAAGAAATAAGACCTAAGGCAGAGTAGAAGCGTACGCTTATCAACAGCCCTTGTGTCATGAAATTCATGGGCAAGAGAATGTCGCAACCTTTATCGAATTTGATAGTTATGCTTGAGGTTCCCCAGCCAGAGCGAAAGATTTCGTCGCCCGAAAAGACACATTTGAACCATGTCCATATCACACCTGTATAGCCCGCTGTCCGGACGAGGAGAACAAAAAGCTCACGGGTAGACATGAAACAAAGCGTACGCCTCACCTTCTAACAAAACACGAAAAAAGGAATGACGCTGGAGGTATAGTGGAGGGTGCCGTTTCAGAAAACTTGGCTCATACGGCGCGTCTCGCTATTAAAGAATACAAAAAGTAAAAAGGAGAACTGGGCTACAAAAACAAACATCTCGTATGAAGCTGATCGGATCGCGAGGGCTTTTTCCTTCTTTTTTGTGAGAAGGCGCTAGGAAGACGCATAATACGCAATACTAAAACGCCTCAGTAGCTGTAAGAACTTTAATCCCATATCAGAGTAACTTGCACTAAAAGCTCAGACACCCTGCACGCTGGAATTGTCGTTGTGCTCATATGTAAAGGAAGATGTGTTGATGCTGGTATGTGGGACCATTTGTGTACTGAGTAAATTAAACTTGACTAAGGTTGTCAAAATTATTTTAACGGAATGATAGTTCGTGTAATTAAGCTATGTCCGGGCTGCCCAGACAACGGATACCTAATTGAATGCATGTTCAGAAGATACATTTTAGTTATGCGTCAGAGTGAGTGGCGTCGAAGCAGTGTGATGACACTGCACTTAATTGGATAAACGCATGCAACACTTTTAACAATCATTTTTTGTTATCACATTGTTGGAAACCACCGGCAACAGTGCTTATAATGATCAAGAAGCAGAACAATGCAAGTTAGTAATTATACATTTATTCCTAAGTGGAGAAGTGTTTTGACATGAATATCTAAGCGAATACTTGCAAAGCCACATCTCCTAGTTGATTAGAACTATTACTAAAAGGGAACATGGCCGTACTGTCGTATAGCCTGATCCTATCTCACAACAACGCTCAACCGCAAGTTGTAGCCAGAACGCCGGGTACACTAACGTAGTACAGTTAAAAGTTTCATATACCATACGCTCATCGTTTGCCACCATTAAATTGTCGTGTGCTCGGACGGACCACTGATAAACGTGCAAGTAAAGTGGTATAAGCGTTCGGTAGACATCATTTAGGCCGTGAATTAATGCACCGAAAATCAAAAAGAAAAAAAAAGAATGAGTTTTAATATTTTACGTGTATTTCTGCCAATACCGTTTCGCCATTGATGTACCTTGTCGCTCGTCTTACCGACTGCAAGCAAATTTTCATAGCCGTAACTAGGGAATGTTCCTCTTATATTTAATGGCTCCATAAACGACGCCGAATTTGAATGGCGCACAAGTTTGGGATTCACCGAATGCCTCTGAGGAGCGCAGCATCAGGGACAAGACTAAAACACTAAATATTGTTATCACGAACAAGCACACGAGAGAAACACTTCAAAGCGCTTCTTGCTACAGGTTTTCTTAAAGGAACGCTGCTATATGACGTCCAGTGCTATGCCGCCGTAGCTGCTAACAATCCTCTGCTTAGATCGCCCTAAGTCGACTGTACTCTAGTAGAACATTTTCTTAAACACATTTCTCGGGCCCTAGCCATAACCGTGGATGCAGAAGAAAGCGTTTCGTGCGCTACTGCAGCTTCCGAGCAACATGGGCCTCGACGACCGATCGTAGTGCTGCCATGCGTCCCGGTGTGTGCGCGCGGTGATCATCCTCTCATTCTCTCCCTCTTTTCTTCTTTGTCTTCCCCTTTCCCTCACCCCAGTTTAGTGTAGCAAATCAGACGCTTGACAGTAGACCTCCCCGCATTTCCTCTGCTTGCTTTGTCTCGCTCTCTAAGCTTTTACTTGATTAAAGCGCTGGGCCTCACAATCGCACATTTCTTGTTAGTGGCCGGGGCGTATTGAATCGCGGAGCAAACACAGGACATGAACAAGAAGCCCACGGTCATCGCTGTCATTAGGCACGCATTGCGCCAAGCCCACCCAATGAAGCAGCGCAATGTCGCAGCGCAGAGTCCCATCAAATGCTGCGTCGTCAAAAAACGTCGCTGTCACGCTTACCTAGTCTCCTCGTGGTGCAACGCGACCCTTCCGTAATCCCCCGGGCCACCACGATCCAGTTAGCTCGCAATCGCATTAATCGAGCGTCGGTCAGTACATGTAGTCGGGAAGCTGCTATCTGCCGCTGCTACAGGGATGATCGATCCGCTAATGAGGTCATCCATAATGATGTCCTCTGCAGTAATGAGTTCCAGGGTCTTGCATTACTTACGGCCCATTTCACGGAAGGGCACACACTTCACGCACGCTGTTCGAATTCGACAGGTCACGTGGCAACCACCTCCTCCGACCGAATAGCCGGCTCTCTAAATCACACGTATGGGATACAGTTGTAAGTGTATACGGAGCTTTGATAATTGCTACATTGACGTTGGGAAGCTATCGCTAGCGTCATAGTTTCAGCCGTGCTATTTCCAGGGTTTCAGCGCCAGTGGTGACTGCATGACGCGAGATGCAGACGCTCGAAGCCAGTAGGGCACGTCACTGAGAATGCGTCACGTGAGCTTTAGATGTTTCGACCGATTATAACGGACCAAGCGTTCAAATAATGCTAAAGGCAGAGCCGGTTATCGATGTCGGAAAAAACGTAGGAGCGATAGAGGCATAACGTTTCCCGCGTAAAGAGAGAGAGAGAGAGAAAATGATAAAAGGAAGGTAGGGAGGTTAACCAGGACTGAGCCAACACCCTCTAGAGAACTTAAGGCCTTATGGCTGACCCTCTCCCCTTGAGCTACGTCACGCATAAGAGGCCAACATAGAAGTTCCGTGCAGCGCGCTGCGAAGCTACTAGCGGCGTACGTGTGTTGAAAATGAAGCGCGGAAGATATACAATAGTTAAGCCCGGCTATTCGGAGAAGACCGAGGCGACGACGGCGGCGACAACAATTCGATTAGTTCCAGGAGCAGTGCCGCTCCTCGAATAGCTTCGCGGTTAAACAAGTGCCGGCATGCTCTGCCATGCTGCCGCATGCTTCCGAACGCACATTTTTTTCTAGACGTGACCAGTGCATGCAGTCTCAACACTTGTGCTGTGCTTGCGATTGTGTGTACCGCGAGTCTTCATTGCCCCGGAATGTGGAGTGCCATGCCAAGATATGCCTAATAAGTGCTGCGTGCCCTATTGTCGGAGCAATTACAAATCGGGGGAGAAAAATCACGTCTTCATGTTTCCGCAAGATGAAGAAGCCCCGAGTGCCTGGGTTAGGGCGATACCACGTGCAGATTTCATTGTATCACCGCACTCCAGGGTGAGATGTTCAGCACTTCTTTAAATAGTTACTTTTGAAAAATACGGGAAGGTTAATTGCTCAATTACAGAAAGTTCCTTTAAATCATGAATGTTAGAACAAAATTCAGAATAACCTTTAACTTCCTTCTAGGTTTCTGAATTTCACTTCATTGAGGCCGACATCGTGCGGGAGTTCTCTCACCTCGACGACCTTACAAGGCACAACGTCACTGCACCACTCTCACGCCTGCGTCTTCGCCCAGGCGCAGACCCATCAAAGTTTACTCAATGTCCACCTTATCTTTCGAAGCCAAGAACCTCGAGGGAGAATTCCGATTCCAAGCGCATGCGTCTTGAAGCTGCTTCTTTGAAGAAATCGTGTGAAGCGTCTGCTGAACCATTCCGCAAGGAGAAGGAAGTGGATAAGATTCTAAACCTAGAAGACCTGATGCAGTTTATAACAAGCAAAAAGTCTACGTTCAGGAAGAGGAATTTACTAATCTGCCAAACCAACGTCGTTTAGTCACCTCACGCTTGAACTGCTCGTCAGTGATGATTCCTCAGTTCGACGCTTGTTAGGATGGACACAAATGTCAATTTGTGTTAAGGCACCTTTTGCGGTGTAGCACGAATATTTTATAGAACTACTGCTGCAAGATGAATGACAAAATATTGGATGCCAATGCTAAGGCAAGGAAGCCAAAAGCTGAAACTCTGCGCAATAAGGCAGCTGTTTCCTTCTAAATAGCTGCACGGATGTTTTATGTTCCTTTTCTATACTTATTTGAGTTCTTGTAAATTAGCGCACTGCGGTAATTAGTGCGTCGACAGCGAAATTATTCAGTTAAGCATAATCTAGATTGCAATAAGTACATCTGTCCCCAATAAAATTGTTTATACGCAATTGTGAAGCTACTAGAGTGCGTTACATTCATCATTGCCGCGCTATAAAACCATAGGTACAAAATACCGAAGGAAAAGTTTTTATGGATTCAATTTATTTGAAGTAATGGGTATAAGTGTGGGGTATAATAAACAATAATAATTATTATAATGCACAACCAACGTACATTGCAAACACGACAAAGCCCGAAGCTATAGAAAGCTGCTGGAATCAATACCTGCACATGTTTTACAAAGCTGTTTTGTATCTGTGCCTCTAAATAAATGCTTTGTAAGGTGCCTGCTGCTCATTCCGCAGTTTAGACTGAAGAAAAAGTGTGGAGTGGTCAATAATAGCATACGGCTGCTAGGTGAACCAAGCCGCGATCCCTTCATTCGACCCGTATCCCCGAGCGTGCCGATGGCCTCTTGTCCGTGACGTCACTCGCCGAGCACTCAGGCCTTCTTGTCTAGGAGGTGTTGACTGAGCCCGGTTGGCTACCCTACACTGGGGAAAGGGAAAGGGGGACGGAAAGATGAAAAGAAGAGAAAGTCCACTGGAGATATCAGTCGGTCACTCAGTCCGAATCACAGGCGCTCACTCAATCCGGTCACTTTCAAATACCGCAGCAGCGCTTTTGTGGCCTTTTGTAGCTGCGATATGCGAGGCCATGGTCCCAAGATCTTCTTCAAGGTGAACGGCTTCCCATCCAGCTGATTGAGAGCTGTGCAGAGGTCTTGCCTTTCGTTTTCATAAGATGGGCAGTAGCACAGTAGGTGTTCTATGGTTTCCTCGACACCGCAGGCATTGCACTCGGCGCTATCAGCCATTCCAATCAGAAATGCATAAGCATTTGTGAATGCGACTCCCAAACGTAAGCGGCACAGCACTGTTTCCTCATTTCGCCGAAGACCTGGTAACAGCCGCAGTTGCATAGAGGGATCGAGGGAATGCAAGCGATGGTGAGTGAATTCAGATGTGTGCCACTTCTCCAATGTCAAAGAGTGCGCTAGCTTGCCTAAGTGTTGGGCTGCGTCGGTCCGCGATAAAGGTATTGAAACAAGGGTTGCTCCTTCGTGTGCTTTTCTAGCAGCTTCGTCAGCGAGGTCGTTGCCGGAGATACCGCAATGACCAGGCAGCCACTGAAACACGACGTCGTGTCCTTTCGCGATCATGAGATGGTGCATTTCTCGTATCTCCGACACGAGTTGTTCACATGACCCGCGACGAAGAGATGCCAGAAGACATTGTAAGGCTGCCTTGGAATCGCAGAATATAGCCCACCGATTAGCCGGTTGGTTATTAATATAATCAACGGCACCTCGGAGGGCAACAAGCTCCGAACCAGTCGATGTTGTCAAATGCGAAATCTTGTATGGGATGCTTAGTGATCGTGATGGTATAACCACTGCGCTGGTGGAGCTGGTCTGAGTGGAAGAGCCATCCGTATATATGTGTATTCGATCAAAGTAGAAAGTGTGCAAACAATCCAGAGCTGCTTGCTTCAAAGCCAAGGTAGGCAGGTCGGTCTTCTTTCTTATTCCTGGAATCGTAAGACGCACTTGAGGTTGTTTTAAACACCACAAAGCTGAGGTTGAACGTGAAGAGGGTGTGAAACCCGATGGTAAGGAGGCACGATGGATGTTGACCTTGTTGGAGAAGGACGCCTGTGGTCGTCGTTCCGGCAGGCACGCAAGAGAGCTTGACTGCATCCGTGAAACATGACGAACATGGGCTCTAAGCGTTTCGGTACTAATATAAGTCGCGATGGGATGGTCTTGAGCCATTACAATGGTTCCAGCTGTTGAGGCGCTGCGCGGAAGGCCTAGGCAAACACGTAGTGCCTGCGCCTGCACGCTCTGAAGTTCTCGAAGATTTGACTTGCATGTTTTAGCAAGCACGGGAGAACTGTAGCGTAGGAATCCGATGAACAGTGCTCTATATAACTGTAGCATGGAGCCCACTGACGATCCCCATGTTTTGCCGGCGATAAACTTGAAAACGTGAACAATAGATGTGAGCTTCTTCTTTAAGTGGGCAACATGAGGGCTCCAAGTGAGGTCTCGGTCTACAATGACGCCCAAAAACCGGTGATTTCTCTTGTAGGAGATAGGCTGACCATTGATGCATACCGGATAAGGCCTCATCGCTTTTCGCGTAAAAGCGACTATCGCACATTTTTCTGTTGAGATGGTAAGGCCTTGTGCGTGAAGGTAGTCAGATGCCTGCGTTGCTGCTTTCTGTAGCCGTGCGCGAACCTGCAGGCGAGTGACCGCTGATGTCCAGATGCAGATGTCGTCGGCGTAGATGGAAACACTCACTGTTTCTGGTAGGGATTTGGCCAGCCCAAGAAGCGCGAGGTTGAAAAGAATAGGGCTTAGAACACCACCTTGGGGAACGCCTCGGCATGTGTAGTGGTCGGTAGTCGCACCATCTTCCGTTCGTACGAACAAGGACCTTTGTGTCAAGTAGTTACTGACCCAACGATATACTCGTCCTCCTAGTTCGATTGTCAAAAGTGCGTCTAGAATGGTTTGATGGAAAACGTTGTCGTAAGCGCCTTTCACGTCAAGAAAGAGTGCTACTGATAATCGCTTCCGATATTTTTGTTGTTCCACAGATGTTACTAGATCGATGACATTGTCAATCGATGAACGACCCCGTCGAAATCCCGCCATAGAGTCAGGGTAATTCTTGTGGTGTTCAAGGTACCATTCGAGACGCATGAGGATCATACGTTCCATGAGCTTCCCGACGCAGCTGGCAAGAGCTATAGGCCGATAGGATGCCAGTTCGAGCGGTGACTTTCCTGCTTTTAGAAGCGGTACCAGGCGGCTGCGTTTCCATTCCTGTGGGACGACACCATCTTGCCATGAACTATTAAAAATGCTGAGGAGTTCTCTTCGTGCTTCTCTGCCTAGGTGGCGCAAAGCAGTATACGTTATGCCATCGGGCCCTGGTGAAGACGAACACTTACAGAGCGCCATAGCAGCTTCTAGCTCTTCCATAGAGAATGGAGCGTCCATACTTGCATCTCGTGGGCCGGGGATGTTGCCTAGAGCCATGTCAGGGACTAAAACTGCGCCGCCGGCGACGTTCGCACAAAATTCCTCTGCGACGTCTATCTCACAGCGGTTTTGATAGAGAGCAAGGGCGTTGAATGGGTGTCGTTGCTGGGGACTTGAGCAAAGACCCCGTAGGGTACGCCATACACAGGACAATGGCTTGCGGGGGTCTAGTGAGTCGCAAAAACACTTCCATCTTTGATTCGCTAGCTTATCCATACGGCGTTTGATCTTCTTTTGCATGCGCCGAGCTTCTCTGAGGTCAAGAATTGACTTCGTGCGCCTGTACCTCCTTTCAGCTCGGCGACGTAGTGCACGAAGCCTTTCCAATTCAATGTCATTCTCTGTACGCTTTGATGGATGTGTGAAGCAGCGTGTACAATCTTGCATAGCGTCCGCAATTATGTCTTCTAATCTGCGTGCAATATGTGTCTTGCATGTGTCTTCTACGCGATCCTGAAAGACTGACCAGTCGATTTGGCGAGAAACAACCGGTAATGTGGCGTCTAGTCCATCAATTCTCACATAGGTCGGTATATGATCACTTCCATGAGTTTCAATATCAGTGAACCACTGCACGCTCAAAGTCAGGCAACGTGACACCAAAGTCAAGTCAAGGCTGCTACTGTACTTAGTTCCTCGCAGAAATGTCGGGCTTCCGTCATTTAGAAGACACAGGTTGTGGCCTGATGCAAAGGATACTAGTGACCTGCCCCTCGAATTTATCCTGGAGCTTCCCCATATATGGTGGTGAGCGTTGAAGTCCCCTGTTATTATCCAAGGACCGGGAGTAGCAGCCATAATATATTCCAGTCTTTTTCTATCAAACTGACTTGTTGGGGAAAGGTAGACGCCGATAAGAGTAAAAGACAGCTTCTTCTTTTTCACAGTAACAGAGACGTATTGGTTACCGTCGTGTGGCGCTACTTGTTGGGAAAAATACGTAAGGTCCTTGCGAATGTAGACCAGAACCTTACTGCTACGGACACACGTGTTGGAAACAAAAGATTCATATCCCGACAGTCTTATGGAAGCTGATAAGTTCGGTTCACAGATGACTAGTATAGGAAAATGGTTTGCAAATACGAACTGTCGAAAATCCGAAATACGGGACCTCAGGCCTCTCGCATTCCATTGGAATATGGAGGCATTTCTCACATCATCCCGGAACGATCGTTGGTGGTGTCGATGAGCCATGGTGCTGCTGTAGAAGTTCTCAAGCACTGGACTTCTGAAGGCTCGCCAGAACCGGACTGATGGCATCCAGCACTTGCAATGCACTTCGAGCTGTTGGTGTCTGTAGCTTGTCCAGAAGAACACGAATAGCACTCACCAGAGAGCTGATCATAACAACAATTTGTTGATCTTGGTCCGCCAATTTATCAGGAACAGACGAAGTGTCCCCTGCTGTAGAAGTATCACTCCGCTCAGTAGGGGCATGTAGCTTCGGGAGTGCAGGCCACGCGTCAGCAGCCGTGCTGTTCGATGCACCCGTGTCCTTGGAGCTGACTGCGTTTGGCCTGGGCGGAAGAGTGGGTGTTGATATACGTGTGTGGCGTTCTGCAGAGGCTTTGGAGGCTCTTGATCGACGCCGGCGACGTGATCGTCGTCGCTTAATAGATGCTGCTGCTTCTCGGTGAGACGAGTGGTCTCTAACCATTTTCTTCAATATTTGCATTTCCTTTCGAATCAAAGGGCATTCCTTCGAAGATGCATCGTGAGGGCCGCTGCAGTTTGTGCACTTCAGCACACTGGCCTCGCATGTGTTTGTGGTGTGGGGCCCAGTGCAGCGAGAACAGACGGTAGTGTTATTGCACACACTACTCACATGGCCAAGCTTCATGCACTTCCAGCACTGCAGTGGTTTTGGTATAAAAGGGCGAACTGCGTGTCGGAAGTGGCCCACTTTTACATGCGATGGCAGGGATTCGCCCTTAAATATGATCTTCACACACCGTGACGTGCCTAGACGAAACGCGTTTGTGATGATGGTGTTCTCTGTAGCTGGCTTGATTAAGATTGACAGGTCGGAGTCGACGATGGTCTCGTCAACATCGTAAATTACGCCAGTACGGACTTGTTTGCCCAGCGGAATATAAGGGCGGACTTTCATCCCGCCAAGTTCCGTGATCTTGCGCAAGGAATCCAACGCAGCCGCGTGTTCTACGTCAATCGCTAGCACGTTCTTACGGGTGTTCACTCTGATGTCTTTGATTTCGTTTGGAACCAGCGCTTCTAGATGAGAAGACACGGCTTGCCTGTTGAGGCGTCTCAGGTTGTCAGTGGCGAGAACAGGCGAGAACAGGATGGTGAGCTCCTCGGTATCCCGCGAAGATCTCACGGTGGATTCACTCGAACTCGATGATGCGCTGAGAAATCTGCGCTTTGCTTTACGACTCCGCACCAGCTCGAAGGTGTCGTCACAAGAATCTTCACCGCTGATATAGTAGTGCATGGTGTCGTCGCTGTCCGTGTCGCTCTCGGTGCCGTTGCGCTTCCTGGAGGCAGCCGCCGCGGGCACTGCCGAGTCCGGTGGACGCGCGTGAGACTCCATCTCCATCGCAGTTAAGGAGGAAATAGCAGTCCACTGGCAAAGTCTAGGAAATTCACAAAATGAGTAGAGCTGGAAGAGCCGGCGTTCTGCCTGAAGACACTTCGTCGTCGTCTCCCCTTCCCGCGTAAAGGTGTGGCAAGTGATTAGGTGGCGATTACGTGCAGGCGGCTTCTATTACATAAAGAGCGTGCTGAATTCGGCTCCGTTCGTTTGAATCGCCTCTTCCGTTCAACACATTTTCAGCATCGTTAGTCGTCATTCCGCAAGACAACAACCCGATTTAAAAATTTATCGGCAGAATATGCATTGAGAATCCTGATTAGCACGCACGAAGCAGTACAAGCAGGAGCTTACCAGAACGATGAAGCTTCCGAATAGGGGGAGTAATGGTTTTTGAAACGGAACATCAAAATATTATGAGCAGACGTGGACGCCACTTGAAGACAGGGATACTATAAAAACCCACATATATGCTCCACGCAGTGGCCCGCATGACTCTTGGAAATCGATTCTTACTACAGAAAGCGCCACTCTACGCAGCCGGTTTTATGCTTCCGGAGCGGCTGAAATTAAACTGCCCGGCCAGTCTGTAAATAGATTGTCCGTTTTTTTTTATTTAATGCGATGGTATACAGTTTTGTAACAGATATTACTGAAAAGTTGGGATACTCCGCAACATTTCTATCCTAAAAAGCAACCACACGCCACCATCCCGAAGAAGCCTGTAAGGCAAGAATACGCCATCGCAAGACAGCATAACGCCGCCATGTACCAGTCTCTAAGCGTACTTTCTATGTGTGTCTCCGAAAGCGCGTTCGAACAGAGTGAGTCGTGTCCCACTACTCGGCGAAAAATATCCAGTTCATGTCGCTATAAAACTGTAAGTTGATTCATAAGATGAGTGGCAATCAAAAATAATAGCGTACGCTCTGCACCGCTGTCAATACAAGTCTTATGAAGTGCAATTTCTAATTTCTGAATGAAGAACGCCAAAGATGTCAAGTTAGTTCTTCTTTCAAGAAAATTTAGGAACATCTCTGTCTGGTGAACGGCAATCTTTACCGACTAATGACTTCTACTTTACTTTAGAAAACTGTCTCTTCCAGAACGTGACATCTGAATGACTACTCGTCGTTCATATGCACTCTACCTTGACGTTTCTGCTCGACGTCGTTTCCTTTTCGCTACCATACTTCCTAGACAGTGCACCCTATACTGCACGATATTACTGCATGCTGTCACCTTCAAGATATGTTCAGACGCCACCACCACTCTTCGAGTCTGCTTTGCGCACGCTACGGTATACTCTACACAAACTTTGAAGCACTCAAGTGCCACAATAAATCACTGGTTAGCGCGTCCCACCACCAGCGTCACCTTGTTACGGCTACATAAATTTGACCACAGTCGGCGTACTCGGACTACGTTTTACTCTTTACCTTCTCAGAAATGACGCCTTTTCGGTAACGGCGGCCCCTCGAAGTAAAATTTGGCCAAGAGAAAAGCGCCTCGCGTGAAACCACCGGTAAGAGGTACGCGGCGACAACCACCAGAGCGACGTCAACGAACTCCATGGCACGCACGCTTGGGTACGCACTCTGGCACTGCTGTCGTTATTGATCACGATCTGTGGCCAGCATAGTTTCCTGGTTTGGCTTTTGCTAGCGTCGTGTGGTTGCGACGATAAAAGCTTGCTCTTCACCTCGTAACAACTCAAATGGTTTGGTCAAGTTCACCGTCGTTTCTGAACAAGTGTGTCCTTTTCACTAACCATTTTCGAGACACTTTAGCGTCAGTTTGTCTTTACTAAGTGCCTTTTTAAACGAATGATACGTACATTCTGTGGAGAACGTGTGCTCGCTTATATCTTACTGATCTCCGTCTAGGTGGATCTCAAAGCTGCACACCCGGAGAATGTCGTTGTGTGTAAATAGGAAGTAAGCCACAGACGCAGCACTCTGGATATAGGGACGAAGAATGGCAAAGGTTGTTGACGCTGACAAGTGGCGTGGGATTATATGGTCTCGCCGATCGAGCAGTCGTGAACTCGAGAACGACCATTGTGTCAGCCGGAAATTGCCGCTACTTGGCCGACGAACTCTCGAGACACGTTCGAAAAGTCATCACTGACACGAAAGAATTCACTGGTAACTATAATCGGCTGCCCTCCCGGACAGTGCGAAAGAAAACACTGAGTCGAAAAAAAAACGAACGGTTGAAGTATGGTGTCTCGTTTTAGTAGGTAACTTTACGACCACGGCGGTTCCATCACGCATGTTATATCCTCATATCGAGCGGCAGAGAAACCTAAAAAAAACCAGGAGCAGGCTGTGGCCTGTTTTTGTTCGTAGTTTATTGTTCGTCGCAGTTAGTCACACAACAGACACTGCCGGCGCTGACAGCGCGTTTTCGAGGCAATAGGGGACTTTCTGTCAGTATGCAGAGCCCCCCTCTCTCCCCCCTTTCTCCTGGTCCCTGCTTCCTTTCTTTGCTATTGCGCATCTTATCCGGTGATGGCTGGAGAAAGTGGAGGAGAAGCTATGTTTATGGACGCATCAGATCGAACAATACCTAAGCGACCAATAGACATGTACGCTTATAAACACATAGAAACGTTTAGAGAGGGGTAGAATGTCTTTTTTCCTGCTTTTTTTCTTTTTATGCGAAGCATACTAGCCGCACAACCACGCTCTTCCTTGCTGCGCCGCGCGCGGCCGCGTAGCTACCATATGACGTCATAACAGCTGCAAAAGCGGAGGCTCAACTCGTGCGCTCGCTGGCGGCCGCGTAGCTACATAACCGGGTCACGCGCTCGCCGGCGCGTGACCGTGACGTCACGCGCTGGCGCAGCGCCCCTAGCGGGAGGAGCGGGAGTCAGGTGGTGGCAGCGGCCGCACGCGACCGCGCGATTTGGGGCCCAGCTTTTCCTCCGACTGTCGTGACGTCACATCACGTGGTTAAATGGTGGCTGCCCGGCCGCGTCCAAGGGCTGAACTGAATGATTGCAATATGCAACGCATAACAACTAAAATAAAGGCTAGTACGCTTCGCATCCTGGGCTTAACCTTAGCTAAGCCACAGCCATTTTTTTTGCGTGCGTGTTGTTCATAGAATCTCCCCGCCCCCATCTGTCACACTCATTTGCTCGACCAGGGTCGTTCGTCCGTCATAGCCAGTTACCTGGTGCAAGCGGGTGATAAGTACGCTCAGTAGCGCGAAGCGATACCTGTGAATCGCCACGTCAGCGACAGAAACATGCTGTTCAACATTCCAACCCTATTTCTATGTAAATAAAGAAGATTCCAGTGGTGCTTATCGACACCGAAAGAGATGGCTAGAGGAGCTATGGCCCCACTGTGTACGGCGGGGCTGGAGGGTCAACCCCGCAGGCATACAAATCCCTTCTTTCGACTGCAATATTTGTTGGCTCGTTTATTGAAGCGATTGACCCGTCATATAAAGGTTTTGCTGCACTGTCACTTCTGAAGTGTAAACAAGAGGCGAGCTCTGTGTGTGTCTGCTCTGCCTTCCCGGTTGTTGAGTTAGTTTTGCCACGCGCTACCTCTTGTGTCGTGGCCATCACTGCTGATCAGTTCTGCATGGTGAGCGTTCATTCTGCTCTCGTGAGTCTGGCACTGCTTATTAAAGTGTGGCAGAAGTTTAGGCAGCAGAGTTCATGGTGGCGGTGCTCTGACATGCGTACTAACCCAAGAACCTAGCTTTGACTCTGATGTGCTGTGTTTTTGTCATCATCATCATCCCCCGACTGGTAACCATCGTTTTGTTCTTCGCTGACAATGATCTTCTTTTCTTTCATTTTTTTGGGGGAGTGGGGGTGGGTTGATGCATATTTATTTATTTATTTATTTTGAACAGCTGCTACGAACGTGGGTCTGGGAAAATTTTCACGTCGACAGGAAGGTAGAAAAAAGGAAGAAAGGAAAGAAACGTGCGAGAAAAATAGTAGCAGATGAAACAAAAAATGCGAGACATACGTATATGCATCACGTTCTCAATTCGTTTATGTAACTGCACAGTTGTGTTTGCACTCTCACCTGTCGCAAGCACGGTGATGGTAGCTGCTGTTTGCTTGGTCCGCGGACAATCCGTCTGGCGCTTCGGCGGAACGTGGAATATTGACGCTCGGTGCTCACTGCTCAGAGCTCTCACCGGGAACGGGCTGCGTGCTCTGAAAGAACGCGAGTTTTATGTAATCAGCAGGTGGTCCCAGTATTGGCAACATTAGTTCTGAGCAAAACGTTGCTGCCAGAGATAAGAAGAAAACCGAGCGCGAGTTCGAGTTAGTGCGGGGCCGTGATGTAACTAACCGCGAAAGTAAAGAAAAACATGACGGTATGTTTTGCTAAGTGCTGTTCGCCTTCGTGCTTTTCTTTCAAGCACTCTTATTTTTATCAGGTTACTAGCAGACATAATAAGCACAGGCATCCCGTTAACGGCACGATATCAAATTTTTTCAGCTGGCGCTAATCGTATGCACAGCCTATGAGTAACAAACGAAAATGTGAAAACACATAATAAAGTGAGCTGTGCAAAAGGTGAAGCCTTACATATAAGAAACGGCAAAGAGAGAAACTGAAAACCTGAAAAAACACGCAGCGCAGGAATTCATGGTACGAGGTCAAACGCTATTCTGTGAATTCTCTGCGGTGGCGACATCGAATCAGATTCGGTTTGCACCATATTTGTTCCGTCACACTTCATGTGCGCAAAAGAGAAAGTGAACGGCAGCAAAGAGGCGTACATGTAGCATCGGGACATGTGTGAATTCAGAATTCGTTCTTTTGAGAAACGTATACGCAGGCGCTGCCATTGACAGACCGCAAAATAAATCTTCGGATGCCAATGCCGGGTATCGGAAGTCAATATCAAATAATAAATCAAGTAAACAAGCATTACTAACTTGTTGTATGTAAATATGTGTGCACTCTAGTACGAAAGCCTTTCGAAAGCGAAACATCGGACGCGTCTGTATCCGTGCGCCAGCGCGAATCGCGATCAGAAATAAAGCGAACATAGAAAAAGTCAAACGGATGGACTGGCTATACGAGAACGTCATTTATTCGCAGTATTTCCTTCTTGCTTTTTTCCCTTTATTTGTGTGAACTTCTTTTTTCTATAGTGTCTGTGATTTCTCTCCTGAGACTTGACCTGGTGGCCTGAGAGGCTTCGGCAAGCTTCGACCAAGTCTATACGCCAGACGCTTCACGGGAAATGCTCAGATTATGACACACCGATAAAGAAGAAAAGGCGGGAAATATGGTAATGCGAAGTTGGCGTTATAGCCTTAAAGTTGTTGGTGACCGGTGCTAATGCAAATAAGAGATAATTACGCAAAATGGCGTTCGCCTCTTGCTGGCAGTAAAGAATTGGCTGCGCTTTGACATTACGGGACGACTGGCAACGGCAATGCGTAATTGGTGAGAATATGTTTTATATTTTACGATTAATATTATCACAATTATTGTGTCCCCAAAACATATCCCCATGCGGACCGCGAACCACGAAATCTTACGGGCACGTCAGCAGACACACGAAGTGGCAATCTCGCAGCCAACCACAATGCCAAAAGATATGAAGATACCGTATTTATTGCTGCAATCACTGTAGCCAACTTCAATCTCTCTAGCAACCGACCCCCTCCCCCCTGCCCCCCCCCCCATCTCTACTACCTTGGCTGTAACTTCACTGCAATAGAGAAGAGTACGCATTTGGGCTTGTTGGTTCATGATTACGAGTATTAAACAGCGCTAAGCAACAGGATGGAGAGAGGGACACAGACCACAGCGCTGATTAACAACAAAGTGCCTTTATTCTTTCATTCAACATATATATGCCCTAGTACCACTATCTCGAGATAGCACTCGTAATCACCGCAATGGCTACCCATCAAGCGTCCGCGCACAATGTGGTGGTGTCTATAGCGGATGGGGCGCTAACGTTTTAATATATTTAGGGCTACATAGCCCTTGTGTCATCTTGGCCCTCTGCAGGGATGATTAGCCAAAAATGGAGAAATGCTGATAATCCATACAAAGTGTTGAAGTTTTCTGTTTCGGCACATACTCAGCAGAACATATCCAGTGACTAAAGTTATCTTCTAGGTGAGCCAGCACCAAGTTGTCTATTCGGGCACATATCCAGTGACACGTGTTGTCTCCTCGGCAAGACTGCAGCCAGGACATACCTAGTAGCCCAAGCTAGTAGAGAACTTGCGTAACTGGGAATGTGAAGGAGGTTGCAGACAGGGTGGAGTTCCCAAAGAACGCTCATCGCATTAAAAGCACCAGTGTACTGTTACGTTTTAGCGTTCATTGGGCTACAGGAGTGCTAAATGAATAGAAGTCAGAACAAATTACACGTACAAATTAACTTGAACGAATGCACGTTTGAACACCTGAACATCAAATACAAAAGCATGTTAACGGCGAGATTTGTAACGAAAAGATACTTCTTTGTAAATTAGGTCTCGACTTTAAGGTACCAGCGTGTTTAAGCCTGAACCAGCCTGTGCATTACGACCGCAGATTAACACCATAAATTAGCTCTGGGTGCATTCGAGGTTTCTTATGTCTGTGCTCTCAACTTGAAACGCACTTAATTCTTATGCACGCCTTCAAGCTTTCTTTTATCTCTGCTTCTCTTTCTTTTATTTTTATTTTCCCCCGCTCAAAAATAAATCACCACGCCGAAATTACTTGTGCCGTTACTCGAATGACCTGAAGTAAGATTCTGCTCTTGCTTGAAGTTTCTAGTTAATGAGCTTTAGGGAAGTTATGCACGCCAATAAAAGCAGCTTCTTCTCACTGTGTCTGTGCTTTCTGATAGCGAAAAATTCAGAAGTCTAGCCGTGGAGCCTACCACCGAGTCAAGTTTTTCTTACTTCGGTAGCAAGCTTCCTTTGTTTGTTGCTTTCGCTGCTTAGCTTGCTTGTACTGCCAATGAGCCATTATCTTGCAAGGCCTCACGTAACAGAGCCTTTCTGCCCAAACACTTATGCGGAAGGCGCGTGTGCGTGCACTGTGTACAAATAGGTTTAGGGGAGCTAATGCACGCTACCAACGCGGTCACTCTCGATTGAACGGTTTGCGGCTGAGTGGCTCGGAACAATGACTACGACAGCAAATAGAGACACTCATGATCCTAACACGAATGGTGAAGATGAACAGTACGTGTTCTAGAGACAATAGAGGAGTCAGAGTGGAGGGGAAGCGGGCGCGTGGGGAATTGGTTAGGGAGTAATAGTGGAGATGTGCAGTGTTCTCATGAAACAATTCGCAGAAGTGGTGCCACGGAAGCGTACTTTTCTGGCACACAATATCGACGCTCGCCACTTTCACAAGAGCACTCCAAACCCAGCACAATGTCTTCCGCTCATGACAGGGGTAGAACAGAGCGCACCAAATGTCGTACAAGAGGCACATATCAGATAAGCTGCCTTGTTGACCACCATCCCAAGCAAAGAAAGATAGAAGGCAATGGTTACGGCTCGGAGTGGAGTGATGGAGCTGCAAGGCGAATGAGGAGGCGCAGTGGGTAATGCTAAGAGCAGCAGCTACAGAAACTCACCGAAATTGTCTTTTTTCTCCTGCTCGGCAGATGATGTGCAACTGCGTTTTTTTTTGTTCGGATCACGTTGTGTTGAGTAATTAGGCAAGACCTGTGGCCCCAGCGTTAATAATGGAATAGACCTCTTTCCCCAGTCCTGTCTTTCCTTCTCTCTCTCTCTCTCTATCACACACACACACACACACACGCACACACACGGGCGCGTACGTAGGTACGCTCTTATTTCTCCCGAACGTTAGTGCTGCATGCATAGGGACCTTTGTAAGAAAGCAAGATGTATGACTATGACAGATAGCACCGGTGTGCGCTCCCTCGATGCAACCAGCCTGGCTGAAACACATTTTTGTGAAGCTGCTACATCCGATAGCGGTACTACGCGATAAGATTAAAACGGCAGTTAGCAGAAGACCCTCAGAAATTTGGTCCTGAACTATGGTTAAAAAGACGCTATGCTTTCAATCAATCAAGAACATACGGACAAGTGTAGTGCATTTTAAACACTCCCAATTTATTTTTCATGCTCGTACTAACACAAATGGAAGAGAATGTTGATATACGAAGGAAGACAAAAATCACTGTACAAGAAACATAATATTTTACGTAGAGGAAATAAATATTACCTAAGCAGAGCCAGAAGCAAGAGATGAGCTCCACGTCCTGCGACTCACATTATCTGCTATGTACGAAACCTTCCCGGAATTCCCCGTTGCTTTCACTGCCGGCATTGTTCGAACATGGAGAATCAGCTGTGGATTTGCTCCCACGTTCAGCACACATTACTGCACATGCGGTTCCGTCCTCGATCCAACCCCACTCAAAGCGAATAGATCAGTCGCCCCGAGACCTTACTATGTGGATGGTGGAGCGTTCTCGTTCAATACGTAAGAAATACTCTTGATCTAGATGACACCACGAATTTGCGTAAACTGCGGACGCGGAGCAAAATAAATGTTTGTCTCTTTATCGACACCGAAGCAGCGCCCAGCGAGTACATGCAGGCCGACCAATTACAGTGTAGAGTTCGCTTTGTCTCAACTTGGCTGACAAGCAGGCAGCTATAGTGCTTGCATTGATGAGCGAGAACCCGCACAATGGGTGGACATGGTAACCAACGCAGCAATAAATCTAGGGACAAGTACCTTGGCCAAAAGAAATAGGAGATCCAAAACCAAAAGGCGAGCATAAAAGCTGATACGCTGCTTTTCCTCCCTCCAATTCAGCTAATAGAACCTTTCCAGCCGGCTTACTTGGGAATTTCTGTTATGAAAAGTGCTCCTAACCTCCTCCCCCCCTCCTCAAACCGATTCCCCCACTTCGTATTTTCTTTTCTTTTTTTGTTCGTTTTTTTTCCTTCACGCCAGAAATGTTTGCAATCTGGAAGAACACATTCGCTATTACCGCTATTGTTTCGCATGACGCTGAGGTGGCAGAGACAACCATGCCACTGGCTAGGACGGGGAGACAGCAATGCCAAGTAGGCCAAAAAGAAAGCAGGCGCGCGGACTTTCATGAACAGTCCAGTGCAGAGGAGAAAACAGGAGGACCGCAGTCTTCTACCAGTCTTGAGAAAGGTTTCTGCGGATTTTAGCGTCAGTTGCTCTTGGCTATTGTTGGCAGCTGTGATTTTACCAGCTGGACTACTCTTTCCCACTGTTCCTTGACCTTCCCATCTTATTTCCGCCATGCACATTTTGAAAACACACGAGAAAAAAACGTAGTGCATATAGCAAATGTATGCTGCACTTCTTTAAGCATTATGGCAACGCATTAGCAGTGACGGGACCGCTTGGTATAGTGACTACGGCCAGGTAAGGAATACGAGACGCATTTTTGCTGCAACTTGTTTGCGGCGGAGGGATCAGGCGTATAACAAGATTTCGGAACGTTTGGAATAAACATCACTATCCAGAGTTGTGCTGTCGAAGCAACCAAACTCTTCCGCGCGAACGAGCGCTTGAAATGCACTCAGCTGAGACGTAGCTTGGGCTCTATTTTTTTTTAAGTTGACATTCTTATCGCAGAAAGAAGGAGCTCTTTTCGTACGCCTGCATGCTATGCTAGAATCAGCTTGCGAGATGTGCTTGGTTAAATTAGGTAGAACCTCCATCCCATCGCAAACTGTTCTTGCATAAGAATGATGTTATCATAAACCCCACGGTTGCCATTTGATGCGCCGTCCGCACACCCCGCGCACCATGTTTTCATCAGTGATCTCATTTTAAAGCAACGCTGCGACTGCGCGTAACCTCGTGGCGTAGCAGCGCGACGAGAATGCGAGGAGGGCAGAGAACAGCAACGGGTGTTTTGAAATAATTACAATGCTCATTCATCAAGCAGACTGCACGTCTCGCATCGACACAAACCAGATACAGCAGCTGCCCGTCTTTTACAGCGGCAAAAGCAGGAGCCACGCATAGATAGGCGCGGCGGGGAAACTGTTTGCTCAGTTCCCCGAATGGTTCCCCATTCGTATACACCCCGTAAACCAGCATACACATTTAGAGACTCGTCTGTGGTCTGAAACATTTGTCTCAACCCAGAATACTACTACTTTCTGTTCTACTGCCAAGTGCATATTTAGTATTTGCTGCAAAATCGTTTTCAAAAGCACTTCACTTTAAAGGACCTGCTTTACAATTAGACGCTGCCTTCGGAAAAAAATAGCCTGCAAAAGGATTCATTTGCTCACGGGATAATTAATCAAGCGCGCGAGCATCAAGTAGGTACCCTCGCGCCGTCACTAAGGACTGGATAGCCGCTGGTACGTCCTGCTTTGCAGCTCACAGCGAAGCCGCTTTCGTAAACCTTTCATAGAACGCTGAGATTTTTTGGGGGCCGCTATTACTTTTGTTCAACATGTACAAATTACGGATTCCAGCGAGTGCAGCATCCTAACTGTCGCTCGCTGAGAACACGCGTCATTCCTCTGGTAAAAAGCCATCTTTCTAAAGATTTAACTACACAAGCAACGAGGTGGAGTTTAACCCACGAAATAAATATTGCATCGCTACATCTTGCGGGCAACGGCAGCGCTTCTTGTGGCCGAAGTTTTCTTTTCATTTTGTTCAAACACGTCATGAAGCATTGTTATTATTTTTGTTGTTGTTGTTTTAGTTGTTGTTCGTGTAACATCTACAAACGCAACAGAGGAGAGAAAAAAGAGGAGGAGAGAAAGAAGAGGAGAGAAAAAAAGAGAAAGGAAAAAGGAGATATAGGAAGGAAAAGGAGCAGAAGGAACAAGAGATCACACAGTCAAACTAAGAGTACGAGCATTGCAGGTGACAGTGTAGTCCTATGGCTTAGAAGTATTCAATTAGACCTTTCTGAGCATCATATCGAATTGAAGCACGAGCTTTTGGAAACAAGGTGTCATTAAGAGCAGTCAAAGCAAGATTGGGTTGTTAGAACTTGCACAGAAGCACATCGAGACAACTGTGGAATGTTGTACATTCTAACTTCAAGTGCTCAAGCGTGTCGCTGTGGCATCCACAGGCAAAGAACGAAGGACTCGATACCCGCCGTGGTTGCTCAGTGGCTATAGTGTTGGGCTGCTGAGCACGAGGTCGCGGGATCATATCCCGACTACGGCACCCGCATTTCGATGGCGGCGAACTGCGCAAACACCCGTGTACTTAGATTTAAGCGCACGTTAATGAACTACAGGTGATCGAAACTTTCGGAGTCCTCCACTAGGGCGTGCCTCATAATCACAAAGTGGTTTTGGTGCGTAAGACCCCATAATTTAATTTAATTTTAAGGACTCGATGTGCGTCCACTTGTCAATGAAGGCGATGTGCGACGTTAACCCATTCAACGCGTAAATTGAGCAGCACAGACATACTGCGGTGAGTTAAAACAGGGCCAGATATCGGAGTAGGGTGCGATCGCTTGGGGACACCTTTATCTGGGTGTGAACGCTGTAAGTGGTGGCGTATAAGCCGTCTAGCGTCGCCGAATCTACATAAGTTATCGTCATGGAAGTCAAAGTTGTGCGCCGACACCACCAGAGCATCAATTGCCTCGTTTCCTGTGAACATAACAACAGAACCCGTGCTGAAGTTTGTGTTCTTCTTGGAAACTACATCAAGGTACCAATGCTACTTAGAAGAGCCTCAGCAATTTGAACTGCTAGAAGAAAACGATCGCAACATGCACTCATGATCTGAAATTCTAACCATTCCTTTTTTTTTAAGCTGAGAACGACAGAAAGCTGAGCTAGTTGGTAAGGATTCATTATGCAAAAAAGAGGTGAGGCGTGCAGACAGGACACAAGAGTAGAGAAGTGGACAACACGAACGTATTTTCCACTACTATATTCTTGTGTCCTGTCTGCACGCCTCACCTCTTTTTTGCATTCCTTTTTTCTCTATGCATTGCGGGAGGTCCACAATTTTACGCAAAGTCCACTCTCATTGCGGTAACTACACAGAGCCCCTCAGTCATAACGCGGCAACATTACATAGGTACTTGCAACATATTTATACCAAGCGTATTTATACTTGCAACATACTTATACCAAGCGTTGCGCCTCAAGTCTAATAGTAACACTTTGTATCGAGAAGCGACTATGACAGTGACTAAAGAATGAAAGAACTGAAACAAAAAATGCAAGCCCATTCAGCTCTGCGAAGGTGGATGACCAGCGGAGCAGTAAATGTTGTGGTAAAAAAACTTGTGGTAAAGACTTTATTGCATCACTCATTGTCACTTGGCAACTATGGACACTATGGCTTTATGGTAGCTGTCATATACACTGATCGGCATACTCACAACTGCGGACCGATTTCCTGCGAACACACCCAATCGCTAATTTTAGCCTGTTGAGGTGTGCAAATCGAAACGCGCCAAGTGTCTCAACGCGCTGAAATTGCCCGCGAGAAATTGAATTCATAAAGGTGTTCTATGCCGCTTGTCGATGCATATCTACTTGCTGCAGAATATTATTTTATAAACTTCATAGTCAAACCATACCGGTAAGAACACGGCTACAAAAGGAGGGTACATTTGTCTCTTGTGTTAAATGTCGTCTTTGTGATGTTTCAAAGACAATCGAACCATGTTTTATTAGCGGCAAAGACGCCATCTTATTTTGGGACGTGCTTCAACAGACGGCAAAGAAAGACTTTGAAATCAACGCTCGTAATTTGTGATACCTGTTGCCGACCTCTGATAATAATGCTCCTTCTGACATGTTTTCTTTTCTCATGGGAATCCACAGTTTGTGGATAACACGAATGATGGACCGCAACGCCGAACTGGTTGTACCTACAAGGGTGCAATTCACCAAGAATAATGTGCCCCTACAACATGTTTCTGATGGACTTGATATTCAACCGGATTGATACGCAATGTTAGTGAGGTGCTTATCCTTACCACCCTTCTAAAGAAGAACCAACGTTTCCACCCAAAATATGATTACTGCTTTTTCAATGTCTGACTGTCATTGCGCCCGCCTTTCTGACTATACACCACTGGTGAATGTTTGACAAAGACAAAGTCATGAAGCTGTTTGAAGCCAGAAGTACAAAACTGAGACCAATCCATCTACTTCCCATGCTGGCTCAACTACCCGTTAGTAGCTCCCATAGAAACCTTTGAGCGCATTGTATAGTGCTGCCTTGTTTTTGCCTATTATAACTATGTGCTCATGAATATACTTCGAACTTTAAAGTAACCTCAAGTGCTTTTATTAAGTGGCTTCATGCATGAATTTGTTAACTTGTGATCTTTCTACAAACTACTGCTCTTAAAAAAGAAGTGGCCTTCGTCGTCACAAAGTGAGCAAGCCTCCTTATTTCAGTTTCCCTCCAACGGAACAATACCAAATGAAAACACTAAAAAAGACGTTCACTCAAGGACACGACCAAACGCTGTATCTCGCTCTGCCAGGTCAAGTATTCCAGCTGGCTTAGTGCACATCGCTTGCTCCCTAAACCTACCGTCAATCGAGAGCAGAGATTGTACTATCCTCACATCAAGGGCAGCACTCGACCATGCGGCAGGAACGGTCGCTTCGCAACTCAAGCGGGGACCTTGAGGGGGGTGAATATTATATGCTACAATTTACAATGCAGCGCTCTCCTCCTTATCTTCCCCAAAACGGCTGTTCGTTAAATCTCTCCTCGTTTAAATATTCACGTAGGCAGGTAACGCATGCATGGGTGGTGCAGGCAGTCGTGTGTATTTTTATGTCTATGGCGCACTCGAACTGATCCCACTGGCGAAGGCCTTAGGAGTGTAATTGAAAGCTTTATAATATTTGGCCTCTCTGCGGCATAATTAGTTCGGCGCTTCACGGGGGTGCTCATGGCGCCTGTATTTTGCAAGATTGGTTTATAACACGCACGTGCGTTGCATATATAGCCTATAAAAAACTCTAGACCACCTGTGATTTCGCATCTATGACACACAAACGGTGCTTACGACTCAGCTGTGTCAGACAGGACAGAAGGCAAGACGGCTACTAGTGATGGAGGAGCCATTGTTGCCTGCGAAGGTGAAGCACAGCAACATGAGTGCGCGCCCAAATGCCGAATGCAACTGCAGACCTAAGCCGAGCTGGGTGCCTTTGACAATTTTCATTCAGCTTTTCAAACATTTGATAAAGTTTCAAAGTGCACTCGACCTAAAGGAGAACGGCCTTACGAATTTCTGCCTACGTTTACTTTGGGAAACAGTATGTTGCTATTCCCTGTAGAGGATACTTAAGTAGGATACTTGCTGATGGGAGTGCACATCTAAAAAGTTAGTATTAGCAGAATTATCAGTGAGCGGAATTACCCATGACCGTCGTTGTGTTTCTCATACTCTGTATTTATTCTTTTTTTCCTTGTAAGCCTGGTGGCTATGTCAGATCATGGTCGTGTTGGGCCAAGCAAAGCGTCATTTTACTGTGTAAGCTGTAATGGACTCGCTGTAGTAGCCGTTTCGGTTGGCGATAATGTCCACCGCCGCCGGTTTCCGGTGTTCGTAGCAGCTATCGATGGGAATGAGAGTGAAAAATACCCAGCTCCTGCTGGCATAGAGCCCGGGCCCGCTGCGTGGGAGTCAGCTACTCTACCACTGAGCCACGCGGTGGTGGTGGTCCTCTGTACAGATGGCACATACCCACCGTGGATTATCGGCCAAGAATTGGGCGGTTCGGAGAAATTAATTTTTTTTTAAGGTATAGGCCTGTGACTTTTCGATTCTTCATCTTCCTTCCCACATTACTTAAATCAGCTGCTCTCATTTTTGATATGCGATTCATTTCGTTTCCTTTTTCGTTATTTTTCATTGTGCCCTTTCTAACGTTTTCCAATTTGGACCAAACCATGCAGTGCGCTGTTGCCCACATTGATTCATGCTGAATGGTGGTAATTTCGATAATGAGCCGTAACGTTGAATGAAACTTCATTGACGTAACAGCATTTACCATTGTCCAGCGTTTGAGCAACCACTGCTCGTGATAACGACCGTCATGATAACAACAGGCGTAATAACGTGATGTTCGCGCGGCGAAGGCCGATTGTGAAGGGCTTTCTTGCGAGAAGGTTCGCCAATGCGGACTACAGATTCATTCCGATGGTATGTACAGCGCACACAAACGTAAGGAAATAAGGGGCAAGAAAATAAAAAAAAATTATGGGGTTTTACGTGCCAAAATCAATTTCTGATTATGAGGCACGCCGTAGTGGAGGACTCCGGAAATTTCGACCACCTGGGGTTCCTTAACGTGCACCTTAATCTAAGTACACGGGTGTTTTCGCATTTCGCTCCTATCGAAATGCGGCCGCCGTGGCCGGGATTCGATCCCGCGACCTTGTGCTCAGCAGCCTAACACCATAGCCACTGAGTAACCACGGCGGGTGGCAAGAAAATAAGTGTTTGCTTGCTGTGAACATTGGCAAAATAAACCAACTCGTCGGGGCTTCCACACTTGCACGTGTTAATGACATAGGGCTTGTTTCCATAAAAACACAGCGAAAAAACAGTATAAGCCTATCTGAATATAATTTTCGAAACCTCAGAAAAAAATATAAATTTAGTTGCTTCCCAGCTGCGTTTGTCGAAACATGCAAGTGCTGTTGGCAAAGAATAAAAAACTCACCGGCGATTACAATACTCCCTAACGCGAAATTTGATCGCAGCTCTATACGCGTTTTCATTTCGCGATATATTGGCTGGCGCAGACAATCTGTCTCCCGCGGCACATTTCAAACGGACGAAAGCATTGAAAAACAACTGATACTCAAGCACAATGATAGCGATGAGCAGAGATGGCGATTGGCGAAAATCTGACCTGCAGGTCAAGCATGCCGGCTTTTATGCATGACTCGTCGAAGACTCGTGTAATCGCGGGTGCCCGCGTGACTTTCAGAAAGTACACAACACGCGTCGCGCATACAATCGAATTACAAATACTATAGCGACATATCAAAGTTTTGTTCTGAACTTTGCTTTCCTCCTCAATCTTTCACCATACTCTGCTCTTCCGCTTTGTGCCTCAAGCTTTCACTTTAGCGTCCTGCATAGCTATACTCCTCGTGCTCTCTTCTTTCATCTCCCGCTGCGCTCCTCGTTCGATTTCATCTTTCGCTGTGCTCGTTGCCTCGGTTGCAATGGGCAACGCCGATGGACTCGGTTTGATGAACGCTTGGTCGTGTGTGTATACCAGTGCAAAATGTAATTTTGCTCTTCTTTTTCATCTTGCAATCCATTTCCCGTTTTCCCAGTGGAGAATAACCTACCGGGCTCAGCCTGACTAACCTTTATGTCTTCTTTCTCTCTCTTTCTTTATTAGCATCATCTTTTCCTTCAAGCTAGTGGAGATGCGGCTGGATTCTTAAGCAAAATTCTTGCACCCGCGAAGTTACAATAGTGAAACCAGAAATGGTGATGCCTTTTCATTTTCGTGAGTCCCTGGCCCTTTCGTCCTTATCCACCGCAAACTATTAGATAGACGTGCAGCAGGCACGATGCAGAGATATATACAGTAGGACGGACGGAACCCCGGCGCCGAAGTCATCCCAAGCGACGAGTGTAACGCTGTCTCCACTTGCCCTTTCAGTAACGGCTCTATGACCCAAAGCCCATGTCTGAATGTTGGCCACTAGCATAAGGAACGGTGTGCCTTATCGCGTTCTCTCGCTAGTAAAACTCCCGCTTAGACGTCCAAGTCTCTTCAAGCTAAAGTCCTTGCCGAAAGAAAAGTCGTCATGACAAGTAAACACGTCGCCTGCATTTGTGTCGTCTTTTCCTCATCGCAATACGGAGTGTGCCTCGGGGCCTTCTCGAGGAAGAGCGCCAGATAAGAAGGAGCGTACATCTACGGTGGCATGCTAGCGTGCGTCTGCACTCGGTCTGCACTCGTAACATTAGGTGCACGCTTCATTTATCTTGTTCATTTATATGTGCCTTTTATTATTTTTTCCTATATTCCTTCCCCCTGCAGCAATTTGTGCAAGAGCGTGAAGTGGACCCACCCGAGGGCATTCCTTTCTCTCTGTTCGCGCAATTCCTTTTAGTCTTCCTTCAATTTCTTCCATAAGGCCTGAAGGAGCCTGTGATGACCATCTCGGTGCTCAGTGTGATTCGTTGGCATCTGGCCGACATCAGTTGTGCAAAAGGGCTGCTTTCAATGCAAAGACACGTGTAAAGTCGTGCACACAATTTTTAAAGGACAGGCACACAATGCGCAAAGTCAAGTACGCGGCAGAGAAACATGTCTTAGCTGCCATGAGATGTCCTTACAATAGTCGGGTGACTATTGCAATAGTCGAGTTGAAGGGGTGACACAATTGGCGACGTATACTTTGTATGGCGTCGCGTGTGAATTTTTGTTCTTCGTTGTATAGTCTTATTCCGTTATCGCCACCAGCGATGTTAAGCACAGCGTCAGAAAGGCGGTGCGGGATGATGATGGCTTGCCACCAGTCGTCAACGCTGCTGAGTCGTGGCAATTACGTCCCGTCATACAGCGTTTCGTACATGCATGTCACATCGTCGGAGGATGGGAAAGGCGGGGGTTCACTTATTTGCAAGTATCACTTCTTCCCTGGTTTAAGCTGTAGGTTCACGGCTGGGGGCACCGAAGCAGGTTCATTCCTCAACAATCTCTAGAAAGCTCTTACGCAGTGCTGCAGACTATCGAAGACACATGTACCTTAGATAGTGTATTAGATAGTCTTTGAGTTACTTGTACTTGTATCATGATACGTATGGTAAGATGTGCATCAGTATCTGTATTTCCGATACGTTGTAGAATGTTCGCGTATCCAAAGACACAAGATACTGTTCTCGCAACATCACCGGGCGAAACTATAAACCTTGGCCGGACTCCGCTTCTCAAGCTGATACTGCTGCCACTAAGCCACCAGAATAGAACTAAAGGCAGGGACATTTTTTGTCTTTCCACCACAGCTCTCCAGCAAGGGCAGGTGATGAGATCTACGAATATTTATTGGTGAAGAGACACGTGGTGCCGCTCACGCCGTCTTGACAAAAACAAGTGCACGAACGTCTGCGTGCAGCCGCCCTTTTTTAGTTTTTTGTGTTTAGTTACGTCAGCGCCATGACACTTGATCGTAGTCCCCGTATGGTGCTGAGTATGCCAATGCTTGCGGCGTCTTTCACGCAAATTGTGATGCCGCGATAGAGTCATAATCGAAGTTTCTCTTGCGTGGTGCTTTGCTACGAAGTGCGAATGCAAGAATGGGGTTGCCGTGCATCTAGTGACTTTCACAAATCAGCGATTTGAAGGAGCTTGTCGTTGTAAGTTTGACTGTTGTGGACAAAAGCGCGGATGGCGCGGCTTCCTGGAGACTTGTGCATAAGGCGGCTATATTGTATTCGTGATTGTTGCTCGCAAGCACCTATGAAATTTGCGCATGTGTTGAAGTATCTCAAGATAAAAGGGAAAAGTATCGCGTCAGATACAGTATTTGCGGTAGCAACTAGTATCTAGCTCAAATATTTGTTGCCAGAGTGTCCTGTATCGTATGATGATACAATTGCAAAGTATTTTTGCCCAGCCCGGCTCTTTGGTAAGCGGCCTTGAAACATTAAGTGCTGGACGTGATTCCCACAGATGCGTGCCGCCATCACCAACCATCGACAATGAAGGAGCAGCGTGCGATAACAATTATTCACTTTGCTCTCTCGGACCTGTCTTTGCAGCATATGTGTGTAAGTACGTACTGCCCTTTTCTTCTCCTCCTGGCAAGCATGATGCCTGCTGCGATTCGGCTAAAATACAGCAG
Source organism: Dermacentor albipictus (assembly GCF_038994185.2). NCBI lineage: Eukaryota > Metazoa > Arthropoda > Arachnida > Ixodida > Ixodidae > Dermacentor > Dermacentor albipictus. Next base: position 96,707,671 of record NC_091824.1, on the reverse strand, counting down.
ATATCGCTCTTCCCATCCTTTAACTTATTCCTCTTCATCCATCCCGCCAGAACGAGTTTCGACAAATAACTATGACAGAACTGCCGTTAATGCATGCGGTGCTGTGAGTAATTGAGCGGCGCTTCCGTACAGTGCAAAGTTCACGAAGGCTTCCAGCACAGAGTCGACGAGCACGATCGTTCTCCTCGAACTGTGCGTGATTGATGCGGCAGTGATGTCTCCCTGTAAGCCGAGTCTCACTCTTTCACTCGCGAAGCTTTTGCTAGCGCCGTATATGCATTGGATCATGTGACCACTTGACAGCGCATGCCTTCCTGTACCCGCCGTGAAAGGCAAATGCCTCCTTTGTCTCATATACGCGGGGAATTTGAGCCAAGTTGCTGCTCTTCAGGATGGCATACCGAACGCAGCATTGCGCCTCGGTTACGGGCAAGCAACGAGCGTGTTGATGGAAGGCCGTAGCAGCGATGAGTGCATCAGCAAACTGTTTAAGTAGGCACTAAATACTTACCCGTGACTTTTGGCACGTTCACATAAACCACGTATGCTATAAATATGGAACTCTGTCCTACTGTTTCCTATGTGGACTCTCTAGGACACTGTGAAATGGCAGAGGGTGACCCCTCTGCCATTTCACAAAGAAAATTACCTCGCTCTCTCTGTTTCTCTTTCTCTGTGAAACAAGTAGATTTACAAGTATCGGCCTTGACTCAGGGCTCGGCAGTATCGAGATATATGTATCTTAGACACTATCGTAAGATATTCTTTGGGTACCTTGTATCTACATCCAGATGCATTCAGCAAGAAGACCATCAATATATGTATTTTCGATACTTAACATGAAATATTGTCTATTGTGAGATACAAGGCACACTTATGGCAAAATCAACAGACACCCAAGTCATTGGTGGCAGTTAACTTTCCCCCGCAGGGGCGTCTGCGTCAGCAGGCGTTTGGTGTGTGGCGACACCACGGACCCGAGCACACGAGGGTTGGACCCTCCCGCGTGTAGCCGTGCGCGGCTTAGCCGTGTCTGGGGAAAAGGGGATCCTGGGGGTTGAGCCGATGCCGGGTGTTTGGACCTTTAAGGCCCCCCGGCAGAGGCAACACACCCCTTTGGCCTCTGCTTCACATAGACGGCACCCCCGGACTGACCCACCCGGGGGAAATCGGCAGTCGCCTCTTCCTATCTCTTCCTCTCGAATCTTTGTCTTTATCTCTTACTTTTTTACCTTTCCTGTCTTCTCCTCTCTTCCATTTACTTCATTCTCCTCGGCGGCAAGGGTTAACCCTGTGTGGTTATCCAACCTTGGGTACACCATATTTGGTTATAGTGGCGGCGTACGGCTGGCGTCGTGCAGACTTGCGTGCAAGCTCTGCCGCGTCCCCTCGTTGGGCTCCGTGGTGGGTGGTCGGCGCTGTTGCCGAATTTTTATACATTTTCATGGAAACCTCTTTCCCCAAACTTCCTGATCGCCCTCAGAAACGAGGGCGCACCGAAGACCTCTTTCAATTTTTCGGACGACAAGTCCACAACTTTCCTCGATTTCACGTCATTCACTCAGAAAAGCCAGACAAACTAGTGCGATCCATTTCACCGTTCCTTGTATCCAAGTCTTTGACCGAAGTTTTCGGTACAGGATATAAGGTGTCGAGAATGTCAAGTGGCGATCTCCTTTTGGAGCTCCAAAACCAGAAGCAGTATGAAAAGCTGCCGAAACTTGTCGCATTTGGCGAGACCCAAATAACAGTAACCCCGCACCGTACCATGAACACAAGCCGCGGTGTTGTCTCGGACGATGACTTGCTGGAGCTCACGGAGGATGAACTCTTGGAGGGCTTCAGTGACCAGAACGTTATCAATGTTAAAAGAATTAAGATCAGGCGTGACAGCAAAGAAATCAAGACCAAACACCTTATATTGACTTTCGGCTCAAGTATTCTGCCCGAGTCTGTAGAGGCCGGGTACATCAAGCTCCGTGTTAGGCCATATGTGCCAAATCCGCTTAGATGTTTCAAATGCCAACGCTTCGGTCACAGTTCGCAGAGCTGCCGAGGCCGTCAAACCTGTGCGAAGTGCAGTGCACACGAACATACTTCTGAAGCTTGCGTGAACACTCTCCATTGTGTAAACTGTGAAGGCGAGCACGCCGCATACTCGCGGTCGTGCCCGTCCTGGAAAAAAGAGAAAGACATAGTCACAATCAAAGTAAAGGAAAACATATCATTCAAAGAGGCACGCAGGCGGGTAGCATACTTGCCAAAGAAAAGCTTTGCCGAAGTGGCGCGTCAGGGGGCAGCGTCACAACGGCCTCCGGCGGCTGTCCGACCCACAGGCAGTGAGTCGGCAGCTACGCCATCTGCCCCCACGGCGGTTGCAGCTAGCGCTGCTCCGTCAACCCTGAATGAGGGATCATCGACCCCGAAGGTTGGCGCAGCCGAGGTTGCCCCGGCCTCCCCGGCCCCTTCCTGCGCTGGCAACAGCCGGCGCAGCCAAATCCCTCAGGGAGCCTCATCGACCTCCGGGCTGGTGGGCGCAGGGGTCTTGCCCTCCAAGGCGGGACCCTCTCTAGTAACTTCTCGCTCGCAAGAGCACGTGTCCGGCGCCTCACACGAGGCAATGGACACTACACCTTTCCTCACGGCGCGCCAAGCGCCTAAGGAGCGGCGAGGCTCCCTCGAACGCTCCAGAAAGGGCAAAACCCCGATTACAGGGCCTCGAAAGAGCTCTGTAATCTAAGACATCTTTCAGTTTCCGTACACACAGCACCAACTTACTTTAAATATGGATACACAAATCATACAGTGGAACGTCAGAGGTCTTCTTAGGAACCTTGATGATGTGCAAGAGATTATACACAAACACAATCCAAAAGTGCTGTGTCTACAGGAAACACACCTCAAATCACAACACACAAACTTTCTCCGACAGCATGTTACTTTTCGCAAAGATCGCGATGATGCAATCGCATCATTGGGAGGTGTTGCAATTGTAATCCAAAAGAGCATAGCATGTCAACATTTACAGCTACGAACGGCCCTTGAAGCAGTGGCGGTTCGAATTGTTTTGCTAAACAAACTTATCACTATTTGCTCGATTTATATACCTCCACACTACAAACTAAGCAAACATGAATTTCAGTCCTTCATAGATGAATTGCCAGAACCGTACGTTGTACTTGGGGATTTCAATGCGCACAACAGCCTGTGGGGCGACTCTCGTATAGATGCGCGAGGTCGTCTTGTTGAACAGTTCCTCTTCTCTTCTGGTACATGCCTGCTGAATAAGAAGGCACCCACATATTATTCTCTCGCCAACCGAACATTTTCATCCATTGACCTCAGTCTAGTTTCCCCGTGTATATTGCCTGAACTCGAATGGGAAGTTATGGAAAATCCTTACGGGAGCGACCACTTCCCCATACTAATAAGAACATCCAAAGAAAACGAATATCCTCCACAAGCTCCTAGGTGGAAGATAGACACAGCCGACTGGCAGAAATTTCGAACTCTCTCTAGCATCACATGGGCTGACCTATCTTCTTTAGAAATTGATGCTGCTGTGGATTATCTTACAGCATTCATAATAGATGCCGCATCACATTGCATACCCGAAGTAAGTGGTTTGGCATGCAAACCACGTGTACCGTGGTGGAACAGCGAGTGTCGAACCGCCCGTAAGAATCAGAACAAGGCGTGGGGGTTGCTGCGAGCTTCTCCCACCGCTGAGAATCTTATCAACTTTAAAAAAATAAAATCCCAAGGTAGGAGAACCCGCCGGCAGGCCAGAAGAGAAAGCTGGCACAAATTTTTATCGAGTATTAACTCGTTCAGAGATGAGGCCAAAGCCTGGAACAGGGTTAATAGGATTCGAGGGCTACAAACATATTCACTCCCTCTAGTAAATACACAGGGCGATACACTGAAAGATCAGGCCGACTCACTTGGGGAGCACTTTGAGAGTGTATCAAGCTCAAAACATTATTCGCAATCCTTCCTAAAATATAAACAAATAGAAGAATGCAAGCCCCTCATCAATAAATACCGACAGAATCAACCGTACAATTGCCCTTTTAGTATTGCCGAATTGAAAGCTGCCTTGAGCGCATGCAAAAGCTCCTCACCGGGATCCGATAGAATCATGTATGAAATGCTCAAAAACTTACACAATGACACGCAAGAAACACTACTTACACTTTTCAACACTATGTGGGACGCAGGGTACCTTCCAATAGCATGGAAAGAAGCTGTTGTGGTCCCTGTTTTGAAACAAGGGAAAGACCCTTCTTCAGTGGCAAGTTACCGCCCGATAGCCCTCACAAGCTGCATGTGTAAGGTATTTGAAAAAATGATAAATCGGCGACTCATCCATTCCCTTGAACAAAACAAAATGCTTGATCCCTTTCAGTGTGGCTTCCGAGAAGGGCGCTGCACAACCGACCATCTTGTACGTATTGAAGGACATATTCGTGACGCGTTTGTACACAAACAGTTCTTCTTATCGATATTCCTCGATATGGAGAAGGCGTACGATACGACCTGGCGCTACGGAATCTTGAAAGATTTGTCAGAAATGGGCATTCATGGTAATATGCTAAACATAATAAAAAGCTACTTGTCCAATCGTACCTTCCGGGTGAAAGTAGGCAATGTGCTGTCACGTCCTTTTGCACAAGAAACCGGTGTACCCCAGGGTGGCGTGCTCAGTTGCACACTCTTTATTGTTAAGATGACAACACTTCATGCTTCCTTACCACCGGCCATTTTGTATTCAGTCTATGTGGACGACATTCAAATCGGTTTCAAATCCTGTAATCTCGCAGTGTGCGAGAGACAGGTACAGCATGGTTTGAACAAGGTGTCAGGGTGGGCAGAGAAAAATGGATTCAAAATCAATCCTCATAAGAGTTCTTGTGTTTTGTTCACAAGGAAGAGAGGCCTAGTTCCGGATCCCTGCTTGGAAGTCTGTGGACAACAGATACCTGTAAACAAAGAACATAAATTTCTAGGTGTCATACTTGACTACAGACTCACTTTCGTCCCCCACATTAAACATCTTAAAGAAAAATGTCTGAAAACAATGAACATAATGAAACTTCTTTCCCAGACTACGTGGGGTAGTGACAGGAAGTGTTTAATGAATCTATATAAAAGCCTCATTCGATCACGACTCGACTACGGTGCCGTCATTTATCACTCTGCCGCCCCGAGCGCACAAAAGATGCTAGACCCTGTTCACCATCTGGGCATCCGTTTAGCCACAGGAGCTTTCAGAACGAGTCCCGTACAAAGCTTATATGCAGAATCGAATGAGTGGTCACTTCATATCCAGAGAACATACATCAGCCAAACATATTTTTTGAAAGTCCACTCTAATCCCGAACATCTCTGTTTTAACACAATTAATGATATGACATATACTACACTATTTCGTAATCGTCCTTCCGTAAGACAGCCTTTCTCGCTGCGTGTGAGGGAGCTTAGTCATGAAATGCATGTTCCAATCCTCGAACTTCGCCTAATGCATCCAGCCAAGCTGCTACCTCCTTGGGAGTGGCAGTTGATACAGTGCGATACATCTTTCATGGAAGTTACAAAAAACGCTCCAGAGATTGAAATCCAGATGCATTTCCGGGAACTCCAGCACAAACACTCCTGCACGGAGTTCTACACAGACGCATCGAAGTCACACGACGGGGTGTCCTATGCAGCCGTCGGGCCATCCTTCTCGGAAACCGATGTACTGCATGCGGAAACTAGTATCTTTACGGCTGAGGCTTACGCACTACTGTCGGCTGTGAAGCATATAAGGAAATCAAAACTCCAGAAAGCAGTCATATATACGGATTCCCTTAGTGTTGTGAAGGCCTTGATGGCTTTCTCTAACCACAAAAATCCAGTAATTAACGAACTTTATTCTGCTCTGTGTAAAGCGTATATAGGTAATCAGCATGTCATCATATGCTGGGTGCCAGGTCATAGGGGCATCGAAGGTAACGTTCTTGCGGACCAGATGGCCACGTCAGTTACATCGCATTCTGCTAATCCCACCGCTGCAGTTCCTGTCACAGACCTGAAGCCCTTCTTACGGAGGAAACTACGGAACCAGTGGCAACGGCTATGGGACGCGGAAACAAATAATAAGCTCCACGTGATAAAGCCACAGTTAGGATTCTGGCCTTCAGTAACAAAATCACGCCGGACAGATGTCCTATTCTGTCGTCTAAGAATAGGACACACATTTGGCACACATAACTTTTTACTCACCGGAAATGAGCCTCCAACCTGTGGTAGATGCGGGGAGAGGCTGACCGTCCTCCACGTCCTCCTGGAGTGTCGGGAAGCCGAACATGAAAGAAAGAAGCATTTTCCCTTAGCATATCGGCAGCGCATCCCCCTTCATCCAGTAATGTTACTAGGCCCAGAACCGCTGTTTGACTCCAGCGCAGTCCTGGGCTTCCTGAAAGATGTTGTATTACATGTTATAAGCCCCACACACTCATAGCGTCTCCTCTTTCCAGAGGATGCCGCTGTGATAATTTCTTTTATGTAGCACATGCCTCTAGGCCCTTGTGTCTCAAGGGCTCTAACGAGGCAGCGGTGCTATAGTGAATTTTAGAATCTTATATATTTTCTATTTTGCATCATTCTTTTACGATGGATTTTAATGTACATAGTATCCGTCATTAGTCATCACCATAATTTTATAGCACTCAGATTTTAAGCACTTTACAGCGACTATTTTTAGGCCACTTTACAGCCAAGTCACATCTCCCATAATACATCGTTAACACTACCACTTGTCATGGCGCTCTTTGGCCAAATCTGGCCCTTGCGCCACAAAAAACCACACATCATCATCATCATCAGTTAACTTTCATTCTAATACACGACACATCTGTGTTGTCTCGCATAATTTATAACAACCAAGCACGATTTATATAATGGAATTCGGCATGGCACTAGTACAACAATAAATAATGTATTACTAATTGACATTTTAAATATAGTCAGTAAGTGAAGTGTTTCAACTGCAGAGTGGAAGTGAAGCTGGTGCATATAGCATACCCTATTGCTAGAAACTTTGCACTTGCAGCCACTTCCGAGAGATACATTCTAAATACGTCTCGTGCAATGCCGAGCTATACCAGCTAACAAATTTCCATAGAGCTTTTCCCCCAGTGCAGAAACATATTATCTAGAACATCAAGGCATGCAGTGCTGAAAATATTGGTGCTTTGATTGCACTTTACGAGCGCTGATCTAGCCACTGCTAAATACCCGCACAAACGCTCCATAATAGAGTATGAAGTGGTAATAGTGGGAGCTAAAAAATGAAGTACTGTTTTTTTTTAAATTTATTCACCTAGCTGCTGTTGTCCGGCCTTCATTGGCGTTCATCTCCTTCAAAGTCGTCATGCTGTTGGAGATCACGTAAACTTAATTAATCCAGATTATTCCTCTGCAGATGCACAAACTTCGGTCTGCAGTTTACCTTTATTGTTCACCTGATAACAAGAGTCGTAACTATATGGCCCCTATCACAACTATAAAGAGCACCGCGGGGAAGTCTGCAAGGGGACGGGGAGCCTGCTTTTGCTCTATGGTCTTTGTGTTAAATGTTTCCAGCCATCTATATTACCATTCCCCCTTGCAGTCTCATTTACTTTTGTCAACATTGCCAATCTTTCTATCACTCATAATCCGGATGGCACCAACATCTCGCTCGGGCTGATGCGCCACGGTTTGCTTTCCCCCAAACTCTTGCTACAATGTCGCTCAAAGTGGCCTCCTCCTGCAATGTGTATTCGGTCCGTTGAAGTGAGTGCGAACGCATGCAATCGCTACATTGTCAAAATGAGCGACACTTCCACGAGAAAGCACGAAGGGAAGGTCTTATTTGAATTGCAAACTCTAGGCAGACACAAGAAAACACATGAGCGTGAGAAAAGCGGAGTGTCGCTTGCCCAGCAAACAGAAGAGATGCCTGCTGGCCGAGCACTTTTCTGGCACTCACGGGGCACTTCGCGCGACTGCACGCGTTGTTTCTCCGTCGAGTATGCATCGGTGCACGTTCTCCTGCTCATCGGCATGCAGAATGGCACAAGTTAACATCTTCTGCCTGTTGTTTTTTCTGATATTACAGATAAAGTGATAAGAGAGTGTAATCCTGTGTAGTTTATGCATTTATGTGATTACTGTGCATAATATAATTCTCACTCAACACCTTCAGTAAGGGGCCATGCCATGAACCGTGCCTAACATCAGCCTCTCATTAATATTAGCATATTATGCTACTAGCAAGATATACATAACAAACTCTACATTCTTGCATCTTGCAACGAGCTGAAAGGGTCACGGGCTACGCCGAAGCAACGGGACTCGTAGGAAAGCCAAACCAAAATAAAAGCTTTGATACTACTGTATATGTAATTTACGAAGAAAGAAAAGAAAGAAAAAAACAATATATCCCGTACTCACAAATGCGATATTATTAGCTGTATGCACGGCTAAAAGTCCTCTTCTCGCTTTCTCCTGTTTCTATTTTGTCGCAGACCATCGTTCCCCACTGCGACGACCACTCCAGCTACGTTGCTACTTCCAAATTTCATTTTCGAGTTTCGCGTGTCTCTCGCCGTTGGTTCTGCGGCTTGTGGCGTTGTAACCACTCGCGTAACAGCCAACACAAAAGAAAACGTACTTCCAGGTTCTCGCCGCGCTCTCACCGAGGCACAGAGAGTACAACTGGTGCGGTTACGTATCCCGCGTGGTCACACCCTCTTCCGGTCCCCGCCACTGTCTACACTTCCTACAAGCACGATTTGCTTTCGTTTTCGCTTGGAACACACTCACTTCCGCCTTCTCGCCGCTTGTTTCCTTCCGGGCTCGCTCACATGCGATGAGCATGTACAACCCCCCCGTCCCCCCTCTCCCCTCCTTCAAGCTTCCTCGGCGCTCATCTCCATAACTGCTGACACCCCTGAGGGGCCATTTATTTGTTTTCCCGCGTGCACATTTGTACTTGCTACGGTCTGTTTCGTTTCTTTCTTTCACTTGGTATTCTGACTTCGCTTCCTTCTTTCTTCGTTTAATAAACCGGGATCCTCTCTTTCTTTTTTCATTCATTGTGAGTCTCTTTGCTGCCCGAAATCTCTTATCCAAAATTTTCCAAGCCAGAAGCCTCGTCTTCATCCTAATTCCGAATTCTACCGGGCCTTCCCTTATCGTGCAGGCTTATGCTATCACGTGTTCTTCCGCGCCTTAATTTCTTATTAAGAGGAAGCTTTAGTTCCGGTGCTCCTATCTAAATACATGTAAAACGAGAATGCGTTTTTCTCAGCAACCACGGCACCAAATATGACGAGGTTTGTTGAAATATGGTGACTGTCCGTTTCGAATTATTGATTTTATTTATTGAATAATTGAACCTTTCATATAAAAATTGGCAATAATCGCAAATTTTCATAGGAGACTACCATAAAGTTTACAACTCTGTAACTCAGCGAAGAGAAATGTTATGAAAATGATATGCACTGCATCTAATAGTACGTCTAAAGCGGTCAAAATTAATATATTTCACACGAATGTCAAAAAGGTTTCTATTATGGAAATACAGATTTTGCAGAACCCTTGTACACAACGTAACGAATGCAGGTAAAACATAAGTTAGCAAATCGAATTGGTGCGCTTTGAATAATCTAATCGATTCCGTTTACAGAACCGCGATAGCTGTTCTTGATGCGGAGCTATGAATTTATAAACTCCGTGCCTCAATTTTTTTTCGAGCTTTCGAATTTTGAAAATCTTTTACAAATATTTCACGCCGTAAATCGAAATCTCGCTTTCAACATTAACTATAATTTAACTTTCTCTCTCAAATGCAACACATTTCATTAAAGTCGGCCCAGGGGTTATCTCATAAAAGCGTTTCTGCATTTTACATGTGTTTAAGTAGGCCGCATCGGAGTTGGGCTAGAGATAAAGCTTCCTCTTGAGCTTTTACAACGATATGTGTTCTTTGCACAGGACAGAAAGCAGACAGAAGTGAAGATACCGCCGCTGCGTCGTGTATTCTTGGAGATACATACCCATGTTTTCAGGTTTCTGAAGCAGGGCCTCAATTAACAAAGCTTTTCGTTTGTAAGTGCTCTTTGCCACTGGCCGGACACCTTCGCTAATTATGTGTCCAGGACTGGCTGGAGTTTGCTCTTACTAGAAGAAAGGTTAGAACTGCGCCAAAAAAAAAACGACAAGCGGAAAGAACACACAACACACCCTGAGCGCAGACTGCCAACTGTATATTCTTGAAAACCAAAGCATAGGCTATTTCAAGCTAGACTTTACGCACGTGACCACATGGTCACTCACACTTGTGCAGATAAAAGAATTCTGCAGACTAACTGTGTAACACTGCTTGTACCGAATAAACATGAGGGAGAAAAAAGAACATGGCCCAATCTATGCGATGCAAAAACATTGAGCGGTCAAACCAAATGAAGATGGCACATGTCTTAACTGTAACCGAAATGTAGGCAACAAGTGAGGGAATCTAAAAGCGCGATGGGACTTATAAAACATGGTTAAACTGAGGTCAACACGATTGGCGCAAAAATGCATGAAAGACAACGAAGATGGAAAAATGAAAAAAAGAACAGTCCACCGAAGTAAACGTGAAGGTGAAACTAATAAAAACCTGAAAACTTGAGGAAATGGCGTGAGGGAAGAGCAATAAAGCACAATAAAATATGAAGAAGCTGAGCTTGAACTAGCGAGCGTTTACTTGCGTTGAAAACCCTAACCAACCGAGCGTGAAGGTTAGCAATTTTTTTTTTATAAGTGCCACCCCAGAAGAGCAATTTCTTCGTGTAAAAGCGAAACAGATGGCATACTGACACACTTGTCGGTATATTTTAAGATATGAAATGCTTCGACATTCTCTCTTTGGGTCTGGCCTGTCGATCTGAGCAAAAAATTCGCGTTTTGCAGGATCATTTCGCAAGGACTATTTTGCTTACCCTCACCTTTACCTTTGGATCATTTACCAATGTTGGCCTAACGTGCCTACTGCGTTATTCTTTATATTCCAGTTAGGCTCACGTGCCCTTTCATTGAAACACCTGCCCGATTCATCCGACATAGAATCTGTCACAGGTGAGGGGAATTAGATACTTATCGTCCTTCGCTGTGCACTGAGGCTTACTCTTATTTTCTTGCGTCACCAAAGGGCGCACACTCTGCTGAGTTTACATGGAGTCGAGAAAGCGATCTTGAGCCCATGAGGGCTCACCACTTTTCTTTTAATGTGAGAAACGCGATGAATGTAGGCCACAACCTGCAGTTTATCTTTCGCAAAAATATGTTTCTTTCTTTTTTCGCAACCTCTTAGTGTCTGCAATAGACGTTCACACGCACCGGTGTCCAGCCGAATAGAAGTGCTGCACTTGCTGATTGAAGCTAGTTTCTGCGTTATGCATGCAGGATTTTTCCATGGCGGACTTTAAAAAAAATTGAATTGTGAGGTTTTACGTGCAAAACCACTCTGATTATGAGGCACGCCGTAGTAGGGGACTCCGGAAATTTCGACCACATGGGGTTCTTTAACGTGCACATAAATTAAAGTTCACGGGTGTTTTCGCCTTTCACCCCCATCGAAATGCGACCGCCGTGGCCGGGATTCGATCCCGCGACCTCGTGCTCAGCAGCCTAACACCACAGCCACTGAGCAACCGCCGCGGGTACGGACTTAAAGGCTAGGGGGATGATAGCACGCTTAAAAATCTTGGGATGCGCGCTTTCAAAGGGCAGCGTGGTCTTCTTTGTCCTCGGATTGTCGTAAGACCGACATATGTGTTTAGCGGCGAAATGAAGTTTTAGACCCAGGAACCGTAGGTAGTTATCCCTGGCCAACTCACAGGTGAATGTGAGACCTACAGAGGTGGATTCAAATATTTAGATAACGGAATTAGTCCCGTCATCAAGGTTATCATGTGCGGACAGATGAAGTATGACTAGGCAATTGTCTGCATATCGGAAAGTGCTCGACACTTGTTGACCAGAAATTCGTTTTTCATTCGCTGTATGATCGAACGTTGTTAAAAGTATGTCGCAGAGAGTAGGTGCAACCGAAGAACCGATACAAATTCCAGCCTTCTGCACATAATATTTTCATTAAATTTGAGTGTAGTGGAGCTCAGATAGAAGCGTAAATGTTCAAGAAAGTTCACTGTGCTCACCCCCTGCCACATCCTGAAAGCCCACTTCACCAGTTTCTTGTATTTTTCTTGTATTAACTTTGGAACCATGCACTTCGGTAGCGGTAAAGGCAGACAGAAAAATTAAAAAGAAAAGCATATGCAGAGAGACAGGAAGCGAGATGGAAAGCCCACATGCACACGCACACACCTTAAAAATTAACGCAGGTGTGCTAGCGTCATTAAACTGGGTCGCTTTATGAAAAGAATTTCTGCAATGCCTCCGCCGCCGTGTGATGGGAGGACTATATAACCCGGCATTCCAAGAGTCTCTGCTCAGAAAACGGCTCATCCTTGCGGCATGCCAGCACTAGCATGGGCCGCGGTCTGTGGGTGCTGCGGCGGGCACAATGGCAATGGACACGTCCGATGGTTTCCTCATTCACGCAGTCGTCACCGCCAGCATTGTCGGCCATTTATATGTGGCAAGCAAATGTACTTGTGAAAGATGCTCTAAGCCACAGTGGGCAATGTACAGTTGTCTGACATCGGGTAGTCCAGATGGGATGCGGTGTCTCAAAGATTGGTCCAGATGATACAGGCGGCTATGCGGGAAACCTGGTGTGTTCCACATGAATTGTCTGTCTTCACGAAGGAGCATGCGAAGCTTTTTTAATGCATCGGTTCTTGACATCAAGATGGATTCCCGCACGTCACCTTTGTCAGCGCTCTTAGCAGCACTCCTGATTCTGCGCTTCTTCAGTGGCTTCCAGGACACTGTGGCATCATGAGCAAGGAACATGTCGATGAAGTAGAATTAAGAAAAATTTAAAGAAACTGAGGTTACTCCCGAACTTGCCGGCAAGAACACACCGAAGAGATCAGCGAATCGAAAAGACCGTGAAACAGTAGGTGGCCAGACAGCCATAAACACGCAAGTCGTAAAGAAGCGGGGATTCTGCGAACGTGATGAGGAAGCCCTGTTGTGCAGACGAGGTCAATATTTCAAGCTATGTCTTGCTGTACGATGAACAAGTACTAAAAAAAATATTGCCTTTCAGCACGTGACCTATCTACTTTCTCCCGAACTATACCGCCATTGGCTCTGGACCCATACTGTGCCGGAATATCCCCTGAAGTGTCAGGTAAGTAAAAAGAAAAAGAATAAATACCTCTAAGACGCCTCGTTGAGAGAATAAATGTTTATTCTTCGCCTCTCTCAACCATCTCTATTTGTTTTAACTTAGGATTCACATTACAGCCATCTTTACGAAAGGTCGGTTAACAGTTGTTTCAAAAATCTATCAGTTAAGGATCGAGCACTATTATTAAGTTAAAACAATACCCAAAAAGACGAAAACATTAACGTACTAATGGTACGTTCCTCTTTAGCTAGAACCCGATGCGCTTACATATACATGGCCAACTTGCATTTTTTTTTTTGCGTTAGGCTGTCGGAGAAATAATCAACAAGAATGAAAAAAAGACTTCGTGACCAGGGACCAATTTATGATTGCATACATTTTCCCTTTTTTTACTTTATGATAGCCAAAAAGTATATCAAAGAATAAACGGACCAAGCTGCACTAATCAAGGAAAACTAAATCAGTATAACTTGGCAAATTGTTCAAAAAATGGAACTACTGGAATGGTTTAGTTATTCACAGTGAAGGCATTTAGTTCATTTCCTAATTACTACAGTTTGCGAGGTCACATAAAGTATGAGGTCACTGCGTATAGCTACCCGATTAACAAAAAGGAAGAAGCAACTCAAACTTGAGCGAAAAAAATTGAAATCATGGTCCACTTTTTTTATACGGTCATGCTATGAAATACAGTTGTCATTTTGTAGACAGTACTTATATGCCCGAATATTTGCGTGGTGCTAGAGTGACATGAATTGGTGTATTGAGCGAAGCATCAGGGTGGACCTAACGTACTGTCCCACTTTAAATAGAAACGTTGCAGAACTCACCTGATTTTATAATATATTCTGTAAAAATGATCCACATAAGCCAACTGCGAAACTCTTTAGCCAATCACTTGCAGCGACCGCGTGAGTTTCACTTCTTCCATCCATTTTATTCCTCCTCCCATTTTAATTCCATGCTTAACGTTAATCTTTCAGATAACGTCCAAACACTCTGGCGTAAACTAATGAATGCACCGTGCATGATTTTTTAAACCTTCTGAAACAGATAGCACTATATCCATGCTTTTACTTGAAAATGCGTGTCTATTAGAAAGAAAGTTTCCCTGCAAAAAAAGATAATAAGGGGCAGAAGCGATAATGTTTCTGAACATGTACGATGTTTGTTCTTTCGATGCCGCTCAGTCTTTATCATAACAAGCATATTTACACATACTCAATTCTTGTTGTTTCTCTGTGCCTTAAATTCAAGCCTGGTTATTACTGCACCCACGCACTTTATCATCGGAGCTAACATGCACAAAATTCCGCTAGTAATCGCGAGATAAGTGAACCATTTTTCAACGTTTTGTGTGATTCCCGCGACCTGCTTCATCAAAGCCTGTGCGCAGAATGGGCGACGTAGCGCTGCCTGCGATGCGCCCAAAGGACCCTCTGCTAGCCGATTAGCTCGAGCGATCATGGACAGCGCGTTTTGCGCAGCGTTCAATACTTTTTGCGAGCCTCCGTTTCTTTCTACATTTGTCTTCGTCTCGAATATTTTACTGCAACTGCCGCTGCAAATCGCCCAGCTCGCTTATCTACCTACCCCTCGCTTTTGAATTAGTTGCAAACTAAGCGTGAAACACTTAACAAAATCGATTAACAAACACTTCCCACACATTCATCGCTTCAGCACGGAAAACATTAATATTTCACGTTCGCTCCAACGCGACTTGTTGAAACATCCTTCTTTTCGTTTTCCCCCGCCCTAATGGACGCGAACACGCAGACAGCAACCCGCTATCTGCGCTATCAGTGCAACAAAGTTCCAGCGATTTGCGCCAAACATTTCATCCTGACGTGAGAACAAATGGATGTCATGAGGCTGCTTTGTGCCCTAATAATAGAAAAATAAACTCTTTTGAGAAGAGTTTATACGGATAATAGTTAGATACAAGTACTCACTGCAATTTTTCGAACACAACAAAATGCAAAACAAGGTCACAGGTAACGTATTTTCCGTTTCAAATTCTGCTGAGATCCAAATGTTACAGGATGGTTACTGCTGACGCGTGTTCGTATACCGTAAGCACCTGAACTACAGATGCTGCTACAGCACTACTACTACTAAACTACAGGAACTTGACATTTCCATGATTCCAAGCTGTCAGCTCCCGATGGAGAGTGTAAGCAGACTATTTCACTCATATTCACTGCGGGAAAGCGTAAATCAGGAAGACAGTTACGGGGCACTTCCTACAAATATTTTTTTCTGAAAATGCCCAAGCATGTTTTAAGCTTGCTTTAAAGACAAACTCAACATTGCTTAAATGTGCCTTATCAATGTGCCTTATGAATTTATCACTAATGCCACCGCAACAGCTACGTGGCTGTTCTAGCTTGGCTCTGTGGTTGAAACGATACCACTGTATATTCGAACTTAACGTGCCTCACCACCGGCATCTAATCATGATCGCGAGCTGTAATTAAAACACTGATACTGGCAAAGCTTCAGGACAAAAACTTGCTTTCACTCGATCTCACGCACAGAACTTCTCCCCCTTTATCTCCTTTTTCTTCCTTGCTTGGCTAATACCTTAGCCTGGATATCTACTGGTCGCCCATCTGTTGCACGTACTGTGCATATGATGTCGCTAATTAAAGTTACCAAGCATCTTTTTTATATGGCAGTGTGTAACTCGAACAGCAGCACAAGTTTCCCCGACATGTTAGTTCTGACGGCTCTGTGCTCAGGCGTCGCACACTTACAGCTATTGCCTCTTCTATCATGTTTCACACAGCATCGACTCTCATCACGTAAATAAATTGTTTCGTTTTCTGAAACCTTGGTGAACTCATGTCGCAGCCATGCCCGGTCGGAAAGAAACATGACACTCACGAGCCACACCAGCAAGTGCAGGATACTTCTTTGTCGGCCCAGTAATTTGCAGAAGGAAATATATTTTGTGGATTGAAATCCTTCTCACAAACATTTTTGAGCCGGCCTAACTTTCTTCTTTGACTTATGTGAGCTATAAGTAACACATATATTTTTACATATTCCTATGTATAAGCATAAAGAAAATTAAACAAGTTTCAGCAGTGCTTATGTTCCGCCAGACGATAACATGCAGGACAGGCGCCCGCCGGCACTTCTGACTGATCGAACTTCGGGCCTCGTCTCCGACATGTTACACTCATCCCTTTCACTACGATGAAGTAATGTTCAGTAACAGGCAACAAACAGAAAGGAAAGTACACAGTGCTTTAGGCAGCAGCAAAACTTTAGAATAATACTCAGCTTTACAAGCAGAGAGTGTACATGCCTGCGCACACATGAATTTCGCTCTTCCAAGCGAGACCCCGCAGTGCCTAAGTGCTTACCAACCATAAAACTTCGAAAGGCAGAAGAAAGTCGAAGGAAACAATCCAAAATTTGCAGGGAAGAACTTTGTGACACACTGGTCACGGCCCGTAAAGTCAGAGCGAGTGCTAACGAGCCGAAGCCACCGTACGAAGTGTCCAGAAAACATGATTTCTTAAGAGCTCAGTGTTGTCCTAACCTGGAGCTGGCGAACGAAGCATTAAGTTTACGATTCTCCCATAGCAGCTCTTTGATTTTTTGCAGGTCGCTGAGGCCGCTGGTAGAGACCGGCCCATTTTTATTACCTAGAAAGCGAAGGCTGGTTACGGCAATAGAAGCCTGGACTAAGCAAACCGTCCACGCCTTCGCGACCGTGTTAAATTTGCACACCGCTACAGCATGGAAGTTTAATCAGTGCCGTCGCAAGCATTTTATGCACCGTACGGAGGAGTAGCTAACAAAATAAATTTGCTTTCCAAATTCAAAACAAAACAGAAAAGAACCGGGGGGGGGGGGGGGGTATTCGTGTTTTGTGATACGTCTCCAATACATGCATCTACAATACTTGAGTCAATCTCAGTGATAAACGTTATGGTCTCGGACACTCGTCGTATCAAGGATATCACTACTTGCCGTCACTACTTGAAGCACAAACTGTAAGTCAAGAGGTGAAGTGTGCGGCATCAACACTTTTCAAACGTAACAGATGCACAACATATCCACAATTTTCAACATTACCTGTCTTAAATTGTACTTTGCGGCGGTCTTCTAGAATACTTTAGTTTTATCTATTGCCGAATGGAACTTTCTACCTTCAAACATTGTCTCGCTTACGGAATCATCATCATTAGATGCAGCACTGCTAACCTTTTTAGAGTGCATCATCCTGTCCGAACCCACATTTGCTTGAATATTTACTTAAACAGTGTTTTCACGTGCTTGGCATTGTATACCATTCATTCCGTTTCATCTGATATGTATCTGTGTAGGTTGTTTACCGAAATCATCATTCTGTTGTATCTTGAACTCGTGTTCTTATCGGTACTGCTTCTTAACATCGCATTTTAGGTTCTTGTACGTTTTTCACGCTACCAAATATTGTATAAATTCAATTTCTCTTTTCTTCCTTTCTTTTTTTCTATTTTGTTTGTTTCTAGTCGACGTTTAGATCCTTTTTTATTGTTCCTAATTTTTTCATATAACATTTGCAATGTAGACATTCAACTTACGCTTCAACTTTCTCGCCCCCCCCCCCATGTAATGCCCTAACGGGCCTTAGGGTACTCAAGTAAATAAATAAATAAATAAATAAAAATAAATTAATTATTTAAATAAATAATGAATTCATTAATAAAATATTAGTTGGTTGCGGTAAGCATCAGCAACGTCTCAGGAGTGATTCCTGCTTATTGAAATTGTGCGGCTCATTTACAAATTATTGACAGCAATAATTAAGAGTAATGAGGTGGCATATTTAGCGCTACTAGTCAGTGTAAGCATTTTCTTGACGACTAAGGTGCGCTACACGAACGACGGAAAACACCACTGTTGTGTCTGTCTCTCTTCGGGATTTGTGCATGTAAGTGCATCTTTTGTCTACCATAACTACGTCTAGTCAAACACCCCACCAATATCTATTCGGCCTCAAGCGAAATGGAGTTACAGGCTCCTGATAATAGCTGGTCTGTCAGGTCTGCCTATGGTAGACCTGACAGACCAGCTATTAGCGAACCTTAATTAACCAAGCAACCAACGAGGCAGATGGTTGGGCTGCACCACCACCATCCGTTGCGTTTACACAATATATTTCTCATGCTGCAAGTTTCAATGTTTGACTAATTTGATTCCTTTCATTGATGCATACTTCGCAGTACAGGTGATCCGGAGAGCCCCTGAGAACACGTGCGTTGCTATTCCGTGGAGTAAACTTCTTGCCATTGTCGTACTTCACCTTTCCTTTCATCTGCTTAAACGAGTCACAACGCCTGCGGTAACGCTAGAAGAGCTACCCGCAGGCCGTTAATAGACCGGGCTTTGTTAGCGGGTGACAAGGCTTGTATCAGGACGCTTCTGACGGAGACGCTCTGTCTGGAAGTGCCGACCGAGAATTTTCTATACGATGTAGTTTTTTTTGGAGTTACCGCCTGTCCGTTCATTTCACGGTGAAAATAGTAGAGTTTTTCACAAGTCCTCACGTTGATCTCTTCACGGACTTAATTTCCCGAAATGTTGCCGTTGGGCTCTCCGGCTTTTGTGAAAAGGCGTAGTAGCTAAGACTGGTAGTTTCCCGTTTCTTTCGTAAAAGTTCGAACTCGGAGGCATGAGCGTTTGACTTTTCTATTCAAACAGGAAGGGGGGGGGGGGAGAGGGGGGCAAGCACCATGTCGCATTCACCAGCGAGGGCATGTGGAACGTACAACCAAGCCAGCGAATAAAATACTTAGCTACAAAAATCACTATTTGTTCACTGAATTTTCCATTCCGGACAAAAGACAGCAACGTTGACGGCTTAAAATGGCTTAGAAAGCTGCCGTCATATAATAATGTTGTTATTGTACTGCCGAGGAACGAATATCTCTTAATCAAGCATATATAACTGTCGATGACCCTTTTACTTAACACCGGTAAGCAAATACGCATACTCAGTGTGATACAAGTATGTTACGTTCCCCAATACGTCTTAAAATCCACGTTTTTTTTTTAGCCGAAACTCACACTCTACATTTTATCTATGAGCACGTCTCGTGCGATTCGGAAGGCCGCAAATTGTTTTGGTAACTCATCGATAAAGATCTAAATCGCGATCGCGATTGGCCAGGACCCGTGCATAGGCAACTCCTGATACCAGTATCGTTAAGTAGAACTGACAGTTGGGCGAGTTGGTAAAGGTTCGTTTCTTCAAAACGGGGCCACAGAAAGACACGAACAAGGAATAACACTAAGGATCACACGACGCTTGTGGTAGTAGCGTCATTCCGTGTTTGTGTCTTTCCGTAGCCCCGTTTAGAGAAACGATACCAGTATCCCCGCGGAATAAATTTCTTCCCCATAAATTTGCAAAACCCTCTACTTAAGCTCTCGCATTGAATAAGAGACACTGCGTTAAACACGGAACAATGCAATAAATAGTAGGTTGAAATAGTAGGTTCAAAACTTCTAATATTTCGCCAAAAGCGCAAATGAGTACTTCGCCGCAAAATGCAAGAGGTAGACAGAAAAGATTCTTTGATGCTACCAATATGGCACTACGCTCACGTTATCGGCAGCAACACAAAAAACCACATACACAAATCTAAGAGAATGCAACGCTAGATAAACATCGTGTCTGTTCAATGTATATAGCTTGTGTAACAGCAAACCTCATAACTATGTACATTGACCTAGGGACCTGGGTAAAAGGCTGGGTTGAGGAGAAGATATGTGCAATGATGGGTACTTTCCCTGGCTTGTAACTTGTGCAGAAACAAAACTTTATGGAATTGCCCGAAGGTGAAATTGGTACGGATAATACAGCAGAGGACACAGGGGAGTGCGGAAAAATTGAAGTTTTTTCTTTCTTTTCTTTTTTTTGCGCAGGGGGCACTTGCTAATGTGAAAAGGGCACGAACTGTCGACTCGATGAGCGCAGGCCTCTATCCCCTTTGGATAATAGTGCGCATGACTATGTCATATACCTAATGTTTGTCCTGAATCGCAACATGTGGCGGCACATTGTGGCGTCGCCACTTCGAGACGCATTCGGCCACCGCAGAACATAAGGCGCAGTCTTGTACGTGCTCGAGTATCGCTTCCGAAAACACACCTGAATAGGTAAAGGCATCGCGGAGTCAAATTTAGCTATAATTTATGTGCCTTGAGTAGGCGAAATTTTACAAAGCACTTCTCGCCCCCACGTCCTGTCACCGTCAACTCGGTTACCGCCAGGACCGTGGCCTTGTGTTTGGCTCAACGACATTAAATTGCATATGCACTCTTCCGTTTCCTTCCATGAAGGTGGTAAGAAGCAGGGTCCGCTATATCAGCGACCGAGTTTTTGAACCAAGGTGCATTGCCGCAATTCAGAGAAAAGGTGAGTATGAAAGAACATGCCGAGTCATTCCCACGGTGTTTTTCCCCTTCTCCCCAGTGGTTGGCTGCTGATTTTACTGCCTGGTTCCAATCGCTGACCTGTGCACCAATCGGTTCACAGCAAACCACAGCACAGCCTGTGGCGCACCGCTTAATCTGCGTCATCATTTCCGACTTGTGAGCACATGTAGTCACCCATGCACAATTTTCGGGTTGTAATATTTCTTATTCGCATTCCGGACTCCTGCTAAGTGGAAATGAAGAAAAGAACAATGCCCTTCATCGAGAGTAGGCGTCCTCGAATGCAGCATCCAACGACAGTTTGTTTGTTAGAAGAGTAAAATTACAATGAGCACGTTTGTTCGAGTCGTTTTTCGTTGAAGCTAATAATGTTCCGTCTAATTTTGACAAACACACGAGCACCAACACACATCTGCACTATATACGTGCGACTAGGCTACTACTACGTTCTTTTACGGGTGTCGCGGGCTCTTCCTTCTGCTCAACTCATCAGAGTTTCATCTTGTGCATGCGGTATTTCTTATTAATGTGCATCCATAACAATCACTGAGCACTACAACTCTTCTTGTGCTACATAATATGGTGTTAATGAAATTACTAGCGCAGAGCTAATGACCAGAACAGTGGGAGATGCATAGGTCGCACCTAATTTTAATTATTCATGGTCGTTCGCTGTTCTTTTCTTTATCATGGTGCACCAGCTATAGTCAGTAATAGAGGTCCAGTAGGCTGTTTCTTTCCGACCCATATGATCTGCTCGTAAGAACCGCAAACCCGGTACCCCAGCATCAATTTCTATTTCTGCCCATACTACCTCCTTTTCTCCTAATTAGGCTAGCAGCGACTCTTCTCCGTAATAATCTTTCTCTATAAAGAATGTCGTGGTTCCAGGTCTTCTGCGGCGCTGTTTACATCCTGAGCATTTGCTAAGGCTTGGCTCGCGTCCAAATATCCCGCCCCAGAAACTCGGTGAATATTATTTTTTTTTTCCGCTGGTGAGGCTTGGTGCCATGAAATCCGGACAGAATCACGAAAAACATGCACAATAACTCTGGTCTTTAGGCGCATTCAACACAATTGAAACACACAGTTTTCATTAGGTGTCCTCTGCTACAGTGTACATAACAGCTAAAGTGAAGCTTTTGAACAAAAAATATTGTCACAATCGATTCTTCGTATTTTTGTATACACAAACATTGCCAGCGAAGCTTTAAAAAAATAAAAACACACAATTTTAAAATGCGTTCAACTTACTGCTGTGTCTGTTTGTATTTTCGAAATCCTAAACAAGTGCGCTTTCACTAACTAATGCTTCACCTCTACCAGGCACGAGGGATTATGTCCTTCATCCGTGTCTTATATTTGGCCACCGCTGCCACAACTACACTCGTTATAAATGTTGAAAAAAAATTTAAAAAAAGGAAGAAAGTGATAAAGAGAAGAATCAGAAGACTGTAGCTGAGGGTCGTAACTCCTGCGGCCGTGGAGCTTTATATTAATTACGGCCCCTTTATTGCCTCACTTCTGCGAATGCGAACAAAACGAAAGGCCAGCGCGACCAGCGGAATGCTTTCGGCAATCGCGCTGTGCGGCACCCAGTGGCGTAGCAACAGGGGGGGGGGGGGGGGGGGTGCGGAGGGCTGTGCGCCCCGGGTGCAAGGGGCCAAAGGGGGGGGGGGTGCCATATAGGTCTGAAGATACCCCTCTTTCCGCCGGCTACACCCGGGGGAGGGGGGTGACAGAAGACCTATGGGCGTCGGGTGCCAGACGACCTAGCTACGCCACAGGCGGCTACTCGTGTTTTCATTTCCTCCGCTTTGCGGACATGTACACGAAGCCCGCCTAAACGAGAAAAGGAACAAAATATGGCTATTGATTGCTGTCATCTGTACGGCTGGCTAGTTCTATCGAATTCCTCCTCTCCTTTTATTTCTTTTCTTTCCTCCACATCTCCTCCCTTCCATCTGACGCTAACAGGTGCTGAGCTGTTGACAACGCACCATATAAACGTACAAATAAGACATACTCTTCACGCGTTTGCACTGTTCCTCTCTTGGCGATCTTGCAACGAGACTTCCATGTCTTTTGGTTCCCGTCGTGATAGGTCACGTGCTTGTTTACGTAGCCGATGCGCGAAGGTGAACGAAGACATCGTTCCTTTCTTCGTAGCTTCTTTCTAAACTTCCTTTTGCTTTGGTTCTCCCTGCCTGTGGCTCTGATACACAAGGTCCCTCTCACTCCTTTCTCTGTCGCCCGATGTGACGTTGAAGCAACTACCCACAAACACAGTGCACCCGGATAATCTCAGTCATGCTCCTCGGTTATGTCAAAGGCGTGCCGCTCCTACATGGCTGCAACCAGCTGTGCTTTGAACACAACTGTAAAAAAACAAACACAATACCGCGTTCGTAATTGATTACCTCTCCACCCACCTATATTCGCAGCACTTACTTAAAAGCAGATAAATATGGGCACGTCTGGACGATTTTGCAGACGTGCCCTGATATGGATGAATGCACGCTGAAAAAGAGTCTCGAAATATCTTGGGCGCATTCATTCCTTATCGTTCACTCACTCAAAGCCCCATTCACAGGGTCTCAACAGGAAGAGAAACAATTCAAGCACCACTCGTGTCTGTGCGACGAGCCTGCATACAAAGTGGCTGTGCGAGTGGCCGCGCCCTGCTCGAACGAACCAAAAGACTGGCAGCATTAAGCCTGCAGTTAACAGAACGAGTGTAGCTAATTCCTATGCGTGATTTTGAGCTACTGTCGGCATGCCAAAGTATACTTCACTATGCAAGTCCTTAATGAGACTTGTACTTCCGGTTTCGTCTACACACATGAAGCTATAGGGGCAGCATTCGCTCAAAGGCGCCCTCGATTTCTCCGTGGGATGCTGGCGGTGAATGAGCCGCAGATTACAGGTCTCCAATCAGCCTCCTTTCAACCGCTGCAAACGTAATGAATGTTTTATTATACGCTGGTGTGCATTCTTAAAATCCTAATGGCACGCCATTGGGCTCCTTAACACCTCGTTTGCAAATGCTGATTGCGTCTTTGTGAGCTTCACCATCAACATACTTGCTAAATGAAAAGCTAAAGCAACTAGCCAAATCAAATTATTGAGTGACTTTGATGTCACCTACGGGTATGTTGTAAATAATACAAAGTAACAACAAGTCAATGAACTTAAGCGCGTGGTTGAATTCGTGGATCGATTCTGGACATTGACTGAATTCATTTGACGCAGTCTAGAAGAATAGCGATCATTCTCCAACGGGAATAAGAAGGACAAGAAGAACTGCTTGCAACTTAAGCCTTTCAAAAGCTTGTTTTGAAAGAGTCGAACGAACTCTGAAACATGCAGGTGAAGCTAACAAAAATAACTAAACAATTTTTCCATCCGAAGTCAGCGCTTGTGTACGTTATTTGTACGACTCCATAGGCCTGCTTATCCGCGCTGGGGTAATCTATTTCTGAATTTGTTTTTTAAAGTTCCTGCTGCACTACGAACGGTTTTGTTATCTTTATTCGGGGGAGGGCGCCATGGCATCACGGTAATGGGAAACTCTTCATTTGACTGTTTCAGTACTTCTCAGTCAACGTATCAGCAAAGTGAATAGTAAACTGGCTGGTAGTCAGACTTCTGCACGTTCGAGAAAAATGGTAGCCAATTGCAGTTACTATATTCAGAAATATAATTGATTACAGTTACGAGTTACTGCGCGATGAAGATAATTGGAGAACTTAAAAGTAATCGGGTACGTTTACGTTACGTGCATTCGAACTCTTTATAACATTGCACAGATACCGTAATCACAGCAAGCTGGCCTAGTCCATTCAGTGCGTCTCTGCAGCCGTCCCTACATTTCTTATCTGTTCTAGCAATGGTTTTTCGAAAATTTCATCTCGTTTTTGTCGTGAGTACATCAGCAGAGACAATAAAAGCTCGCTCAATGTGCGCGCTGACGGGCAGTGAGAGAGACAGAAGTCGTACGGGAAAGCCAGGCTGAGCCCGGTTACCCTGCATTGGTAAATGGGAAAATGGGATTGGAAAAGGAGAAGGAAGAGAAAAGTTCACATTTCGCAATGTTACAAAAGTGTTCATGGCTGTGTAAGTCACAGGCGGTCATACAGGCTGGTTCATTTCCACAAAAAAACGCAGCAGGCAAGGCCTTGCAAGGCAAGCCCTTCGTGGTCTTGCACATAGCAGACGCACGAGGCTCCAGGCCACGCATGTGGATATGGGCCCAAGATCCGTTCTGTGAAAGGCCTGTCGTCTAATGTCCCAAAGCTTTCCGAAGGACACTCCTCTCATCTTTGTACGTGGTGCAGTCAAACAGGAGAACTTTCGTCGTTTCTTCGACACCACATGGTGCTGTAACATGCGGACATCCTGTGATTGTCGTTACTCAGCATCTGGATGATTCGTGAAGAGCAACTCCAAATTGTGTCATTGTTGCTGGGACATGTAGAAGACGCTGCCCGTTGGGAAAATGAAAAGCTGTGCAAATTGTCCGTAGGCGATTTCCTGGCATTAACGTCCTAAGCGGTCGTCGCTATCGAGACGTACCATCACCGGTTAAATTCGTCGGACAACATCTGGTGGAGTGTTAAGATGAGGAAACAAATATGGCGCCCCCGGGTAGCTGCTGCATGGCACGATCTCAGACGTTCTGCTGAAGTTCCCACCAAATTCAGGTTCCTAAATATGCGTCCCATGTTAAGGCTTATCTCGTCAGTATAGTAACTAATTACATGTAATTGGTTATTAAAAGAAGTAATTGAATTACGGTGGGCGTTGCCAAGTAAGAAAAATGCAATCGTTAAACCACAGGATTGTTAAAAATGTAATACCTCACAAGTAATTATTTACATGTCATTCGTTACGTGCAAGTCTTCTGGTAACTGAATATAGCAAGGAAAAAGAAAACGCGAAGGGGTGACAGAAAAAGACATAGGACGTAGCAGCGTGTGCATGCTCTCTTAAGGTATAGAGTGGTTTTTGTTAGTTCCATTATGATTACTTACATATAAGCCTCAGTACCATTTTCTAGTCATTCATACAAAATACTCTCATGTTTTTAGCAGCCCGCTATTTGAGAACTCCAACGCTTCGTCAAGATTCTCCGTGCTGACAGTGTTCAACTCGGCGAACAGCACGAGAATAAGTGAGCAAGATCCCAGTGCGTGCGCAGCGCAAGGTTTGCGATTCTGCACCATCTAAGCTAAGCCCACACTTTCTCAGTACATCTTCATGTACTTTCCTCTCGGAACGGAGCCGACTGAGAGACCTCTTTGTCTTCACCATCACTGCAGTTCATAGTGTCCTGTAGTACTGTTGCGTTTGTTTTCGGTAACCGATGGTATAACGGAAGGATTGCCCAACGGCACGGTGCGTTTGTTCTTGTTTCTTTTTTTCAAAAGCCAGAAGGAGAGGAGACGACGTGACGTACAGCCCCCGAAGGGAGGCGGAGACAAATGGCGAGTGAATTGGAAACTGGGCCGTTTTTGTGGCTTAAGAAATGCTCGTGTCGAGACAGTTTCTCGTGTGTCCCTGCATGCACCGGGGTGCGTCAGGACAAAAAGAAGGTAGGGTTAGTTTAAAGCATCACGCTGGTTTGCCCTTTAATGCGTTTTAAGTGCTGGCTGCATCGAGAAAACTATAACATAGGCTATGAGTTCAGGCTGACCAACGTACCGCACACACAACGGCAGTCTAGTGCCTATGGCGTTGGACTGCTGACTTCGAGGTAATGGGTTCAATACCGGCCTCGGCGGCCGCATTTCGATGGGGGTCAAATAAGAAAGAAGTTTGGGCTCCAATCCACACTGAGAAGGTAGTTGGATAACGAAGCTGTAAACGACAATTGGAACGATTACCCATTGCGAGGGGGCCTGAAATTATTCGCACGGTGATATTCACATGCACTTTACCTAATTATTAACCGAAGACGTTTCAACGACCTGAGACTTGGCTTGCGCCACTACTTCGTGCAGCTACGAAGAGTGGACCAGGGACAAGCGAAATGCAGTTAACCTCGAACCACGGTAGATCCAACCCGAAGGTCACTAAATTCAAGTGCTGCGTCGAGAACTTCTTTCTTAAATTTAGAATTTGCACCGTTGAAACGATTGATTGCATTGTAGCCTCGTCGCTTGGCCGCATATTCGGCTTCACGACATTCATAGTCATCCTGCTGCGCTTGGCGCATTCGCTGAGCGTTCTGAACACGATGTTCATCCGTGGCACGAGCACGACGCCATTGTTTACATCGTCGTCTGTGTTCTCTTCGCCGCTCCTCGTCTAAACACGGCTCTTCAGAACTCCTCACTATACGTGGCCTTGCTATAGCATTGTCAGAACGCAGATGCAATGCCCTCTCTAGGAAGGAAGGAAATCAACTTTATTCAAGGTCCTGCAGGCCACGAGAGCTTTGGCCTCTCATGGAGTGGGCGTCTCGAAACCGGGAGGTTGAGTTTCCTGGCGGCGGCGTGGACCTGCTGGACGGCCCAGAGGTATGGAGCGAGTTCTTAGCTCCGGATTGCTTTTTCAAACTTGCGCTTGTCCTACTCGGAGTTTATGTGAGCTGGCGAACGCGGCCATAGTAAATGATATACGTTAAGGGATGTATTGCAATTGGTGCAGTAAGACTTGTCGTAGAGCTCAGGCATGTAATCGTGTAGTCTGTTTTGCGTGGGGTATGTGTCTGTTTGTAGCATTCTGAGTGTAAACGCTTGAGCTCAAGTGAGCGTGCGGTATGGCGTGCTATGCTCACTACGTTGTAGGTAGTAGTGTTAAGTGATTTTATTGTATGTAGTGGGGGCGTAATTGTTTGCCGAGTGGTCGGGTGAAACCAGGCGGTCTCTAAGCGCGCGTGCAGCCTCGTGTGCTGCCTCGTTAAGGTTGGGGACGTCGCCCATCTTTGGTCCTAAGTGTGCCGGGAACCAGTATATGACATGGTTCTTAATTTCTTTGTAACAATTCCGAGAGCCTGTGCGCAGATCGTGTCCTATTGGAAAGCTCTGATAGCGGCTATGGAGTCGCCGTAGATATGGGAAAGATCTCTAGAATATGTAATGCGGTGATGTCACGTCCTGTGTTGCAAACTGCGCTGTCACAACTCTGCGCTTTAGTTTATATCGGTATTTACGTCAGGCACCCTGTTACAAGCGGATATCTTATCAATTCTGTGCTTCTTCTTGTTAACGACCGCCTTATCATCCATCATGTTGACATGAGACGTGTTTTATATTTCGGAACGACCTACGTGGTATGCACTGTATGTGTGATTCGAACGATATGCAGACGTTTCGCTTGAATGCTACCCTACGAATGCACTATCCAGGGATTGGCCCGAAGCTATTTTTGCCCATGGACGCGTCAAATGCATTTAGCGGTACAGCTATACAGCTTCGCTGTAACACTACTATACCGTGATGTTAACAAAGTCCAGGTGGTCAAAATTAATTTGGCGTCTCCAACTACGACGTGCCTCATAGCCCGATCGGGATTTTGCCAAGTGAAAATCGGGAATTTAATTCTAAACTGTCGTTATTAGTATTTTTTATAAGAACAACGAACTTGCTTACGTTGATGACCCATGCTTCCGGTATGGTACAGAGCAGGGTCAATAAGACGCTGCTTACTTTGACCTAAGTAAAGCATTTTATGTAGTTTGCCATGAGCTCCTCACTACAATGCTTACGCAAATGGCCATATTTTCTTCCATCACTGCCCTCATATCTATTTACCTAAGCAATAGATGGGGCTTCGTTGGCATTATTGGGCAGTGGTCTGTTAACTATGAGATCACTAGCGCAGTTCCTGAAAGCATCCATTATTGACCCTCTTCTCCTCCTGCTGTACTCAACTGACATTTTGTCAGCCATTCAACATTCTTTCTTACTTCTATATCAGGACGACTTAAAGCTATAATTAAGACTGTCAAAAGTGTTCAGTACTGCATCATCATCATCATCATAATCATCATCATCAACATCATCATCATCATCATCAGCCTAGTTACGCCCACTGCAGGGCAAAGGCCTCTCCTATACTTCTCCAACTACCCCGGTCATGTACTAATTGTGGGCATGTTGTCCCTGCAAACGTCTTAATGTCATCCTCCCACCTAACTTTCTGCCGCCCCCTGCTACGCTTCCCTTCCCTTGGAATCCAGTCCGTAACCCTTAATGACTATCGGTTATCTCCCCTCCTCATTACATGTCCGGCCCATGTCTATTTCTTTTTCTTTATTTCAACTAAGATGTCATTTACCCGCGTTTGTTGCCTCACCCAATCTGCTCTTTTCTTATCCCTTAACGTTACACCGATCGTTCTTCTTTCCATAGCTCGTTGCGTCGTCCTCAATTTCAGCAGAACCCTTTTCGTAAGCCTCCAGGTTTCTGCCCCATATGTAAGTACTGGTAACACACAGCTGTTATACACTTTCCTTTTGAGGGATAGTGGCAACCTGCTGTTCATGATTTGAGAATGCCTGCCAAACGCACCCCAGCCCATTCTTATTCTTCTGGTTATTTCAGTCTCATGATCCGGATCCGTGGTCACTACCTGCCCTAAGTAGATGTATTCCCTTACCACTTCCAGTGCCTCGCTACCTATCTTAAACTGCTGTTCTTTTCCGAGACTGTTAAACATTACTTTAGTTTTCTGCAGATTAATTTTCAGACCCACCCTTCTGCTTTGCCTCTCTCAGTACTGCACCGCCCTACAAAAAGACATTTTTTTTCTTTCTCAAACTGCTGCAGCTACAAATTACATTTAAATGCTTCCAAAACTATGGTTCATAGTTGCACGCGGAAAGCAAATCATGTGCAATTTACATACACCCTTCAGGTTACTCCACTGCACATAGTTGATGAAATATCTTGACGTGTATTTCTACAAACCGCTATGGTTCTCTTCACAAGTTACATAGGCGAAGCAACGTGCCATTCGAGCTCTTGGAAGTCTTTGTCGTATATTTATATGACTTCCAATTTCCTGTTGCGTTCCTAAAATTGCATTATTTGTGTGCCTATGGCTACTGCAGTATGCCTCTGTAGTATTGGGCGCACCGTGCAAATCTAATTCTGACCTCATTGAACGCATCCAGAATAAAATGATATAATTCTCCAAGTACCGCTTTCGCTGATTGGGTGACCATAGTCTAGCCTTCTCAAATATACCTATACTCATACATCTAGAATCAAGACGTAATAAATCAGACCTTTTGTTCCCTTATAGGGTGGTCCATGGCATTACAGTGCCCAAGGCTCCTTGATAATGTGCAAATTTTCACGTCGCAAAAGTGTACCAGGCAGCATTCCGCGTTTTCTTCGCGGCCTTGTTGCATTATTGATTGTGCTATGGCTCGACTCAGAATAATATGTAATAAGTATTCTGCCTGCATTGACATATTTAAGACTTCATTTCCTTAAAAACTATGGAGTTTTACATGCCAAAACCACTCTCTTATTATGAGGCACGCCATAATGGAGGTCTCCGGAAATTTTGACCACCCGGACTTCTTTAACGTGCACCTAAAACTAAGTACACGGGTGTTTTCGCATTTCGCCCCCATCGAAATGCGGCCGCCGTGGCCGGGATTCGATCGCGCGGCCTTGTGCTCAGCAGCCTAACACCATAGCTACTGAGCAACCACGGCGGATTCATTACCTGTTTTTCGTGTGAATGTAGATAATGACGTTATATAATTGACTCCCTTATAAGCCCTCCTCTTCGTGTATTGTGTCCTTATTTGTTTTTCTCTCCCACGTTGTTTTGTCTACCACGTAATTTGTCTTCTCAGTACACTTTCTATGGCGTATTACTTTTAAGCGTGCAAGTACGAAGGTCCCGTAGCTGTTCCTGCTCACTGTAATAGACATTTGAATGATTGAATATTAATATTACGTAAGAAAGATGGGAAACAAATTGCCTTGCGTTCAGGCCGCGCCGAGTCGTCAGCCACTCATGGCGGCCGGCGACTCTGCGCGCATATACGTCAATCGCGTGCGGTGAAACTGAACGCAAACTGAACGCGCGTTTCGAACAACGATCTCCGATCGCACTCCAGATCGGTTGGCAGTAACGAAAGCGAGCAACGATGATTATTGGGCTCACATATGCGAGAGCTGATTACGACGCGAGAGAGCAAGACAGGCGGGTGGTGCCCGTTTTTGTCGTGATAACTAAAGAAAGCAGCGAAGGTCGCGGCATCTTTTCCAGACTGTGCGTTCCCAAAGACGACGCCGCTGTTTAAATAGCTTCTACAGACAAGTAGAAACAACTGCCCCATTTTGGGACGCTGAAGGACTATTCAAAGCATAGGGGTCAACATGCAGTGACGAATACTTGCAGCACCAAAGTGGGCGTCGTACTACGCATTGCGCCTTTGCGCGCAGTGGAACGTGGTGCGACGTCTCCAGCGGTATCAGTGGCTTTAAAGTAAAGTCGAGTCGAGAAATTAGAGGACGAGGTAATGTATTCTGCAGACGAAACAAAAGAAGCAAAGCCTACGAGTGTGTCACACTGACTGAGCGTTTACTCGGCGGTCAATGCGAGACATTTGACCTAAAGAGAGGTTGGGGCGAGGGTATAGTGCTTAGCTTACCTGTCCTAATCCTGCAGTGTGTGAGTGTGGGAAGAGCAGTTTTGTCACGTTAAGTATCCAGTCTTCTTACTCTCCTCGGGACTATCGTTGAAGATTTAGGGTCATTTCCATTTGGCATGAACGATATTCTCTGGAAAGCTCGCAAAGTCTCTTCGCTGATATCTTTTTGACGTTCGTTTTCTGCTCGGTCACCAAAAGCACGCGTGTCCTTCTTATAGGATTTCCTCTGTTGGTGCCGTAGCCAGGCACAAGCAGTCTCTTCGAGGCGAATTTAGCGCTGCCTGTGACGGCGGCCCGAGAAGAGAGCGGAACTGCAAGAGTCATGCTCTCCCTGTTAGCAAAAGAGGAACGACAGTCAGTCTGTGCCCATGGAACCACGAGGCAGAACAAAGGAGCCACGAAAACAACGACGAAAAAAATGTTTTAAGCCATGAATGTGGAACATGAGGCCATGAGGGAAAGCTAGGCCAACTCAGAAGGTTGTAAAATGGCGCGGGCTTTGAGGCGACTTCAGTCATGCGGGAACAGGGAGGGTGAGAAGGGACTGATGGGTTGAGCCTTTGAAAACTTTTTTGCATAGGGCTTGTTGCCCTGATGCTTAGGAACGATGGCAAACAAAACAAGAACAGCAAACAAAGGTGAAGGAAGTTTCTGCAATGTGCGCGACGCCCTGGCAAGGACAGGCGTAAGTATTCAAGAGGAGGCGCTTGAAAGCCGCTTGCTTCGCAATAACGGAACGCCGCAGGAGAAGTGAGGGAGGATGAGTAGAGCCTCGAAATGGCAGCACCCGGACTCGTGTGTTTTTTTTTCTATACTTCATGTTTAGATGGTGATGAGACTCTGAAGCAGAAAGCTTTAGCAAAAACACCTTCTTTAGAAAGTTTTTCTGTCACGTCAGATAACACCATTGCTTCCGGTAAACCAAAATACATGTTAGAATATGACGAGGTAAACCGACGTATCTTGAAGTACGCTCATTCAAAAATTGCGTGCTCAAGACATCTCTTCAAACTTATTAGCTCAAAACATCTCTGCAAGACGCAATGGAATATACAGCACTCAGAATTGGCGTGAAGCAGTGCGAAAGAAGTATACACGTTGCGTTCCTGTTTTCAGCGTTAATTGTACAAATGACCAGGCCTGCGCAAATTATTACGTGCTCGATTCAGCTCTTAGCATGTGGAAAATTTACAAGCACGTCTTCTGAAATGCTTTCTTTAATTATTCCCTTGCCCTGCAAAGCACGACGGAGAATCTCGTGTCGACAACACACCGGTCAGGCAACTGTACTGCGGTTCGTTGTATGTTGTCGAAAGTCGGTATAATTAGACACTGCAACATCGCAGCCCCATATTCTATGAACGACCAAATCCTCGAAAACAATGTTCCTGCTGCATTTGCAGTCGCGCGACGAGACTACTTCGAAATCACGCCTACCACCGCCGGTTAGCGTGAAATCGCATTCATCGAATTTCGGCGGCAGTGTGCGCTCAGGTCTGAGGTCGCCGCGCGTACTCCGGTGCATCAGTTGATGAGGTCGTATATTGTGAGATGCTTTCCGTTAATGAGTTCCAGCACTATGCATTACCTGCAGTTGCTTTCATGGCCGGAGCACACATTTGGCTCGTGCCCATCCCATTCGTCAGGCCGCATTGCAGGCAGCTCTCTATACAAAGTGCTGGGGATGTAGCTGCGAGAATACAGCAGAGCGCTGCAGAACACGTTGCCTTGTGGCGAAGCTGCAATCAAGGACTTCGTTGAGGCACTCCACAGTGGATTCGTGTTCCGTTACGCATTGTTCGAAAAGTGTAAAGCTTGTCCTGTTTAGTTCGAAGCACGCGTGACGCATGGGGAGTGATTGTTCAAACGGACTGACGATCGCGTGGTGCCATCGTCCTGAATAATATCACTTGTTTGCAGCAAGCGTCCCGGAATATCGCTTTGCGAAGCTACCATAGGCTCAATTCCTTTGACGAGCAAGATGAGCTTTTGTGTTTCTTTTTCCCACATTTCTGTAAAACGTACAAGCGAGGTGTGTTTCGCTCTTGATGTTTCGCTAATATTAGCGCCAACCTTAAGTTATAACAGCTATGCAACCAGACAAAAATGCATGGTGAAATCTCTGGAATGCGGGACGAAATATTTCCGTTGTGTCCCAGGGTTTCTCGTCATGGCAAGTGACAGGTTACACCCATACAAAGCAAACTATAGACATCAGCTATCACATAACTTGAGCGCAGTTCCTGCCAATGCCTAGAGCACACTAAAGAAACAACGTATAAATCGGGGCGCTTCCAATCGTACACAACGCATTCAAAAGAAAATTCAGGGTCAGCGAGCATGCACGTGCTGCCGAGGCGGCAATTGCGTTTACTAAAGATGAGCAGGGAACTAATACGAAACTTACAATAAACAGGCAGGCCTCCCCTTGCTTAGACAGATGGAACAAACACACGGACAAAAAGCACCATCTCCTGCTCCAGCCAGACTAAGTAGCAACTTTAGCCGCTCGTTTTGCAAGTCTATTATGCGATACTTAGCAAGATCTAAAGCGGGAAATCAACTAGCCTTTCCTTAAACAACGGCATTTCAGACAGGCTAGCCATTAAAGCATAATTTTTCTCGTGAGCCTCAATGTTTATGAAGCCCTTCGCATTCACAATGAAGAACTCGGCGGACCCGGGCATTTGTTGTTGTTTACTAACAGCGACGGTATAGGAAGTTCAGCTACTGCATAATCTGCTATCCCAAGATCGTCGCGAAAAGCAACAACAAACGAGAAAACAAAATACGTAGTAAAAATAGAAATAAGATCTTTTCAACTTCGCTTAGAGTGAAAGAAGCTTACTACACACACTCTAGTAATCAGAATCAGAGTCATGTTTTTGGAGCTACTAAGTGTAATACGTAAATCAAGATGCTGAAAGAGAACCCAGGGCACAAGATTGTAGGGGGTCATCTTCATAGGTAGTACCTGAAACGAAAAATATTATTTATCAACAGGGTAAAAATTGCAAATGAAAGGTAGGGAAACAAAAAAAATAAATATGAACGCTACAACGCAAGGGTTAACAGAAAACAGATATAATACAAAATGATACCGATGAAACAAGGATGATAATACAATATAACATAAATAATTGTGCACAGGACTATCTTAGAACCGAACAAACAAGGCTGCAGAATACGAGGAACTACTAGTATGATGTTCGTTGCACAACTGACAATCTAGTATATAGATACATTTGTTATGGTGAGAGAAAGAAGGTGTTATATATAAAGAATGAAATTCTCTTCGTCAATACTAACAAAACCATAATGCAAGATGATACTCATAAAACAAGAATGATAAAGCAAAAAAATATGTACTATTGTACCGATGCATATTACAGAACTGAGTAAACTAGAATTCAGAATATGAGTACCTTCCAGTAGGAGGTACACACTTAAACGTTTACCTAAAGTTGCAAATTTATATAAATCACGCGTAATGTAGTCAGCGTATGATATGTGGCAAGCATGCAAAATCTATGGTCATGCCCAAATAGTCCAGTTCACAGCAAATCGCATAAAAAAGCCAAGGTGGTCTCAAAAGCGCTCACATGCTGCTACACTGTCCAGCTCCGAGAGGCTCATCCAGAACACAGTGCCAAAGCCGTCTGTACCTCTGCTTAAATTGTGGCAAGGTGCACCTGCGTGGCACTTAGCATTGACCGTAATGGTGGCGTGCGCCGAAAAAGTGAACGACGTAGCAACTCGTGCTCTTTACTATGTTCACGAAATCAAGGCCAGAGCCCTTACCACGCTTTTCTCATGCGTGAAAATTGTAACAGGCCAACTACTTTCGTCGCGCTGTATAATTGTCTCGGTCGTGTGGAAAGATGCTCGCTTCGTTTTTCGGCCTATGTTGTTTAATATTACGCCATGTTCTTTTCTTTGGACTCTCATATCTGTACGCTAAATTGCTCGCCAAGGACGTTGAATTCCTCTGGATTCGAAAAGTGCAAGTGAAAGCCTACCATCAGTAGAACATTACACGGCAAAGATATTTGAAATTGGCGTTCACAGAAAACATAATGCATAGCAAACAGCAACGAGTTCGCAACCAAAGGTTCTAAGGCGAAGAAAAAATGTTAATGCAAAAAAGCAGCACTGAGATATCATTTGCAATGGTCTACGGACTAGCGGCGCGGTCGCAAACAAGTCCCATCTTAGACCAAAACGGCCGCCGTTTAGCTCGACGGCATCTCGACCGCGCGTGGGGAGTCATAATAGCGTGTCGAAAATAACCATAAAAACTGGTTCGTGGCGAGAAGTGCAGAAATCATGCAGGGTGAAACAAAGAATGGCGGAAGTAACAAAATGGATGAGGAGGCGGGCAGCCGGAAGAACGCAATTCACGCACCATGAAATTTTTCCCAAACATCGTGTGCGCCTCGCCTAACGTCATCCTTGGTCGTTCCAAAGGGGGAGCTCTCTGCGTCTTCTTTGCACAGTGGCATCTTTTTCCGCGACAAACGGCCACGTCGCTGCAGGGTGCTGTCATTGTCGCCAGATGCGGCCTCTCTTCGATGTACCGTACACCTTTTTGACGTTATTTCTTTCACCCCCAGGGGCTCACTAATATTTACGAAGCTAAACAGATGCTTGGCGAAAGGAGGACGCAGCTGAAAGATGAAACACAACAGGCAATATAGCCAAACGTGGACAAAACATAGACAAGCGTGAGCCAAACCTGGGCCAAACGTATAGAAGCTCATATAGAAATGAGATGAAGCCCCTGAAGAAAATACCATCGAGACGTCTCTTTGTTTCGCCGCCTGTCTCACTCTCTCTTCAAAGGGCACATTCCCCTCTCAGTCTTTTCTTCCCATTCATTCAGTATCGTTTGTTGATGTCTTCAGAGCCTGGTCGGTAGCACGACCGTCTTACTGGACGGTGAAACGCCAACGGTGGGCGGCGGCTATGGCGTCGAAGACATCCATCGAGATTCCGAGCATTTTTGGCGGGAATCGAGCCAGAAAGAAAAGCGTTTCTCATAAAAGCGTTCTCTGGAGAAGGCGGTCGGAAACCCGATGGACGCACTTTGAGCGCTTCTTTGTTTGTGCACAGTGCCGAGGTAGAAGAACGCCACGCTGAACGGAGATGGGTAAGTTAGAGGGCGAATGAGAATGGGGAAAGGGAGAGTCGGGTATGGCAGCATGTATAGACCGTTTTGCAGCTACATTCTTTCCCTACCACCAGCTCGTTGCCCCGGACGTCGTGGCATTTGTCGCGCGATCTATATGGTTTCTCCTTCAGCAGCCACTCGCTTCCCACGTTGCGTTATCACGGCATGCGTAGCGATGCGGCTGGCCTGCGCGTCTGCCCGCCTATTTCTCGGACCGCGAGGACTCCCCCACTGGTTGTAAATACGTATAACTAGTTTTGCATAGCGGCGTATCGCTTATTCTTTTCAGCATGTCCTGGTCACGCCAAATGCCTTTGTTGTAACTTGAGCATGGAGCTTATGCAACACAGTCTCAGGTGTTGGAATCCATTGCCCGTTTAGGTATGCCTTTTCATTTTTCCTCATGCTGAAAATGACATTCCTGCCTTGGTCCCATTTGACTCTCAGGAACACCGCCTTTTTCTTATCATTATTATTCTTGAGGTTCCAGCAGCTGGCAGAGATACGTGACTAACAATTCCGCGGCTATTCTTGGTGCTGACATAAACGAGAAAGTGAAACAGAAAAAAAAAGAACGAGCAAGCGTCAACAAAAAAAAAATGCTGAAGAACTTGACATGCTTTCGCAAGCTTCATACTGTCGAATGCCGTAGTGGAGATTTATTTGTCCTGGCGCTTCACCAGAAAGTAAAATACTCACGTTTCGTGCACCGAACTACGTTCTGTGCTGTGGGTAACCATGTTCTGGGAGAACGTATTTTTTTGCGTATAACCAACTTTGAGCCCAAGTATTAACTCCACAGTATCGATATTTATTTCAGTATTGGCGTTAGAAACGAAGAAATATGGAAATTCTCTTATCTTGCGACTAACACAAATTCAGAAAATCCAAGCTTTGGTAGCAAAGCGGTATGCAACTCCTTAGATAATCTACTTACGCACAGTTACTCAAGAAAAGTTGTCGTAATGTTTAAAATGAGCAAAAACTCAGCTGAGTCGCATCCTATATTAAGAGGTACACTTTTTTAATATCCGAAAACTTCTCTAGGGAGGAGTGCAGAGAGCAACAGTGACTACGCGAAACAAAGAAAATGACAACAAGAAAAACATGACAAGACGCTGACGTTTTTCAGGGTGCCCCACGTAACAGTACTGAGTACTGACTTAAACGACAACCATACTTGTAGATGACAATACGTGCGCGACCATTCAAATTTGCCAGGGTTTCTGAAGAGTACACCTTGTCACAAGCTTCAGCGGAGACAAACAGGACCAAAGATTCCCTAGCGCCAGCGGGGGCAGTGACCTTCTAGCTTCTCCAGCACAATTGCGACGCATCGCTTCGGGAAGCTAACAATGCGTCCCCTCGGATAGACCTGCGGCGGCAACAAGGCGATACACGTTTGGCGGATGGGGTGTTGTTTGATGGCTCATTGTCGCTGTCACGGACGATGGGAGCAAGAAATTCTTGGTAAAGGGTGTTCTACGCCGTTCCCTCACGGTCTCCGGGAACTGCCACGGTCAACCAAGACGCCGCAGTTTGAGTCAAGCGTGACAATCCCTGTTAACGAAGCTCCTCTCCTTTCTTTGTGTTCAGGAAAGAAAGGTGCCGGACTGCTTATGCGCATCCGCGGTCTCAAGGCGGAGTCGTCGGTGACTTTGGATGCCCCGGTTGGAGGAAGGTGTGACCGCAGATTTCCCTGACCTAGCGATCTAGGGAAGACCGAAGGAATTTAAGCGGACTGCTGAACTGTGTGCTAGTGCGCTCTGATGTGTGCTCGCCAGAAAGATGTAGTCTACTGACCTGTAGCTCACGCTACGAGGACGATTACTGCGCTCCGTGCTCAGGCCAGTGCCACACCCTTTGTTCTATGTACGTAAGTTTGCAGTTTCAATGAAAATAAACCCCGTACTCCATTCTTCAACCTCTCGACCTCGTACTCTTCACGAAAGACGCAGCCATCGTCGAGTAAACTCGGACGATGGCGCGGGCCCGCTTAGCCTCTGTGTGATGCCCCGGTAGCGTAGGCCAGTTACCCGTTACGAGACGCACGGGTGGCGCAGAATAAAGAGCGATGCTCTGTGTGAAGCCGGACTCCTAGACCATGACCCCCAGCTCCTAAACTATTATTCATGCTCTTTCGATTTTCAACACGATATCATCGCCTGGTTCAGCGCCTGGTTTAATAACATGGAAAACGAACTGTCGCCATGAATAAGGAAAGGGGACAAAATTGGGGTATCGGGGTGAGGAAATTGATAGCCAATAAGCCAGAAATGTCGCGCTTGATTGCTTGCCTGCTTTCTTTCTTACACAAACTGGGACAAAAAGAGCACCTGTTGGATCAGGGAGTGTGAGATTCAAAAGAACCGAGTTTTTGTGGCAGCTCAGTTCCGCCAGTTAGCCCCACAGTAGTGGTCACCCTGCTTTCTTATTTGACTTCGCGTAATGCAGAAAGCCACAGGCAATTTGGTCTGACCACTTTTAGCACACTTCACACTCTATTAGGCCACAGAGCTGTAAACGGAAGCAGCTCTACATATCTTCCGTCAACTCTATTATTCGTCTCTTCGCTGTTTGTCATTCCTTAGTCTTGGGCTGGAAGCTATTTTTTGTAACTTTTACGCATGAACGAGGGCGGCATCCTCTGCATGACCCGCCTTTCCGTCCACAGCGTCATAAGCTAAGATGTAAAGCAATCAGGAAAAGAAAGAGAGATGGCGCAGCTGGACGTTAAAGAACAAGAAAGAACCACGGTGCTGAAGATCACCAGAAGAAGGAAGAAAAAAAAGACGATCTGTGGATCGATGGTCCCGAATTCGAGCAGTACTGACAAATCCCTGCGGTGTCGACCCGAACGCAAGTTCTCGCTTTGCATCACCCGAGCTTTTCTTTCGGATTCGCTGGCCGAACGTATACCGAGAGCAGAACAAACAGGCAACGGCGGAGGTAGCAGGACAGCCATTTACGAATTGCGAAATATCTCTTACGAGAAAGACGCATGACATCGCTGCTGCGATGGTAGAAAATGAAGTGGCAAGAAGGCAACGCAAACGATGTGTAGGAAAAGGAGAGGTGCAAAGGAAAGGGAACGGCGAAACGAAACAGACTGCGCTGTCGATATATACACGCGGGTGAGTAGGTATTCGGCACTTTTCTTTAGCTCCCCGCCAAACTCCTCTTTCTGAGTTTGCTGACAGATTAGCCGAACCCTGACAAGAATAAAGGATTGTACAAAGTGTGGTGTAATGAACCTTTGGAACTACAGTGTCTGTTACTTCCCGCGCTTTCATTTAGTTTCGTCTCAAGCCTTCCTCTCTTTAGAAACTTCCATCACTACCCTCGCAGAAGCTGATTGCGTGAAGCAAAAAGACAAAGAAATGCTTTCCGCGAATTGAGCACATGTATATGAGCTTAAATGGCACTCATGGGACGCAATGAGGCTACTGCGAAAATTACTGACACTCGTTTTCAGTGCTCTTCGGGGGGGGGGGGGGGATACCCCATTCGCTCGACTGAGCGATGCCTATATAGGACAACTATAAACAAGCTTGATCGCTAGCATTTTGTTTCTTAATCTCAGAGCCTCAACGCAATATTCTATCCGAGAAGCTTAAAAAAAATTTGCTCAGTCAAAAAAAAAAGACAAGAGCTTGAACTAAGGGGAAGACTATTAATGACATCAAAGAGCTGCGCAGGGACTGGATTTTGCAGAATGAATAAGGGTTACGATACACTGAGGCAGTAACATAACTTCAGATGAAGCGCACTAGTGCCTTTAATACGTCGTTGACGTTAAGCTTTCGTTATCGCCAGAGTAGTCATCACCCTAATAGCTGTCGACGACCAACAACCCTACTTTATGTTGCGCTACATTATTAGAAGAGTGTTATTGCGAACGTAAAGTAGAACTTCAGGCTGAGTATTCGAAATAAGACATGGAACATACACGCCTGCGAAGGTCGGCAAATCGTATCAGAAATATCGCTTTAACCATATGGTGTATGCATATCAGTGTTTATGGTATCAGTGCAACATCACACTTCAGCACTGCAAAGTATAAAAGCATAGACGCTATGAATGAATAAAGTGTGGGCTGTATCAAATGTTCTGCAGAAAAAAGAGGCATTCTAAAGAGCAGTGCAAACAAAAGAAGGCATTTGTTCCTCATTTTGTACAGCACTGCCATCTACCGAAAAGAAGAAACGCTGACCGATCGATGATAAGTTCGACCCAGCACGTAATGATATCGAGCGAAGAATGTTGACCACTTGCAGACACCAAAAACTACGGCGTTCGCGGGTGCAGTCCGACGGACCGTAGCTCGTCCGAGCGATCCTGCAGTCGCCCGTACCGGTGTCGCTCTCCGAGGACAAGTGGGAAGCCTTCCATGAGGCAGTCCCGCCAAAAGACCGCGCGTTAGGTCCGCCGCGTGCAATGACGTCACGAAGCCGACGAGCAGGAAAGAAGTTTCTTTCATGTTCCAATTATCTAGGCTGTCAAGTTGCGCTAGCGCGAGAACCCTCGAAAGACAAAACACTCGTAAGAAACGCTAGTTCAAGGAAAAAGTAACTCGTGGGCCTTGAGCATAGGATCATAGAAGCAGACTTTGAGTGTGAAAATTAACGTGGAATGTCACGTAGTGAAGGCGCACTGCGAAACAATTTTCATGGTCGAGCACTTATACTCTGCGTTCCTTTTCCTCTCCACAGCTCAAGCATGCTTCCGTTCTCCAGCGTGGACTTCTCAAATATTCAAAATACAGCCTCTAATCCCTTTTTTTTTCAACAGTCTAGATGAACTGTCTTGTGCAATAAACCATTTACTTTCTACCTTGTCACTTATTCAGCATAGTACTTTATGACAGCAGCATTTTTAGTGAAACCAACGACACTCGTTAGTCTTCCATAAAAAGGTGCTTGTTCCAGATTTTCTTACATTTACTATGTAGAACGTACATACCGAGGTTGCTGTCCATTTTTCTTTTTGTGTATACTGTAAAGTCCCAAAAACGTAAAATTACTGCCAAGAAAGATCAATAAGCCAAGGCATTCTTGTACTAGACGGTTCCGCTGCATTAGTACAAACATATTTCGGATTGTTCTAAATTTATCCGCGAATTTAGTTTTCTAATCGGAAATATTATTTATTATTTGTGCACTGTATTGTAACACTTCGTATTTAAAATTTCACATTTGGTATCAATTTTCCTAGTTAATTTGTTTAGACTGTTTCCCGTCTTCTTTTCTGAGCTACTATGGCTTCTAGTACACTTAAAACAAAGGCTAATACATATTTATGTGCGCATCAGTTGTTACCAGTCACCTTTTTCAGGGTGGTGTCAATTTTTTCTCTGAGATAAAATGCAAACTAGGTAACTGTAAAGTAACTAGTATCTACTACAGTAGCAAGAATCTGCATCAATGGCAATAAAGAACACTTTTCGAGTATGAGGGAGAAACTCTAATAAATATGAAAAATAAATATAGCATGTACTTCTACATCCAGAAACACCCTTCTAAAATTTACACTAGAACTGCTAAAATTTATGTATATATGCACGGCATGTTCTTGTAGTGCCATAAAATGACAATGCAAGAGCCACTATTCTTTCTCGGGCAATCGCTGCAGATGTATCGGCCTACTACTGCGGTGCCGTGAAATGACATCACAGACGTCTGTATTTTTTACCGCAAATTGCTGTAAATGTGAACACGTATTTTTCGGTGCCATGGAACAAGGTTACAGACATCTGTAACTTTTAGGGCAATTTGTAAATATGACGACACGTTATTACAGTGCCGCGGTGTGAAATAACGGACGTCCTTATTTTTTTCCTGGAAATAGTCGACAGGCGACGCTGCAGGGAAAGGTATGGTAAAAATAACGGCGTATATTTTTTTAGAGTGTAGCATATTTGCTCTTGTTGAAGTTCCTTCATCCATGGCTTCCGTCCTGTTAATTTGAATCAGCGCGACCGTGTGTTTAAGCTTTTTTGTCAATAGCAAATGAATGTAGTTATTATATTTTTAAAAATGCCAGCAGAACCCATGTCATGATGCCTGTCGCATTCAAGCAATGTAGCGACACATCGCATTGTCATCGCCAAAGCGCCTCTCCTATGAGTCATGCAATGCTGCTGGACTCCTCTGTTGCGCTGTTCTCTGGGCACACTGCGTAATTTAGCTACGCACCCGCGAAGTTTTCATGAAAACCTCCATCTTTTGCATGGCCTCCAAGATGCGCGGCACGCCGGTGCCTGCTAACGTGGAGAATTATTCCCTCGCTGCTCGCGGTAGTCATGGAGAGCGCTGAGGTGTCGTCCTGCGATGCTTGAGGCATACGTGTGAAGCAAATTTTATTTTAAATAAGATTTAAATGATCTATTTAAAAAATTTAGAGGATATTTTTCACTGAAGGAGGCATAAAAAGAATAGATAGACCCAGAAGTCAGTTAAGAACGCTATTCGCGTTACAAGTGGACAGGGAGTAGACTTTTACGCCCCATCTGACTCATCGCAAATTTGCAACTTCTACAAGTTGATTGATTACATGACTAATTGATTGCGAAATTGGAAATCTCGGCAAGTAATATGTGTATCAACTGGCTGATACTTTGTACCAACGATATCTGTTCTCTAACAAAGCATGCCGCAGCAAGATGGAGAGAAATACACTTAATGTCATCCCTACTAACGTGCCACCAGGGACGATAACAATAATGTGCCTAACCAGATTAGTGAAGGAGGTCCTCCAATTAAATCATAAGAGAGGCTGTAATTTTGCAGGCCTGCATTGAAAGAACGTTCTCATCACGTTTTAGCCGGAGCACTCACCAAAAGCCAATCACAAAAGAAGTGGTTTTTGCAGTTACCATATGGCAGTACCAGGATCAGGCAGAATCATACTTCAGTCTCTCTCTCTCTCTCTCTCTCTCTCTCTCTGTCTACTTTTATGAAGTTCACAACGGGTGCCAATAAACATCAATGAAAACACCGAACAAAATACGTGGTAAGTAAACTCATCAT
Source organism: Dermacentor albipictus (assembly GCF_038994185.2). Taxonomy (NCBI): domain Eukaryota; kingdom Metazoa; phylum Arthropoda; class Arachnida; order Ixodida; family Ixodidae; genus Dermacentor; species Dermacentor albipictus. Next base: position 96,664,076 of record NC_091824.1, on the reverse strand, counting down.
GCTTAACCTTCTGCTTGACAGCTGGGCATCAGACAAGCAAGCAGGTCCACGATTAACATAAAGATGTAGGTACTAACTTAATAATTATAGGTGAGTGCTCGACGGCACCGTGCGCGTGAGTTCAAAGAAAACACCGAAAGAGAAAAGTGGCTGAGTAATTGTATTTCGCCGAAGTGCAACGTGCTTTCTGGGTGTGGGATAATTACAGCGACGAACGAGTTATGGGGAACATGCTCACTGTCTTTTTCTTTTTTTCCTCTCTGTCTCACTCTTTAGTAGAGCAAACTCGCCAGTGCTGGCTTGTGTTTTTTAACTTTGCTGATTTTTCGCGCTAGCTGACATATTGGCTCTCCACTTCACTTCTCACAAAGTGCAACAAATCACCCCACCGGGACCTATTACAGCGTTTTTACTGGCGCAAGCTTACACCCATTTTACGAAGGTTTCCGGGAAATGAATCTCGTATGCGTGTCTTTCGCAGACAAATTCGAATGGCTATCACCTCTAGTTCTCTTCGGTGATACCACAGAGAGTAAAGCTGAACTGGTGTCAATGACCGAGCACTTTTTCTGTCGTTTGTTATCGTTTTCTGCCTCTCTTGTCTTTCACTGTTTACTTCTTTTTCGTTGTCGTTGTGGCCGCTGGCGATGACATTGCCTCAGCGGCAGCAGGCTGCCTTTGCTGGTGCTCTGTTCACTTCCCTCTCGTGAGCACTGTCCATAAGCGGTTGGCTTGCAGTGCTTACACAAACAAACTTCTACTCCGAAGGCTGTTTCGGGTGCACGTGCGTGCGAACGATCTACAGAGCAGGAAGCGATGGTGCATGCGAGGTGTGTGCAGAGCGATGCAAGCAAACAGTCTGCGCCAAGCTCGTGCTTGCTCGTGAACACTACGGCGAAACGCTTGAGCACTTGCTGTCGAAAAATGTCCTGCGTTCAAAAGTTGTTTCGGTGTGCTGCTGTGCACGCTACAATAAATTAATCTTGCCCGAACTGCATTTAATGATATCTTGCTTCGAAAAGGTCGTGTTTCAAATCGATATGAAGCTCACAGAGCTATGCTTGAGCTCTTGACAACAACGGGTCTAAATTCTCGTCTGTAGTATACGTATGCTGCCTGTAACTGTGTTGTGTGCTGTTTATTCATTCAGTTTCCTTTTTTTCCCCTTTACCTCCTTCTCCTCTTTCTATTTTTTTTTTATCCTCTGCAAGCGGCTGGGTGTGGTGTCCCTTTTAAGAGACAACTTCTAGCCCGCTTAACTTTCTTTGTGTGGTGCTTGTATATGTTTACACGATTACTAATACTAATCACACTCTTCGCTCGTTTTCGACAGAATCCTTCTATTTTCGCACGTGGCTCAAACAACGACTACACTAAATGAAGAAGGGGAAACGAGAGCGCCAACGATACTAATTCGCGGGGCAGAAAGGTGTGAGACGTGCGGCAGAATGCCGATGTGGCAGAGTGCGTTGTGGCGCACCCTGAGAGATAGGACAGCCTGTAAGTGAGCGTTTGTGCGTACGCTAACCAACTTGTTCAGCCGCCAGTTGGTTCGCCGTTCGCCGCGTGGTTGCAACGAGTTGCTATTGTATTTAGACCGACACCGTGCGAGTCTACTGCAGTGTCTACCACTCCGAGCAATACGCAAAGCTTTCCGCTCACGGCTAGGAGAGAAGAGAGCTATGGATTATGATCGTACAAGGAACACGAACTGGCAGCTTTGCCGCTATGTCGTATCCTGAAGAAACAACGGCGCCGACAACAGTGAGTAGTACGTAGGATAGAGTGGGGCTGTGGATAGAAAACAGGGCATGGCAACGGATAAGCATTGGAAGAGACACGCCACAAACGCTCTTTTCGAGCTCAGCCTCAGACGAGGCGCAGCTGCGCTCACTGGCATCCCGTTGTACTGCGCAATTAGGATGTGTCGCGCCATCTGCGGAATTATTGACACAAGCAATGTGTGACCATCTTTCATTCTTTCTTTCTTACCTCCCCCTTCCTCTTTACACTTCGTACCATCTGACCCTGTGTATACCGGGCGTACACGGCGGTGATTATAGAACGCCCACGTAAAGCAACGAAGTGTAAAAGTGAATGCGTCTATGCGCTTGGCCTATGTGTCCCGCCAGACAAGGGACAACTTTAGTTAAATTAGTGCGCAGGAGCCGGGCTCCGGCCAATCGTAATTGAAATCACTAGGTCGTCTTAAGGTCCTGGACGCATTGCCTAAAGTCACGTAAAATCAGTAACGCGCAGAAACTATATTATAGCACAGCTACCGGTAATGACTGAATCAACAGCAAAAAATATAGAATTAAATAAAATTAAATTATGGGGTTTGTCGTGCCAAAACAACTTTCTGGTTATGAGACACACCGTAGTTGAGGACTCCGGAAATTTCGACTACCTGGGGTTTATAAGTCTCGAAATAAGTTATCCGTGGTTTGGTTGTAAGCAACACTTTTTAGTGTTCACCTACTTTTTAGTAGGTTTTTAATAGGCTTTCAATTTTGTGCTTCCAAAATCCGCTGCAAATTAAAACACAGCAAGTGCCGTACCTTATATGCGAGTAACCTAAAGCATACTTTATCACTTTTTTGATCTTGGTAGGTACATAACTCCTTATACAGTAAAGGACACATGCAACATTACGTAATGGCGTACAAATTCGGGCCATTTGAATATTCAAAGATAAGTCAGTCTCAAAGTATACTCCTAGGTACTTCACACTATCCGCATATTGTACAAGGGCACAAACACAGTCAGAACCGTGAAGGAAGACATGCCGACTTGTTACAAGAGCCTTTAACGGATTTCTCAAACATACTAACCGAGTTTTCCGAGCACTGACTTTTATACGTTTTTTTTTAGAAACCAGTTCATCACATTTTTGATGTCGCTTTGAAGTAAAGCGACAGCTGCTTCATACTGCATGTGCTTAGAAACAAGGAACATATCATCTACATACTGGAAAATCGTACATGAATTAGTTACCTGTGCCAAGACACAAACGTACAAATTAAAAAGAAGCGGAGACAAAACGGAACCTTGTGGAGCCCCTGCGTTAAGAAACCGCAAAGAACTCTTTTGGTCGCCATACATAGAATCTGAGACCAATTTACCAGGTAGTTTTGTATAAATATCTGAGACCGATTTACCAGGTAGTTTTGTATAAATGCATGGAAATATCCCCGAAATCCGGAATCGTGTAGTTTAGCACATAGAATACCGTGACTTACCGAATCAAAAGCCTTAGATATATCTAAAAAAAGCCCCCATGCTTTTTTTTAGATATATGATATAGAAGATCCGACAGTTACTCAAAAAGCGCATGCGTGCTTCTACCAAACACGAAGCCATACTGGTAAGGTGATATGTTATGTTTTAAAACGAATCCCTCAATCATTTCAAGCACGTGTCTTTTCAACAGTTGAGCTAAGAAAGGAAGAACAGAGATGGGGCGATAGTTAATTGGCTTCGAAGCATCTCCGCTTTTATATATCGGTATCACGCGTGATCTCTTTATTGTATCTGGTATTATGCAAGTATGGATTCCATTAAAGATAGAAAGAAGCGGATCGGCTAGAACTCTGATGTTGAGACATTTGTCTTCTGCTGATATGTCCTCAAGTCCGACACCACGGCCTTTTCTAGATCAATGCAACAATCGATATGTCTTCTTTATTTATTGATGGAAGAAATGCCGAATTGTTATTGAGCCAAGACCACCGTTGAGACCTACAGGATCAGTGGACCTATCATTATCAGCGCAAACCGAAGAAAAGAAATCATTGAAGCTGTCCGCCAGATTTTTATTGATAGATCCGAAACTTTTTGTTATCGGGTCTGAATACGTATCTGGCAAACAGCCTCTAAGCTCATTTACCAGGGACCACATATTAGCGGGTTTATAATGCGAGGAAAACATTTATTACGATAGTACTTTCTCTGAGAACTGCGCATCAGTGCTGTGACTTTGTTCCGCGCTTCTCGATAGAGGCATTTTAATATTTCGTCATCAGGGTGCTGTCGACACCACTTCCACAAGTTTTCCTTTTCTTTTGGCTTTTATGACCCGATTGCTCTGCCAGTATAGGTGTGGTCTTCGTTTTCGGACCAAGACTGTTTTTCTACATGTCTTCTTCAAATTGGAAATCGCCGCTATAAAATTGTTATATACACTGCTCGGACAGCTATTTGTTAACATTGCGTTCCAGTCATGGTGGGAAACTAGTCGGTCAAATTTAAAGCAATAAAATATTTTATAGTATTGGGATTCCTTACTTTGAGACTGCTGGGAGCTTGGGAATGAAAGCTGGCATCCTACAAAATAGTCTTCTGCCAGCTTTTTTGCCAGTCGGATGCAATTGATATTCGAAAAATGTATTGAACGGACCATCACGCGGTCAATACAGGAAGTCACAACACGAGACAAAAGAAGCTCCTCTCGTGTAGCCTCGTTCACAACTGACTCAATGCCATAGTCAGCTAAGATGTTCAGGTAATAATAATAATAATAATAATAATAATAATAATAATAATAATAATAATAAAAATAACAAGAAAAGATACTTGGGGAGGTGCAGCTAGAGATGAGAGTAAATACAGGCAGGTTGCCTTAGATGTCAAGGTCCCCTTTGATAACCTGAGAAAGCGGGGACAGATAGCTAAAAAAATCTGAGGACACCTAAGCACTTCTTATGAGTCGTCAATGTGAAAGCATTAATGCCCAACTGAACGCCACTGAGAGGTGCTTAGAGTTAGGAACTCCGCGCGGGCAAGCGAAGGCGTTGAGACGCTTGGCGCGTTTTACGCGTAAGTGTAGATGACCCACTTGTGAAATCGGCGAGATTGTGTTTGAAGCCGCAAGGTAAGCGTGCGCCGAAGGAGGAAGGCGCCTGGAGGTGCTGGAGAAGAGAATCGCTTCGTTCACGCCCTTTCCGGTGAGCCTCCACAGCGTTGACTGCTCTGTGTGCAACGGATTATAAAAAAAAAATATTGGCAGTGGCTTAGCTCGGCTATGCCAGAATATACGCAGCGAAAGCTAAGGCATAGCATGGTTAGCCTTGGTTAATCTTGACTCCAAGTACAGGTTAGTCTGGTTGTCTAGCTATATTGCGGTGTTTAGCCAGTCGTTCGGCGCGCTGTTCGTCGGTTTCTGGGGCGATTAGTTTCCTCTTCATCTCGTACCGATGTCGATTCCAGGCCTCCGCCTGCTTATCAGAATTGTCGCCGTCCATACTGCCGCCTCAACTGTGATTGCGGCGCACGCCAGCTCTCCTTTTCAATCCTCCGACATGTTAACAGGCATGCGACGCAGTGGGCGAAGCGAGCGGAGGCGAACGCAATGACTAGGAACCTGGTGCGACGTCATGTGGCTCCTCGGAGCATGGCCACGGCGAAATTGCAAGTTCGCGGCCAGTAAAGCTTTCGCTTTAACATAGCATCTGGATGTGGAGCAGCAAATCGTCACGTTCACGCCATTTCCGTTTGTGCTTTGACGTCGCGGTGCTCCTTGTCCATGTGTGTGGCGTCCGTACGCTTGCGTCACTTCACCTTTTGATTTGGCCTTACCGAGGCGCAGGTAAAACGCAGGCGAGAGCTTGAGCGGACGAGCTACACGCGGATAACAGAAGCTTCCGAGAGCAAGAGCGAGGGTTGTTTGGCATCGCGACTATGCCTTCTCCCCTCACGTAAAACCTGGCGCTACTACCTTCCCTTCCCCAAGTCGCTGAGTCGCGCTCCCTAAGGGACTGCGGTAAATAGCGCATCTTCCTCTTCACAATCACGCTCTCTCTGCGGCAGCAGATATGCCCTTTCGCTCGCTCTGCTGCATCGGGACGCTCTCGTGACGAAGCGGGGCAGCCAATGGGAATTTAGGGGCCGTTTCACTGCTACAGACGCCGGACGCCATCTTTCTCGCTCAATGAGTCAATTGACGTTTTCGCATCAATAAAAAAAGTACAACGCACATATGTAAACACAAGCATTCCATTCCAGAAATAGGGCATTGCTGTAAACACTCAAAATATTCTCTCCTTTAGGGCGTATATAATTTACATTTTACCACATAAACGTATGCATGACCATCGGCGAGTTTATTTGTGACTCAACGAGAGTACCTGGTTAATTTACTGATTGATTGTTATTATTACCCTAAATTCTAATTAGGATTGACCAAAATTTATTACCTTCAAATTTGCCATTCTTTCATAAAGCACACCTTTTCCCCCGAAGGAAAAAAAATGTCATTAACATTAGTTTTTTCTACTTTCATTTTTTGTACAATTTCATTTTGCCCTGACATACACTTTTTGCTATCAAGTTTTCTCTCGTCCCACCCGTTTAATTACCGGCTTCTTGGTCAATCCCCCATAGCAGGTACGCGCCATAATACAGGAAGCATGCAACAAAGCACGCACACACATTAGCACGTGCAATTAGCGTATTATGCACTCACGCAGGCAGATTGAAAAAAGAAATCCGCCTCCATTCCACCCTGGGATGATGAAAACGTTTTATTTAAAGGGAAAAAAAGGGAGAGGGGAGTTAGGAGAAGGGTGGTCGGATTCCTATTCCGGAATTCCGTTGGCTAAGGCCGCCACCCTAGCTCTTTCCACGAGGGCTCGCTGGTCCTTGAGGGTTGAGCTGGACAGGGCTGCCTCCCATCCTTCCCACGTTGGCTGTTTTATAGTTTCTAAGGCACTATTAGCCTGGCAGGCCCATACCATATGGTAGAGATCTGCTTTTTGCCCGCAGAATTTACATTCGGCTGAAAAAGATTGTAGCTCAATAGCATGCAGCTTCACTGGATTATTAAATGACAGGGTTTGTAACCTTCGTAAATGGCATTCCTCCGATTTGTCCAATCCCTTAGCTGGGCCCGGGTATTTTCGTCGCGATAAGCGCAAGTGTTGTAATACGTCTGCATAAGTTATTAATGGCACTGGGAAGTCCGAGTCTTCGGGGAGGGAGGAGGAGGGACCCCGGGGGAGAAAAGCTCGGGCGGCAGCGTGTGCACGCTCGTTTCCCTCTACACCCTCATGACCTGGCACCCAGATCAGCTCTTTGCGCGAAGCGAAGACCCCAGATTGTTTGAGGATCCTGCAAGCTAGCGGTGCAATTCGGCCCCGCGTGTAATTTCTATAGGCAGTTTGCGAGTCTGTAATGATGTATTCTGAACTAGGATGCGAAGCCGCCATAGCGATCGCCGCCTCTTCCAATTCTGCAATTTCCCCGCGCCGAACAGAAAGTCCATTGACCGTCTGCCCTTGATGCACCACCGATATTGTGGAGACTCCTCCCACCGGACCTGCAGCATCCACGAAGAAGGCCCCCTCTAATTTAGAATAGATCTGGTCCATCTTTTTGGCTCTTGCCCTCCTCCTTGCTTGATGATATTCTGGGTGCATGTTTTTAGGAAGGGGCAGGGTCGCGAATTTGCACCTCCACTCTTTCGGAATGTCTTGTCGTGTTGCCGTATAGTAAGGACAGCCGATATTTAGGTCCTCTAGTACCTTGCGTCCTGTTTTTGTTCCTGCCAATCTGGCATATTGACTTGATAGGTGGGCCTCAATTATCTCATCTATTGTATTGTGCACCCCCAACTGCAATAAGCGCTCTGTAGATGTTTTGACCGACAGTCCTAGTGCCTTCTTATATGCTGTTCTGATCATGACATCGAAATGTTTTAAATCGCACCTCCTCATCCGAAGGTACGGAGCTACGTACACAATTCTACTGAGTATAAAGGCTTTGACCAACCGAAGAGTGTCGTTCTCCATCATCCCTCTGGTTTTATTGGTGATACGTGTGATCATTCGTAGTACTTGTTCGCATGATGTACGGAGTTGAGTGATCATTGCTGCGTTGACACCCTTGTTGTTAACCAATAATCCCAGGATACGCACCGTCTCCACCTCAGGGATCGCAGCGTCGTGCACCCTAATTTTGACCGGGGCTTCATCTTCTCGTCTGCGCATGATTAGAAGTGCCGATTTTTCCGGAGAGCAGCGCAGTCCGCACTCCTCGGCATATTTTTGGACTGTCGAAGCAGCCTCTTGGAGCGCCTCTTCCATCTGCCCCAGACTGCCCTTCGTCACCCAGACCGTGATGTCATCTGCATAGAGGGCGTGCCGAATTCCCTCTATGCGATCGAGTTGCTCAGGCAAATTTATAAGAGCAATATTGAAGAGCAGAGGGGAGAGGACGGCTCCTTGTGGCGTACCCCTGGTGCCCATAGGGATTGGCTGGGACCTAAAATCTCCAATTTTTACATGAGACTGTCTGTCTAGTAGGAAGTCTCTGATGTATTCAAAAGTCCTTCTTCCACACTGTGTCTTCCGCAGGTTCTCCAGGATCTTTGAGTGCTTCACATTATCGAAAGCGCCCTTGAGATCTAGGGCTAAGATGGCTCTGCTACTGCGTTTGTTGGGTGGGTCAATAACTTCCATCTTGAGCTGCAGCAGTACGTCTTGCGTGGATAGGCGCTCTCTGAAGCCAAACATGGTGTGGGGCATGTAATCGTTTTCCTCCAAATACGCTGAAAGTCTGGCATGCACTGCTTTCTCCATCAGCTTGCCGGCACATGACGTGAGTGAAATAGGACGGAGGTTGTTAATATTTACCTCTTTGCCCGGCTTAGGGATAAAGCTGACGTCTGCCGATTTCCACGCCAGGGGCAGCTTGCCAGCTCTCCAGCACTCATTGATATAATCCGTCAGCTGGCCTAGCATTTTCTTGTTCATGTTGGCGAGCAAGCCGACTGTAACTTTGTCCTGTCCTGGCGTCGTACCTCTTCTCATGGTTAGTAGCGCCGCCTGTATTTCTTCTACTTCGAAGTCTCTGTCGAGTTCTGGATTATCTTTGCCTTCATACTGCAACACAGGCTCGTCATCTTTGGTCGTACAGAGGTATTTGCTCGTCAGGGCTGCCACCAGCTGCTCATCCGTACCCTCATAGCCGTGGAGGGCTCTCTTGAGGTTCCGCTGCTGCTCTCCACTCGTCTTGCTGGGTTCGATGAGGCATCGCAGTAGGCTCCACGTAGACTTGACGCCAAGCCCACCTCTTAATGAGTCGCACTTGATTAGCCAGTTGTTTTTGGCTAAGGTCCACGCGTATTCCTCCGCTTGTCGTGTAATTTCAGCAATCTTGATTTTAAGCTTGCGATTGTGTTTTTGCTTTTTCCACCTTCTGGTGAGGCCTCTCCTGGCCTCCCAGAGGTGGAGAAGGTGGTTGTCGACTGCCGGGACATCCTCTGAGGTGTGCAGCGTTCTCGTGACTTTCTCTCTGGCAGCTAGAAGTGACTCAGCCCATTGCTCATAATCCTCAATAGGCGAGTCGAGCTGAGGACCCTCGAACTCTCGAAAAAGCGACCAATTCGTAAGCCGAGCCTGTCCCCTGTGTTTACGATGCTTGTTGTGGTCTAGGCAAATTCGGAGTATATAATGATCACTGCCTAAGGTTTCGTGCGTATTTTGCCACTCGCAATTTTTAACATTTTTGACTAGCGTTAAATCTGGGCATGTGTCCCTTGAAACGCTATTGCCTATTCTTGTAGGATGCTGCGGGTCCGTCAGAATAGTAAGAGCCATATCCGATATTGCTGCTGCCAGTTTCCTGCCTTTTACGTTTTCGTTGTTGTAACCCCAAAGAAAGCTGTGCGCGTTAAAATCCCCCACTATAATGAGAGGCGCAGTTTTTGCAGCCTGCATTGCTTTTCGAAAAATTTCGTCAAAGACTGCTGTCCTGTGTTTAGGGCGGCTGTATATGTTAAGTACGTACGCCCCTTTACTGGAACGAGTGTTAGGGAGGATACGAATAAACACATGTTCTATTTCAGCATTAAGTTCGAGGTCTACAGTTGAAGCCGTACTGTCTTTATGTACAAGTATGCAAGTCGAAGTGTTAGTTTGATGCGTACTGTACGACCTGAGTTTAACTGCGGCATTAACGTCCTGTAACGCGATTACATCCGGTCTCTCATCTAGACAGTCCACATAGTGTTGCAGAGATTCCCGCTTACGTTTAAAACCCCTGCAGTTCCATTGTAATATTGTTAACTTAGTTTGACGAGCCATATTGCAAACTGGAAGAGGTCAGTCCTTGTTCTTTACTCAGGTCAAGCGCATCATCAGACGCAATCTGCCTGGTGCCCATTTTTCCTGTCAATCTGGGTGTCTTAGTGCGCGAGCATTCAGCGAATTCTTGTAACTTACGGTCAATCCTAATCTCGTAAGCATGGAGTTTTGAGAGATGCGGCTCTAACATTTTTTGAATTGTCTGCTCTGTCATTCCTTGTAAGTTCTGCTCAATTTTTTTGCTTAGCGTCTCTTCAATTCTTTCTACGCTAGCCTGTAGGCTTGGTAGCATGCGACATTCCATTTTCTCGATTTCCTCTCGCATGCGCTTTTCCATGCTTTCCATCCATGAACTGAATTTATTTGTAATTGCGTCCACATCTGCGCGTGTGGTACACTCCTCTGTCGAGGGTGCAGCCGCCAACGCTACGCTGCCGCCCGACGCTTCTCGGCCGAATTCTGACATACGAGGGGGTGACTTAGTCGCACTACCTGACGGCAGCGGGGGAGGGTTGTCCTCCTCCATCGCCTGAGCTGAGGGTACCTGAAGTGCTCTAGAGTTTCCTCTATCGTTCGCTGCCGTCTTCTCTCTAAGTTGTTGTATTTCTTGTTTGAGCCTTTCGTTCTCAGCCCTAAGTCTCTCATTAGCCAACGTGAGGGGAGGGGAGGCAACCACACTGGCCCAGCTCACCTTGTTGCTGCTCGTTTTGTTCCCGGGACTGTGTTCTGGCTCTGGCCCATCGAGCTTGTCTGCTGGACGACCGCCTCCTTTGGGGCCTCCTCTGAAGGCTCCTGCATGCGGTCGAGGCGAAGGGGTCGCCCCCTGCGTCCGAGCTTGCAGGTCGGGGGCTTCGCTCCCTCCAGCGTTCCTGGAGTGATGTTGTTGACTGGCTTTTCCATGGACGGGCTTCCGCTTGGTCCCAGTTCCAGCACCGCCTCTCCTGTACTTTTGCGTGCACTGAATTGATCCCGTGGCATGAGGGCCCCCGCAAATGAGGCAGCTGGGTTGACACTCGTGGCCCTCTTCTAGATCCGTCTCGCCGCAAGCCTGGCATCGACCGGCCTGTGGATTAGGGCAAACATCGGCGCGATGTCCGATCGTGCCGCAGCGGGGACAGGCTGGCGTCGTCTTGCGGTAGAGGCGAACCGGCACAGCTTCGCCCCAATAATAAACGTTGAAAGGCACCCTCCGGCCCTCGAACGTGATCGCTGCTACGTTGGTCTTTCCTAATTTTCGGACTCCTACTACTGGAGCCTCTGGCGAATAAATGGCTTGAGTAATATCCGCTTCAGTGGCTGTGGGGTCCACTTGAATAACACCACGGCTTGTGTTGTCCGATGACTTGAGGTAGGCTTGAACCGCTCGGGCCTGTCCTCCGAGTTGGAGCTGTCCGATCGCAAGGACCTGACGAATAAGTTGGGCGTTCTTGATGCCAATAATAATGATATTCTGGTCCCAGGCCGGCCAAATTGCGAGATCCTGCGACGCCCGCGGAACGCCGGCAGCAGCGTACGTTGCTTCCCCGATCTGGTTGCTGCCCTTAAATTGTGCGAGGTTCAGCGTTCCCTTTGGCTTGATGATGACCACAGCGTCTTCCGCTCCGAATTTCGGCATGACTTGTGGCTTCCAGCGTTTACTTTGAGCGTGCTTGCCAAGAGCCAGAGTGTTGACGTGGCCGTCACTGCCGCCACCGTGGCTGCGTTGATGTTCGGAACGGGCGCGCGTCGAGGTTGCTCGCTCCCATTGTTCTAACTTTTTCTGGATGGTATACTCCGTAGTTTCATCAAAAACTGGCGTCTCCGCGGTCGAAAGCTCCATTTCTCGCATGCTGTCTGGGTCATAGCCCCGTACGAGAGCCATGGAGGCCGCGTCTGGTGCCGCGTCCGCGGCTACCGCGCCTACGGCGTTCGCGTGGTTGAAGAAGAGAGTCCCGTAGAACTGCCAAAAATTGGCCCACCTGGATAATAACGATGTTCACGGGTTCCTGGTGACTTCACGGATCTAGTCCAACTGGTTTCGGGCGGTGCAGAACAAATTTTTGGCGGCAGGACATCGATTCGACGGAGCCGACGTGAAATGCGTCCACTCTCCTTGACAGCTCGCAGCGCCCCCCCCTCCACCCTGGGAAAGTAGATGAACATCGAAGCTGTAGACGAAATGCAGTATCCGCGACCCCGTTCGCGCACTTTCTGTTGGTTCTTTGGCGCCACGGTGGTCGCGGCGCATGTTGGCGGCGTCACTTCTTTGCATGTATAGCAATATGTAAAGCAATGAAGGGGGCTAGTTGGTGAACGTTCATGGTTATATTGCGCTCAGTTTTACACAGACGATATTAAGGAAGGACAGGACGTGGACGGACGTAGCGCAATCGTCCACGTCCGTCTACGTCTACGTCCGTCCACGTCCTGTCCTTCCTTAATATCGTCTGTGTAAAACTGAGCGCAATATAACCATTAACAATACGTACTTTGCCGGTGGCTCACAAGGCGTCGCACCGTCGAGAATATTACAGCGTCCGCGACCACCTTCGCACCCTTTCCGTTTGCGCTTTGACGCCGCGGTGCTTGTTTCTGGCGTCTATACGCTTGCACGTAACCCGCGTTCACGAAGTGAAACCAGTGGGGGGAAACTCACCGGTTTCGGTGGCAGAGGTAATTGGCGCCATCTCTGTAATGGGCGAACGCAAAAATCCGTTTCCCTTGCATGGCCTCGTAGATCATCGCACGCACGCGCGCCGATCCAGGGGGCCGAGCCCTTTCCCCTCCCAACTCCTCTCCCATCGCCCTCCCTCATTACTACCCTCGAAACTCCCTCACCTTCGACTGTCTCCGCGCTCACGCCGTGCAGCCCCACCGGCCCGGAGCCAGCTCAGCCCGCTGCATGCCGTTTCATGCTTCGTTATCTGCTGTTATCGCGAAGCGCGCGCTGCTGTGCGTTGACAGGCGTGGCTAGTTTCGTCAGTTTCGTGGTCCTCGGTAGCTGTGTGCTTGTGCTCCGCGATGTTTCACCCCTTTCATGACTCGTACCGCTCGTGCATCGTGCAGTGCTGCACAAATACTTCAAAAACAAGTCCTGCAAGGTTGTTCCGGGCGCCTAACGACAACAGGTAAGCGCTCACACCCAAGGACATCAGAAGGCGCATGTACGCGAACACAGCCCTGTCCATTCGTGCGCTCCATGAGGCTTCAGACGTCGTTGCGCCTTGATTGTGCTACACTTGCCTCTTCCCGGTAGGGAACGCTGACAAATAGATGTTCCTCCTCATTGTCACCTGGTCTGTGACTTGTGTTTTTCTGTGCCAAGTCTCATTCTGCAACTTCAGTAACTCGCCCAGCTTTCCATACCGCCCATAGTGCTTTTTCTGTGTATCACGTTCTACAAACCTACTAACAGCTGAAAAATTACTGCTAGTGTTTGTGTACTATCTCAGTAACCCCCTATGGGAAAACCGCGCGAGCAACCTTCATGTGTAGGCATGATACGCTTTTTTTTTCTTCTGGAAAGCATGATCATTGCAAGTGTCCTACATGCAGAATCTTGCAGTTCGTGTTTATTATACAAAGGAGAGCCCAGTAGGTACGATTTGGTGCCTTAAGTGACGTAATTTTATTGCTAAGCATTGCATTCGGGTCGAAGCAAAACACGTGTTGTTGGCTTATTTTACCTGGCCTTTGATTGAGGAATAAGCCTCTCTGCGAATGTTTTCTATGTGCTGCTGCAAAAGCCGACTACCTTCTGTTCCCCTTGCCGCCATTACTCAAGTCGTGGCCAAGTGCAAAATGTGCAAACATTTTAGTACTGTGTTATTTCTTTTCTGCCATGTTTTTTTTTTCAATTTGTTCAGCTGTAATGAACATGTCACGCATTTCATATACTTTCGTGCTGATTTATAAGTAAGCTTTCTTTTGGTATGGCTCTCAATCAAACAATGTTAGAATTTTATTCTATTTTTCAGGTATTTTGCGTGTCATTGTTTTTGCCAATACCAGTGAGTTTTCCCTTTTTATAGTTGTCATGGCTATGTCATACACGTCGTCCAATTTTCTGCAATATCTCAGTGCATATATCAGGAGCTCATCTACCTTTCGGTCTTGAGGACGTTATATAAAAATCTTGTTTTTTTATGTGTGTGTACATAAAACGGCCTTCGTGTTTTCTAGCGCTTTCTTTTCTTATTTCACCGTCTGTGACGGTGAAATAACACGGTTTCAAAGCCTTTCAGCTGCCGTTTGTTTTTGTGGGAGCAAAATCTCACACGCGGACACGAAAAATTTCTACCAACTAGAGAGCTTCGGTGTAAAAATTCATCAATTCTCTCAGAGCTTGGGAGGATCGCATGACCAGATTCCGTGACATTACGAAACACTACCAGTTACAAAGACGCGTATACCTCACGCTAGGTTAGACAGGACGCAAGCAGTACACTTCAGACAATTACAAACGGATTCTTACAGAAACCCCAGACTCATGCACGCCGTGTATCCAGAGATGTACACTACAAACAGATGCACATCATGTGGAGAGGTTGCCACACTTAATCACATGTTATGTGAGTGTCAGGACTTAACAAACCAGTCGGGCAGTGCCGACCCCTCTGTCTCTTCCACCGCCAGCCTGCACTCACGCTGGAAGACCGCACTGCTCAGCTCGAGCCTGACAGCACAACTCTGGGCCGTCCAGAGAGCCGAGGAAGCCGCTTCGAGACAAGGTCTCGGAACCGCGTCCGCGGCGGGTGCCCAGACCCACTAAGGAGACGCCGGAGTCGAATCGTATTAAGTAGAAGATAAAGTTTACGCTATCTTTCTAAGAGCAATCATCGGATGTGATTACTGGTGAGGTAGGCGTGCGGAATTATCTCGTTCCAACAAAAGCAAACCGCTTAAGTGGTTTAGCGTAAGGGGAGAGAGATGGTAGCAGCGACCGTTGGCATGAAGTATGGCGATGGTGAACACTTTCCTCGTGACTCCAGTGTTTGCTGGTTCTGATGTCGGCTGCACCAGTGCGAAAAAAAATGCTTGTATTTTCATAAGCAGCGTGCTGAAAATGTAATAAAGGAAAAGTTAACATCTGAGTGAAACATACGAAGCTATGAAATTAACTGCTAAGCAGCGGAGGCGGAGAGAACTGCATAGAACAAACGGGAATGAACCCATGTCATTGTGCTCTTCAGTAGAAAGTGTTAGCCACTGAGTCACAGCTGCAAGAATGATGATGATGACGGCAATGGTGATGACTGAAAGTGGCATACACGAACGATTATCTGTACCGCATAGGGATTACCACTAACCCCTACTTTGATAACTGTGGCAATTTAGAGACAATGCAGCACATATTATCTAGAATGCCCCGCGTACCGGGACGAGAGATAATTTTTTGAGGAACAAATGGACATCACTTGTCACGACCTGTTAACATTACCCAGCATCTTAGGTCCAATGCCGGCCCTTCAAAACAGCGGCGGGTTTTGGATTTATTGATCAACTACCCGTCAGAAATTGGCTTAATAGGAAAGCTTTAAAGATTGAGCATTTTATATACACAAGCCTAAATTTACCCGCCATGTCACCTGTAAATATAAGTATCAGATCCACTTGCGCATTTCATATTTATTTTTATTCTCTTTTTTCCGACTCTCCTCTGGAATATTTTAACCCCATTCCCTATCCCTATAGAGCAGCACGCCAGAGGTTGTATACGCGCTGGAAAAATCTGTTTTTCTGATAAAGAGTCTCTCTTTCTCTCTCTCTCTCTCCTCTCTCTCGTTGATGATGATGATTACGAGCATGATGAGAATATCAGTAACTGAGGCCAATTAAACAGGAGAAATAGCCTTCACAGTTAACACAGTAGAAGTTATATCCCCCTATTCCCGGCGCCTCTGCTGGGACTTCACCGTCCTCTGCACGCAGCAGTGCTTCCGAGGGAGATCGTCCACAGAAGCCAGTCGACGCAAATGAATGGGCCGTTTGCTTTGCGGCTTCCTCTCGAGCGCTCCTCGCAGCTCTGGGATCATTACCGACCCTTCTAAATGGCCTCTCGCAGTCGTTTATTTCTTGTTCGAGGCTGTTCTTTGTCTTTGCCAACAGGTTACCCTCCCTTTTCATTCTTTTTACCTTTCAGACTCAAGAATGTATAATTGTGTGTCTCTGGCTTTTTGGCTGCGGTCAATTTAAGAGGTATATCACAGCAAAGTGACGGAAACACACCTAAGCGAAAAAACACTAAACTGGGGAAAACAACTATAATTCGTGCTTTCAAAATGTATATGGGCCTTCTACACTGAATAGTTCTACAAGCTCCCCCTCTCCACCTTCTCCCTCCAATGCCAAAGTATGTAAATGAAACATCTCGCGAAAACTGTGCACACGAAAATATGCGGTACAAAGTCCAATTGTCGATGTTGTTGTCGTCGTTGTTGTCGTTGTGTCGTCGTCGTCGTCGTCGTTGTTGTTGTTGTTGTAACTGCCTGCTGTACGAAATCGCAAAGCGAGAAATGTCGTCCCTGATGTCATAAAGACCGGTTATGTTTCAGACACCTTTCCCCGCTATAACTTGCAATTTATGCGCCCTATTGCTGCAATCTCGGAAACCACACATGTGATCATAAAATTTGTACATCCTTTAATTAGTTACTATGTTGAAGTTATATTGCATATTTGGATAAAATTTCTGCAGCATCCCTGTAGGCAAAGTGCAGAGTAAACATTTAATCGTAAGGCGTTATGCCGTGGTTCACCTGTGCTCCACGTATAATGTACCATTGCATATCAGGAGCACGCTAAACATTTAGTTGTGCGTATTTGTTTAAATGGCATACTTAATTCAAATTTTTCGACTGAAATCTTCAAGTGACTGCACGATTGTTGGGCCAGTTTTCAATTTAGAACGATATTAGTACCGCTTTTTACAACACCTTCGTCACCGCATTTTAAACCAGTGAAAGTTCCCTTAAATACTAACGAAATCGAAAGCAAGGCTACCAGTTAAGCCAGTATAAAAAATACGGCGTTATAATCACGTATGAATAGCATAAAGATAGGGCCAGTAATTGCAAGACTCTTAAAACATCAAAGCAATCACAAAGCTAAAAGATGCTGATACTTTCCGGATCGGCTAATAAAAAACACTTTTTTCTTTTGTTAATTACAATAGTTCGCATAAAGCTATCTATGTACTTACTGAACTATCACAAGCGGGTCTTCCTTAAGAATTAGACAACGCAATTTATCCTTTATTTTTTAAGAAGTGAAAATTAATATTGTATTCCTAATCAACATTGCTTACTTGGTGACTCTAGATATTGGAGTTCTCGGTATCGATATCCAAAATATAATCCCCTGCTTTGATTAGAAAGCTAAACTTATGAAAAAAAATCCATCTCCATTCCACGCTGTGAAAGTGGATGTACAGCGAAACTGGTGTGGATGATAGACAGCGTTACACAAGAACCCCCACCACATGAGACCTAAGTCATGCGCTCACGTGCGTGTGCGGAAATGCAGCATACATCCTTATTCTTCTAGTGCCTTATTTGACTAAATAAATGTTTAAAAGTAAACTGCGTCAGAAAATGCACAAAGTACGACATGAACACAAGCTTCAAACATGATAGCTTCCGATTGTAGTACGAGTGTAGGAGAAAACATAAATCTGTAGCGCGGAAATTTAAAAACCAAGCCCTTGTCCAGCTGCCGTGTGAGGTCCATGCTAATTCGTTCGCAATCTTGTAGGCCCTCCGCCTGGCTCAAATGCTTTATTGAACTAATTCAATTTCTCAGAATAACATTTTTGGAGTACGGCTTACACGCAATCTATACATATGACAGCATTGGATTGTAACTCGAATATATGAGAAAACACGATTTTGTTACGCGGTAATTCAAACACACAGCCACTTTCTAGATACCGGTGCGCTACCGTTGTTGGACAGTGTTTGCCATAATCTCGATTACGATCGCAGCACACGCTGTGCGACAGATGCAACAGGCACAGCGACCACGCATCAAGGACAGAGACGTTGCATGCGTGTGTTTCTCGCGCCCGTCCATACAAGGACTGTGTGCATGCTCATTCTTGCAGACCCTCCGCCTAGCACAAGTGCGTTATTGAACTGATTGAATTTCTCAAAATAAACTGTGCGTAAAGTTTTTAAAGCACAACTTACATCTGACCTACAGACATGATAGCATCGGATTGTAATTCGAACAAACGAGAAACAGAACTTCTGTTACGCGGCAATTCGAACCCTCACTTCTTTTCCAGCTGTCGTTCCGGGTGAGCACGTCAAACACACACACACACACACACACACACACACACACACACACACACACACACACACACACACACACACACACACACACACACACACACACACACACACACACACACACACACACACACACACACACACACACACACACACACACACGCACACACACACACGCACACACACACACACATGCACACGCACGCACACACACACACACGCACGCACGCACACACACACACACACACACACGCACGCACGCACACGCACACGCACGCACGCACACAAATACAGCACTGGAGGCTAACAGTAACGCTGTAAAATGATCGCAGTACTGTAGCTTGCAGAATGACGCAACACTATATATCACCAAAAAACCGCGGCGCACCCATCCTTTGAAGATTACTGGCGACGTTAATACGATTTGCATTATTTACGTAATCGGTTATATGTTTTATACATTATTACAATTACTGTGATCGTCCTCCATCCGTTTCGGTGGCGTTGGCGGATGGTCGCTCACATTTGGTCGCTCACATACTGGTTGTATATTGCAAGTTATCTGTTTAGTGTATTTTATGTCTCACATGCGGAAAAATTTTCTCTTGTTTTCAGGTATTTCAATATTTATTCTGTTTGTATGTTACCATTCACTTGCGCATGTCTATATAAATACCCGCTTCTCTATGTTTAACCCGCTGTGGTGGCCATAGAGCGGTTATTGTGCTTCGCTGCTAAGCACGAGATCGCGGGATCAAATCCCGGCTACGGCGGCCGCATTTCGATGGGGGCGAAATGCGAAAAGGTTCGTGTACCGTGCATTGGGTACCCATTAATGAACCCCAGGTGACCCAAATTAATTCAGAGTCATTCACAATTGCCTGCCTCAAGATAAGGTCGCGGTTCTGGCCCGTAACATTGCAGAATTTAATTAAACCTGATTCTATATGTCAGCTACTGCTTCTTTCCCCACCTGCCTGGTCACAGTCCTTTTTTAACCCTATTTGGGGCTTTTTGGCTGTCTCTCCGCGACATTTTCGTGTCGGAAATAAATAATTGATTTGATTTGATTTGCTCGCGAGCTACACGGGCCTCCACCGCATAACGCTGGCGAGCGGCTTCAGCGTGGCGACGCTTGCGTTCCTCAAAATCCTGATCGCTAAGTATGACGCTTTTCTGGACGAATCATGGATGCGGTAAGAGGCATGTCCAATCACCAGCGTATATTTATGTACCCCTGCAGGACGAAGGCCTCTCCCAGCAATTTCGAGTTACTCCTGTCCTGCGCGAACTGATTCCAACTTCTGTTTGTGAATTTCTTAATTTCATCACCCCACCTAGTTTTACATCATCCTCGACTGACCTTACCTTCTCTTGGCACCCATTCTGTAACTCTAATGGTCCACCGATTATCCATCCTACGCATTACATGGCCTGCCCAGGTCCATTTCTTCTCTTCGTGTCGATTAGAATATCGGCTATCCCTGTTTGCTGTCTGATTCACACCACTCTCTTCCTGTCTCTTAACGTTACGCCTAACATTCTTCGTTCCATCGCTCTTTGCGCGGTACTTGTTCTCGAGCTTCTTTGACAGTCTCCAAGTTTCTTCGCCATATGTTAGCACCAGTAGAATGCACTGATTGAACAACTTTCTTTTCAATGATAACGGTAAGCTTCTAGTCAGGATCGGGCAATGCCTGTCGTACGCACTTCAGCCCATTTTTATTCTTCTGTAAATTTCCTTCTCTTGATCACGATCCCCTGCGAGTAATTTACGTCCATAAACGTACTTTTTCATAGACTCTAGAGGCTGACTGGCAATCCTAAACCCTTGTTTTCTTGCCAGGCTACTGATAATTATCTTTGTTTTTGGCACATTAGTCTTCAACCTCACTCTTACACTCTCTATGTTAATATCCTCAATAATCCGTTATAACTCATCGTGTTGTGCTGCTTAACAGGACAATGTGATCTGCCAACCGAAGGCTGCTGAGATACTCGCCGTTGATCCTCACTCCCAAGTCTTCCCAGTTTATTAGCTTGAACACTTCTTCCAAACATGCAGTTAATAGCACCGGAGAGATTGTGCTTCCTTGCCTGACCACTTTCTTTATAGGTATCTTTGTACTTTTCTTGTGGAGAACTACGGTAGCTGGAGAATCTTTGTAGATATTTCTCAAGACATTCACGTACGCCTCCTGTACTCCTTGATTATGTTTGCATCTATGAATGCTGGTATCTCTGCTGACTCAAATGATTTTCATAATCTATGAAAGCCATATAGAGAGGTTTATTTCTCATAACTGATAACAATCTGATTGATAACATGGATGTGATCCCCTTGTAGAGCATCCCTTTCTCAAGCAGCCTCTTCCCTTTGTTTACTGAACTCAAGTGTTGCCCTTATTATATTGTAAAAAATCTTGGTCAATATTTTATGCAATACTGAAAGCTAGTGGGCCTATATTTTATTTCAATTCTTTAACGTCTCCATTTTTTTGGATAAGCATAATGTTGGCATTCCCCAAGTTCTCTGGAGCACTTAAACCTGTGAGACATTTCGTATACAGGGTCGCAAGATTTCAAGCGAGATTTCTCCACCATCGTTGATTAAATCGACGGTTATTGCATCTTCTCCTGCCGCTTTTCTCTGGGTCATGTCTCTCAAGGCCCTTCATCGTTACTTAACTACCTAACATCGTTAGGTAAGTTATTTCATCGTTAGTTATTGAAGGAGCATCTGTACCCTGTTCATTACTGCTTTGAATTAAGGTAGCGTGGCTGCTCTCAGTACTGTACAGGTCAGTATAGAACTCTTCCGCTGCATTTACTATACCTTCTAAGTTACTTATGATATTCCCCAGCGTATCTTTTCGTGTATACATCTTGGTTTGTCCTCTGCCAAGTTTTCTTCTCAGTGATTTCATGCTGTGCCAATTTTTTACTGCTTCCTCAGTCTTTCTCACGTTATAATTTCGAATATGCCTTAAGAATTTCGAATTATGGCTCCTTGTTGATCAGTTTTGACAACTCCGCCAATTCTATCTGATCTCTTTCTTTGGACACTTTCATGATTTGTCGTTTCTTTATGAGGTCCTTTGTTACTTGGGAGAGCTCACTTACAGGCATGTCCAGTAGCAACAAATTTTGAGGATGGCAGGGGTTTCAAGATATGTGCCATTGAATTACGCAGTAAAAATGCACTATTGTTCCATTGACTTTTTAACAAAACGCTCTTTATGCATTGAATCGCTGTAGTGACTGGAACAATCATGTATTTTGTCGCACACTGTGGAAATGAATATTTCGAAGCCGTTGTTATTCTGGATGTTATTTCGAAGTGTGTATTTGCCAACTCACCGGCTACAATTTGAAAATTCAGTTTAATATGTGTTTTGGTTTTTTGTGCAAGTAATGTCCACCTCATTGAATATTCCAGCTCAAGGAATGAAATTATGCTATCTGCTACAAGTGATTTGTAAGTGAAGCCTAACAAATGACCATCCCGCTTATTGCTACATACCATTTGTGTTACGTTTGGACATTCATTCTGAGAGATTGGTCAAAAGTGGTCACACGCCAATAGTATATACGTGGTACTACATTTTTCTGTTCGGGCACATACCCAGTGCCACAATATATGCACATCATTCAACGCGCCAGAAAAATTACTACCTAGCCAAGATTCATGTTGACCCGCGTAAGTCTAAATATATATATATATATATATATATATATATATATATATATATATATATATATATATATATAGATATAGATATATATATAGAACCATGAGAAACCTCGATCATCCCCGTCTTCCTGGAATCGTCCGCCATCGAACCGAGCAGCATTCGAGCACAGAACGTGACGCGGCTTGTATAGGGGGTGCAACTCGCTGTTGTGACCCAACGACGAGAACAGCGCATCACCGTGGGCGACCAACAGTCTACTCAAAATAAAAAACAACTCGTCTCGTCGTCTCGTTCGCATCAGCTGAAAGTGTTCATCGATTTGTTCTGTCTTCTTGTCCCTCGAACGTTTAATTCTTTGTTCGAGTTTCGAGTAGAAATATGGCAAAAAGAAGAGAAATCCAAATGTTTGAGAAGTTGCTCAATCGGAATTGGTCTTTACAGTTGCCTTCCGGAATCCTTCCATCATAGTTGGCTTTGGAGGCCGCCTTGGTAACCACGCAGAGCGTTTTCCGTTTCTGGCTGCTTTTTTCTTTTCACTCCATTACCAATAAAATGTCCTTTTCTTGGTAATTTAGTTTATGCATACTTGCTTTCAAGGCTCGCAACTTCCATTCTACGCGTATCCGAAGCTTGCTAAAAAGCGTCACGTCTGGTGGTGCCTTTCGCGGAATTACATTTGGACCAACAATGCCACATGCGCACATTTAGGAAACAAACCAGACCAATATAGCTACATAAATAGCTAAATAACATTGTGTTTTCTTCTGGATGCATGTGAATGGCGCCCGATATGAGTGTGACACTTTGACCGATTGTGAGGAACGTTCAAATCGTGTTTGAAGACGGCGATCGTTTTCTTGACATTTGTCTGCAAAAACGTGTTATTGCACTCGTCTTTGTAGAAAGGATAATTTTTTTATGCTTGTTTACGTCTTTTTGGCGTGCCGCTAACTTCGTGGTTGTGCTCGAACATCTTTGATCGCTGTCTTGATCCAAACTCGCTTCGAGACGGCATACTCGAAAAAGAAAACTGCGTTTTGCATAGGCGCCAGGACAAACGCTGGCGTTCGTCGTGTCAACTCTTTTTGCCTCGTTCCTTGTCTCTTTTATGTTTGTGCCCCAGGTTTTAGGTGTACCATTTCTTTTTTTTTTTTGCATGTTAAAGAACCCAAGATGTCCAAAATTATTCAGAGCCTCTCCATTACGGTGTCCTTTATATGGACCCGAAACCCTTTTCTAACTAATCATAAAATGGCCTCACTATCAAAGTAGGTCGCGTCTAGAAACTCCTGACGCACTTTTTTTTGGGGTGCTTCGAGTATAAGTGGAGTTAGACAAGGCTGAGCGTCTCGTAGTCGGTGAGAGGGTAACCCGTTGGCGACTACGCCAAACTTTTATACGCAGCCCGCCACTGCTATCTCGGAAAGCACGCGCAGCTGACGCAGCTGCGCGCAACTGTCGTTTGTAGATTAAGGTGGCTTAATAAAACAAGGAGGTTTAGAAAAAATGTTCCGGAGCGATATCTTAAAAGTAAAGCCAGGCCGACGCCACCTCACTCAGGGCACGAAAGTATATCAATGGATGGTGGAAAATGGGAAGCGCTTTCTTTACGCTTCCTTTCAGTTCAGATGAGTGTTGAAACAATATTTAGAGGGTAAATTGTATATATCATCAGTTGTGCATGATTATGAGGACCGCTTTCAGGAAGTAGTTCTGACAGCAGAACCAAAAAGGTAATTTGCCTAAATTTTAAAGTCTATAAACGACACGTTGCTTCCTTCTCCGGACTTGTCATGATAGGCGTCATGAAAACGTCATCGTTTAGGTGAAAATAATGTGACATTAAAGACGCTGATGGAGAGGTATTTCCAGAGCAACTGAACGTGCGTTTGCTGAAACCAATGAGGTTTTAAAAAATAAATAAATCTTCTTGGCCCAAACACGGTCGGGACACACTTATCTCCCGCGTCGACGAACGTGGGCGCACGTGTGGATTTGCAGTCGTCAACGGTTTGATGGTTCACGGGACCTCCGTGACGTCCGGTACTCAACATTTACGTCACTCAAAGGTTCTTCACCACTCCTGGCGGGAATATTGGAACGAGTAACTGTGCGGTATAAACTGAGTGGTACTTCTTTACTGGGGACGCGATAGTACATACGCCGTGTATTGTCCCTGAGTAAAAAATCATCCAACAAGATTTCGGCGCCTTAAGGATAGCTTATTTTGCGATACAGATACAACTTAACGACTACCTTCAGGTCACTGGTTTAAGGAGAGAACTTGAACGCCATAGCATATTTTGGAGGAGTTCATGCTGTCAACACTCAGCCAAATGTAATATGTTAGTCAGAAACAACGAGCTTTCATTTCCTAATACCCTAACGTTTACATTAGCAGAACAAAAGCAGAAAATTATAAACAAACTCCAGCTGGGGGTGCGCCCTTTGAGAGGTGAAGTCGGGGCAAGTGGGATTTATCATTTCATTATTTAATTTACTAAGCACAAGTAATTTCCCCTATGTTGTCCTTGGTGTCAGTGTTTGTTGGCTTCTTATGATATGACTAATAAAAGTCGCGCCCCTCGGTTAACCCCCTTTCTTCTCGTTGATAGGCATTGTTCTTCTAAGCTAGAATACATCAACATTATATATGATTACCCATTCACTCAAACTATCGCACTTGAAGGCCGTGAAACCTTAACCATTCGACAAAAATTTCTCCGACCAACTGGTGTGTTCCGGATGCCGTTAGACGAGAGCCGTTATCTGGCCCACAATATCATCATGTCAAAACGATATTTGGCGTTGACATTAGCGCGTTGCTATGGCAGCATCTGTTCATGAAGTCTTAACTATGAGTAAATTTGCGTGTGATAACTACAAGCTGTCTCATCCCCTTCACTATCTTTATTCTTATAATCCTATAAAACAGTCTATACGTTTCCTCTATCAGTGCAAAGTGCTCGGGCCGCGGTGGTACCCTTAAAAGTAGAGGCCTGCTGTCAGTGCCCTTCGTAACTTCTTAGTGGACAGCGATCGCACAAACTGCCTACGAGAGCAAGTTGCGTGTTCGTCATTCTGCTTAAAACGACCCGCAACTGAGTTACGTGACGCGTGCGTCGTCGAACGCCATTTCTCTGATGCACACGCGTTCCTGCACGAGAGCTCTGTGGCGTCCGAGTGTTTAGATACTGTTGTCTGTGGTAGCGCCATGGTGCGTTTCTCTGGCGCTAAATATTAACGCTATCGCGTTAATCTATCTATCTATCTATCTATCTATCTATCTATCTATCTATCTATCTATCTATCTATCTATCTATCTATCTATCTATCTATCTATCTATCTATCTATCTATCTATCTATCTATCTATCTATCTATCTATCTATCTATCTATCTATCTATCTATCTATCTATCTATCTATCTATCTATCTATCTATCTATCTATCTATCTATCTATCTATCTATCTATCTATCTATCTATCTATCTATCTATCTATCTATCTATCTATCTATCTATCTATCTATCTATCTATCTATCTATCTATCTATCTATCTATCTATCTATCTATCTATCTATCTATCTATCTATCTATCTATCTATCTATCTATCTAATCTGTCGATTTAAAATATTTTCTCTCTTTTTCAGCCCACTTCCACCACTACAGCTTGTAAATAAAATTTCTACACCAATACTGCATTCATGCATTGCTTTAATTCCATGATGCATGTCCCTGCATTGCTATAATGCTAATGGAATTAGCGTCTACATGGGTTCTGCCGTGGCAGCACGTTGTCTAGCGTGCTGCGCTGTGTCATTTAGCCTGCGCGTATTGTTCGGACACCGTGCGAGGCGGGCGGGTGAAGCGTTAAGCCTTGCGATTGCTTTAGGTATCAGTCATTTTTTGCCTCATTTTACGCACATTGCGGTAGGTCGGTAGGCAGATAGTATTTTCAGTCGCACTTCACTTCAGACCTCTGTAAAAAAATCGCAACTGTTTCTCCACACCAGTGGCAAGGGGCGTTTAGCAAATTTTTCGCAAGTGACAGCGCAAATGTGCGTTCAACCTCGCGTTTCGGAAGCAGCCTTCCTTCCCGTTCTGCAGCACTTTAGGAAGCATAACGAAGACGCGCCAATATGCCGATATTGTTGTCTGTCTCACGCCTGAACCTCAGCGAGGCTATGAACACGTTTTGTGGTATTTTGTCAAAGGCTTCTGCTGCTGCTCTCAACTGGAAGAGTGGAGTCGGGTCTCAGGCTGATCGAAAGCGCCCGCTGTACACACTGCACCATATATAGCGGCGAGCGCGCGAGGTGGTCACGCGAGAGAGGCCAACGGCCCACGACAGAGGACGGGGACCCGAACCTGCGCCTTCGCACACAGCAGACCAATGCTCCAACCACTAGGCCACGATCGCATGCCGAAATCACTGCAGTGGAAGCTGCTGCAGTTTTTTACTAATGGAGTAGAAGGTACAGCGCTCGCCCCTACATTGCCAAATAAGTTACACCATAAAAGTGAATAACGATGTAAATTAAATTACAATGTGTACTTGACCTCTGAAATAGCGCCTTGTCTGATAGTTTCCGCTTACGGATAAAGTTATTTGGCTATGTTAGTGCACACGCTAGGCCATTCGAAAATAAAAGCTGGTTGTTCCCGACAAAAATATTATTTTCGGCTTAGTAATGAGAACTTATCTCCAAGAATATTTGCCAAGATGTCCAGAGAGAGAGAGAGAGGGAGGGTCACATATAAAGGCAGGGAGGTTAACCAGAGGTAGTTTTGGTTTGCTCATTTGCGTGGGGGAAAGGAGCAGGGGGGTAAAAAGAGAAAGAGGGCTGAAAGATAGAGAAAGAGACGAGTACAAACAAACCAACGTTTTTAAATTTAGGTCTATCGTGAATGCACCGTAGACCGCAGGAATTCTTGGTAACGTGAATAAAGCCAGCTGTGCAAAGCTTCTTTGGGAGGACTAGCTAGCTTGTATCGTTCAGCTTTCATAGTAGACGATCATACGATTGGTCCAGCACTATGGTCCAGCACACGTACATCACGTGTCTGTGGGCGCTATATGGCGGGCAGAAACACATAATGTGTGCGAGCTTCTCATTGCAGCTGCATGTGCCGTACGTGTACCTGTTGGCCATTCCAATAAGGAAGTCTTAAGAGTTTGTAAAAGCGACGCCTTGCTGCAGACGGTACAGCATCGTCTGTTCACGTCGTGGTTACCCAGGTGGTAGATGTATCTATATATCTGGAGACAACGAACGCAAACGACATGCTTGAGTCGCACAGGCGCAACGTAGATTCCCGGGATATCAATCGCAGCCAAGCGGCAGCATCTTTTCGCGAAAGCGAAATCAAAGCACATTGGCTACGTTCACATGCAGATCGGCTGGCTTCGTCAGCGTGGACATTTATGCTGGTGTGGCACAGTCATAGAAGCCATTGAAAAGTTATATCATGTCCCTTGTCATGGCTGCGATGATATGCCTGTCGAATTTCTGAGGACAGTTGCTCATTAGGTTCCTGGCCCATTGGGATCGGCATGCACTGAAGGGCTGCCTTGGACTGCACGGAGTGCAGTCAGCTCTGCACCTGTCTACGTGGTCACACGTGCAATTTTTAACTTGATTTCCTCAGGTTTTGCCGGAATGATGACTTCAGCAGCACAGCTGTTCAATTTTACTGAACCATTTGTGTAGATACGTCGCCGGAATCTGTGAAAGTTATGGTTGGGTTCCAAAGTTGCTTGCATTAACAGTTGGAAAGAAGCCCCACCTTTATTTTTATGCCACGCTTCATCCTAAAACCAACAATGCAAAGGCACTCGTCGATCAGTATCTGTACAGCAAAATAAGCTATGTTAAACTGGCAAAAAGTGAGACAAAAAGCGAGTTTTTTCCTTCATAACAACGTCACACTTTCTCGGGCCCCTTCTAAGATGACGGCGTTCCGGCTTCGCTTTCGGGGCATCATTCTCCCTCCAGCAATTTTTTTATCTCCTTGTGGCACGCATTTACGAGTATATAGATTGACATAAGTACGTGTGAACATATAGCACTTAGTCGCAGATAATGCCACAATCCGTGTATCTCTCGCTATAACCATTTAGAACCCATTTAAAACCCGACAACTGCCATGTCGTAAAACAATGGCGTCAAACGGACCTACAACAATCATGCTGTTGCAGTCAAACGATGGTCATCACCGTTGTCGTCGCCTTGTCACTGTCGTCACGCACACGTACGCTTGAATCACGCACACTTAACTGCTGTGTTTACATAGACATGTTGGTCCACTTGGCAACACATTGCGAAATCCGTAATGTTGCTGGGTAGCCAGCTGTCTGTAAAATGTTTCACATAACATCGATTCCCACAATGAGTAGGATCTGTGCCATTTCTTTTTTATTTGACCCTTTCGCTATAGATTTCGCTAATTTTGCACCGAGACGTTCTGCAGCTTATAACACATTGACCATCAGCTTCATCGGTCCTCTTTAGGCAAGTTTTAACGAGTCGCGAAGGGGTTCGCAAATTTCGCTATCAACCATGTTCAGCGTGGACTTAAAATCAAGAGAAAAGTATATTACGGACCATGAAATCTGAGAAATAGTTGAATATGTCCGCATCCTCACACCGCAGCCTAGTATTTCCATTTCGGGCCTCGATTAGAATATGCTGACAACATTGTCCTATACAGTTTTATTCGCTACTCCTATAGGCTGCTCGAAAATTCAACCTTTTCTGAGATTATGTGGTCCGTAAACGTTTTTCGGATGACAGTACGTAGGCTACAATGACTATTATAATTCCGGGCAATCTTTATTCTTATTGCGGACCTCCGACCAAGAAATGCGTTGCTTTTGTGAAAAATGCGAGATGAGCGGTTGGGGTTCATAGCTTGAACAGTCGCGTATTGTTAGGCCGCAATATAACCATACGTAGTAGCAGGGTACAGCACGACAGCTCATGCCAACCTTTTTTACTAATAAATCGGTTAATTATTTCGATAAAGTTAAAATGTTTACAAGCATATTCTCGGCTTCTCCACAGACAAGTCCCCTTGTGGAAACATTGACTTCCAACGACATTTCTTGTTCTACTACTATTAACTACTTGAAGCCTCCGTCTTCCTATAAAGACGGAGGCTTCAAGTAGTTAACCTCCCTCTCGCTTTAAATAGTGAAAAGATGGAACTTTTTTCTTGAATTATCTTTTTTTTTCACTTTGCCAATGAATGGAATTTCACGTGCTCCGTTTTTCTTCTATAAGCTTTTACTTCTGGCTACTGAGAGCAACGTGAAGACCTTCTACGAAACTTTTGCCTTGCGACAAAGCTTGAATTGCACGGTCTTTCGTCGCCTTTTCCGGAACATTCTACAGTTCTTGCTGCTGGGCCAGTTGGCGCATGTCGAACGATATAAAAACGCGCTCGTCCTGTCTTTGTGCCCTCTTCTCTTTGTGGCCTTGTTTCTAGCGCTAAATTCATGATTGTTCAATAAACGTGCGCGACACTCTAGATCTCGCCACCTACGCGTTCTAGGTTTAAAAAAAAAGATGAAACAATTTAATACGTACACGCGCGTTCTAACTCTATCCCGAGGTCCAACACGGCTAAATTGTGACCCGGGAAGTGTGTAACTGAATGTAAATGAGATGCTACTATCCCGTGTGCTCAGCTATAGGTGCACGTTACAGAACTCCAAGTGGTAAGAATTTCCGGAGTCCCCCACCACGGCGTGTTTCAGAATCAAATCCTGATTCTGGCACGTAAATCCCCATATTTTCTTTTTCGATGCTACTACGTACAACAAACCACTAAACAGAAAATTGAATTCAAACGCGAAACAACGTGCGTTTTTCTTTTTCACCGATTATATTCATCGTGCTGCTATGCGTTTATTTGCCCTCCCTCAAGAAGGCCAGAAGATGTTTTTTTTTTTTTTGAGTTCCAAAAGATGAAAAGAAGCGGCCCACTGAGAGCTTTCCTAAAGAAGGTCAGGTCATGCCTGTCCGATTTCACATTGTAAAGAAGAGTACATGTCTGGAACCTGAAATGCATTTTCTGTATATTGAGAAAAAAAAGAGGGGGGCGGGAAGAAACGTTCAACTAAGTGGGTATACGCATCTCACAAAACCGGAATCCATGGCGAAGCCTTGCACGCAAAGAGACGCGCAAACTAAAAATAGATGCAAGTGGCGGCTGTCTGGGCTGTCGGAAAAGGTAAATCGATTTGCGCATCAAGCACGCGCGGTCATGCATCTATGGCCATGCCGAATGCAAGAGAGCTTCAGTAGGCTTCATGTCACTGCAGTAGTCTCTACCGCCCCTTTTTTAATATATATATATATATATATATATATATATATATATATATATATATATATATATATATATATATATATAAGTTGTTCACGTCTTTTTTCAGGCTGCATAGACGGATGATTGCCAGACGTGAGGTCTATTCAGCGTCAGTACTGACAAACAAGCGAAGCAGTTCCAACTTCAGGCTCGGTTTAATAACCTGGGGCCGAACTTAGCGCGATGCTGACACCCGGCACAAGAAATAAACCGGACCACAGCACTTCTCAGTATACTAGAGCCTTTCCGCGCTGGCACAAAACGACAGCTTCTGGTGGAGTAGAATGTCCAGGGCAAGGAATGCTTACATTTCGGAATCAACGTCTCCTGTGTCCTCAGTTTGCGATGGCAACAATTCTAATTTAGTGCACGTTTTCCAGTCACGCCGCGAACCCAAGTCTGCAAATATAAGTGGAATTTCAGAGACATCGGTGATTGTCGTATCAATGGTAATTCGACTTTGAAAGTTGCGCACATATTGCGCCAGTGAACTACGCCTATTTTGTTACGGAGACCTAAAAAGACTGAAAAATAAGGTGGAGATTGAAAAAAAAAATTACTTCAATATACTCGCACAGTAATCAACTACATCAAGGGTCGTGTTCCTCAACAATCACTCCGTATCTTACAGCAAGCCCCGCATTCGTCTGAAAATCAAATCACCCTCGTCTGGATCCCAGCACATGCCGGTGATGTTCAAAAGCACCTCACCAATTTCAACAAGGTTACACACTGCGTATCTCGAGGACTAGTTAACCGTGCCGGAGACGGTTCAGGTGCTGCTGCAGGACGCGACTGCCTTACCAGATACAATGACCACGTAAAGTCATTTTGCCTCGATCGAAGAACTTTCCCCACCCCTCACCGCAAGGTAAACAGAGCACAAGCAACCAACCTTCGCCTGTTACAGACCAATACATACCCTTCCTTCACACGCTACCGCATCACATACCCCGACATCTACCAAAGCCACACGTGCAAGATCTGTAAAACTCAATCAGCAGTACTCCTCCACACGCTATGGGAGTGCAAACATCAATACCCAGACCTTAATCCCGTGACCCTCTCGTCGAGATGGCATGCCGCCCTGCGCAGCTCCCATCTCGAAGACCAACTCTGGGTGACCCAGCAGTCCTACGAAGCGGTGAAGAGGCAAGACCTCAACGTCCCATCAGGGGAGACCTAGGCACAGCCGATTAAACTGCTGGTTCTCATTAAAGTTCTCTCTTTCTCTCTTCAATATTCGTAAGCTACAAACCCGTAAATGTTGCTCATTTGCGCAGTGTCAACAAATACACATGCAACAACATCGAAATAATGTGAGGGACGAGATTAAAAATTGTGAAAGCGCAAATAACGAAAACGTAGAGATGGTCAAGGTAAAACAAAACTATTATGCGTAAGATAGTTAGCGAGGTTTTACTTAGCCGTGTTGTATGATAGCCGAAGCCGCAAGGAACCGAAGACACAAAAAGCTCTGGGAGATCGCGGACCATACACCGAAATTCTATAATGAATTGGAAACTTGTACACATCTTTACGCGACCTCATCTATTTTTACTGGTGCGAAAAGTAGCTTATGCAATGAGCGATTTGCGCGAGACAGTAGTGAAGATGGAAGGGTATAGGAAGCTGTCATATATGGAAAACGAGGAGTCGGGTATACTGCCGAATACGTAGTCACAGTCCATGACGTCAATACTGTCATAGAGGTCGTTCGAAAGCTGGTATTATAGTGAGGTGTAAAAACGTAGCGCAGCACTGTTTATCAAGGCAGTATAGCTTAAAAACAAAAGAAAAGCCGCGGAACATTAGGGGGCACATAGTCCATTATTTCTAAGAGAACATTCGAAGTCCGTAGTTTGGCCGCACACCATAACACCGCGTGAGAAAACCTAAAATCTGTAACTTCGCCCCATGCAGAACGTAATATTCGTGTGGTGAACTCTATTTCATCACGAGCAGACTAGACATTTTGCGCACGACAGAATGGGCAATACGCGAAGGTCTCCTCGCGGTTTTCTAAAACACTTGCGCGTATGAATTTTACACCTAAACATTGCCGCAACGTTATGTTCGCGAAATACTCAATCACGAAGCGGTATCAACCCAACTATATGTTTTGTGAAACAGTTCAGAGCTGTTTCATATATCTCGCTATCTCGCGCCCACAATCGCGTCCGCACGATACGCTTTCGCAGCAACAGAGAGGCAGCGATGACGCTCCTGCTTCCGCGAAATGAACTCCCTTGCAGGGGAAGGACCGATAACGCCGCAACGTCTACATATTGGCTGTGCGGAAAGGCCAGGGAAAAAGCGCGACGGCATATATAACGAGGGATGGGATGCGAACAACTAGGGGGAAATCAAGGAGCACGAAAAGTCGTCAGGGCAAGTGTAAAGGGAAGGCGCCGAGGAAGGAAGCGTGGCCTCCGGGACGGAAGCAGCTGACGCTTTGCAAGGGCTTCGCCGCTGTGTACCCAGCGTTTATAGATCTGTAAAGGTTGGCTGTAGCGATGCCTCGGTAACATTTTCGATGGGGAAAAAAATGGCACCGAATCGAATGGCCCTCCAACACGAACAGTGCCCAGCCCACAACAACTCCGCATAACAGCTGCTGCAGGCGTGCCGTTGGCGGAGACAAACGATTAAACCCCTCGCGGCGAGGACGCGTGTACAGCGAGGCAGATGCTAAACTCCCAAGTTGCGCAGCGAAGCGGAAGCGAATCTTATTGGTAAGCGAAAATGACGGAAGCGTGCGTAGATGCAATCCCTCGTGTAAGTACATACGTAAGAGGTAAGCTCGCATCTCGTTTAACTCCCGTCAGCGCGCGCATGAACGTTTCTCGTGCAGCGCGCACCACGTGCAGTTGCCGGCAACTCGATCGTGGGAGAGATTTAATTGTCAGAGGAGATCGACTAAACTCGCGGCTTATGACGCACGGCCGGAGCCCCGCGACTGACGCGACGTGCATGCGCGTTTTGGAAGTTCTCGCGCCGACGAACGTCGTCTCGCGCGTAGACGCGTTGCTTCGCGCGTTGAGCGCGAAAATGTATAGTCATCGCCTACCATATACGCAATCCTACCCGGTTAAGTTTGCCTGGTTCACGAAAAAAAAAGAAAAAAAAATATGAAAGTGAACGGCCACGTACGACTGAAAAAACGCCGCAGTTGATTTCAAATGATAACAGTGACGAATTTTGTTGTTAAAATGGTGCATCGTTCCCACGTATTGTGGCATGCTGCTGTATTTGGACTGAACTATTTAAGCAAGAGCGTAAATTAAAAATAATTATTTCTTTTGCTGCGACTTTCCTGGAGAGAGAAGTCTAATTTGAAGGTGAGCACGACTGCCCAATTCGGTGGCCTCTGGTTTAAACAGTAGCACGTAAAATTATATGGAAGGTTACATCACAAGATCCCTTATCTGCCATTTTTTGCCCAAGTAGAACTGTCGATGTTTTTAACGGTGCAGTCGCACTTTCCTCCAAGAACTGGCGTACCATTACTATCATAGCTCCTACGGATGTGATTATCAATGAATGAATGAATGAATGAATGAATGAATGAATGAATGAATGAATGAATGAATGAATGAATCAATCAATCAATCAATTGGTTGGTTGGTTCACCAATCAAATTGTGAATGCATTGAAGGTTAATTACAGCATATAAGATATACATACGAGGGTCCCAAAGTACAAGACTGCAATGGGACCTGTGGTGGAGGTTAACTATAAGTATGACGAGGATTAGCAGAAGTATGAATAGAACCAACACATCAAGTAAGGAATACACTAAGTATAACAGAATAAACAAAAGCCTGAATGCAAAAAAAGAGCAATTTGTGAAAAAAATACATTATATCTAAATGCAAACCTAGTACAAGAGCCAAAAAAGCGTGAACATCAAGAACGTAACAATTGAAGTTTTCATCAATTTGATAAACAATATATTTGACTGTAAGTAAAGAAACTCTAGACTTAGCATACATGCGTAAATGATTCCATAATATGATCGCACAGAAGAATGAGGATGATTTACCGTAATTAGCAGAGTCCTTATAGGTGGCAAAAAGTAATTGTCAGCAGCAAGCCTGGTGTAGTTTCTGTTTATAGAAGGCTCAGAATCCATGAAGTTACTAGAAAGTTGATTTGTTATTTATTTAAGCAATACCGCAACCAGACTAAACCGAAACAAATTATTTCCAGTCGTGACGTAGTTGCAGCGAAGAACGGCCGTGGTGCTAGACATCAAGAAGAGTGAAAACTAATCCGAATAGCTCGATTTTGTAAATGCTGAAGCAATTACAGATGACACTATGTATTCCCCCATGATACGATATCATGACTTTGTATGAAAGCGAAGTAAAAAAGAAGAGCCTGCTCAGAAAAACATGAGCAGTGGACGAATGCCGAATGCTGCCATCTTTCTAATGTGAGCGATATGGTTAATTAACTTTAGCATAGCATCGGGACGAACGCAAAGGAATGATACGCTATTATTGACAGTAAAGAAACGCGTGTCAATTGTGATGCCCGGTAATGAAGTTAACTTACGCTGAAGTGATTTAAGAAAAAAAAATTAGATTTATTTCGACTAAAAAGTAAATAATTTTCGTCGCACTACTTGGACATGCTACAGAGAACAGAATTGAATTCAGTAATGACAGCGTTAATAGATGTGTCAGCAGAGTAAATGGTCATATCGTCGAGATAAAGAACACGGTGAGCCGTGTTTATGTATGCTGTCAGGAAGACCAGTGATGTAAAGTAAAAAAAAAAGGTAAGGTAACGAGCAAGGAGCCTGTAGGCAGTCCTTGATTAATTGTTTGCCTGATATGTATACTGTGTGCTTTCTGCTCGGCAAGTAACTTTTTAAAAACTTGAATGCCCAACTTGAAATACCATATGCTTCGAGTTTGTTAGACAAGACGAGATGATCAATGGTGTCAAATGTTTTTGTGAAGTCTAAAATGAAGTGACCCAACCACTCATCCTGATTCAACAGAGCTTTCCTATAGTCAGTTAAGAAAAGCAGGGCAAGGTTAGTAGAGCTTCCCGTGAGAAAACCACATTGGCATGACTTCAGTTAATTAAATTTTTGTAGGTATTTGTTTAAGCGAAGTACAACTAATTTTCCGATAACGTTACTAAAGGAAGAAAGAATACAGATGGTACGGTAATTAGGAACAGACCACCTATGCCCCTTTTTAAACACCGCAATATCTTAAGCTACGTTTGGAGAATTACGAAAAATGCCATCTTTGAACACGAGATATATAGGCATAGAAAGTGATTCACAGATTACATCGACCCTGAGTTTTGAGTGCCGTGCAGAAATGTTACCTATACCGGGGCTCGTCTCTGTGAGGTCTTGAATTACTGTAGAAACAGCTAGTTAATATTTACGCTCTGGCGCTGGGAGAAATTTTTTTCGAGGGGACGGGAGAGTGAGGGAGGGTCACTGGGCATGCGGTATATAAACATACATTTTGGGCGTGGGCACGTGCCCTGCAGTGTGCGCTGAGTTCTTATACCGTAAATGGAAGCGACCCGTTGGCCTTCTGCGCCTTTTAGAGCTGCTCGGCACCATCATCACACTACCTTCAATTTCCGTGTCCTACCCGCACCTCCTTTTAGACCCACAGCCCAAAAGTTCTTATTCTGTCTCTTTCACTTCTCGGACCCCGCCCGTTAACCGATCCGTCCTATACAGCCCGTGCTTCATGTCGAAACGGTTGTCTCTCATTGTCGGTGTCACGGTGGCATCTGGCTCCTTTAATTGAATAGGCGACACACACGGCGGCAGAGGAAAGACGGAAAGCTTGAGTGCTCATGCAACGCGAAACGTACAGGAAAACAACTAGAGAAAAAAAAGGAGGGCCTTTGTGCTAGCCAGCCTGGAAATGATTTCCCAAGAGGGCAGAGTTCTGCAGCCGGCGTCACATTTCAAGTTGTCGCCGAAGAAGCAGCGCCCACAGCGTCCCCGGCCTCCGGGCTGGTCTGCCGCCTACTTACATGAATACCTGCCTCCAGCTGCATTAGCCGTGTCTGCCGCCTGAAGCCACGTTAGCGATCGGCGCTGTGTGCGCAGAGACTCGCGCGCAGATGAAAAGAGTCGCGACGTGTATGCGGCGCGGCCAGTTTTCTTTCAAGTCGGCGGCACAGCGTTTTGCAAGTCCATGGCAACGCCGGAAAAACCGTTGGCCCTTTTCAATGGGACTCGCGAAGCAGCAAGAGAGCGAGCACGGACGTCGTCTCCCTCGCCCGGTGCGAATATCTGTGCACGCACCAACGCTGAATCTGAAATTAGAAAGACCCCGAGCGCGAGTGCCTCCGGGCGCTCACCGTTTCAGTGGGTGTTCAACTTCGGGCTCACTTCCTTTTTTTTTTCGCCACCTAGTAAAGGCAAAGCGACAGCGGTGAGTGCAACGGTGCGAAGTCAGGCTGCAACTAAACCACGGCAATTCTAAACTAAGCTAAGCGATTCATGTTGCTTTGGCTTTAGCGTGAATAAAAAAACTGCGCTCGTTCTTGCATCCAAGTAACGTTGGCATGGCAGACTTCTGTATTTTCCCAGGCTCTTTGCACGCGTAGAAGACGCATTTGTTTTTCTAAATATTAATACCTACGCTGTGAACCAGGGGCTATACGCTTTCTGCCTCTGCGATCTCGGTCAACCTGGGTCGTCGAGTAAACTGGCTTCGGCCTTTCGTCTTTTGCGCAGAATTTCATGTGAAGTTGAATTTTCTTAGAGAAGCTTGCTTGCGTGATAACCTTACAAGTCATGTTGCTGTCTAGGTCTCATTTAAGCAAAAAAAAAAGAAGTTAATGCGGCACGAGATAGTGGGCGCCTGTGTATGTGGGACTGTTTCGTAAAGAAAGGATTTGAGTTTGTAACGACCCGGCACGTTGCCGGTTTCGTAGACTCCCAGACGTCTTTACTTTTTCTACTTCTTTCTTCTTCTCTTGTTAGCCCTGTTTCACAAGCTGCTATACGCTCGAAAATAAGTACCATCAATGTTTCTCTAGGGCAGACGTGCATTCAAGAAGGCTTTGCGAAATACGCACTTATTTAGCGCTACCATTCGTACCCATTCCAAAGAGGCGAGTGAACGAAGAAATTAGCAGCAATCCAACAGTCTATCGTAAGCCTATCATAAGAGCCCGACAATGGCTGTGACCCATTAGATAAATTAGGACCTCTGGGATAGCACCGAAAACAAATGTCAAAACTAAGACATTAGCACAGGTTTCTTTTTTTTTTTTTCAACAATGCGAAACAGCACAGCATGGTGGCGGTCTGAAATGCGCTGCAAGGGTTTTCTGCTGCGCATCTGAACGTTTCAACATACCAAGCGTATTTCACTTTACCTCTGCTCTATTTATTCGGTTGCAAATTGTACTGCAGCGCGCACGTACTTTGCAGCTAATACTATAGCACTCCGTGCTTTCATTTTTTGGCCATGCGAAGGGCAGGGCAAGTGAACTGTCCTCGCAGTCCGAGAGTTCGGCCACCTGAAGTGCGAACGGGCCCGCGAAAATCACAGAATACCTGCAGCAGAGTATAAGCCAGAGAACAGAAAACGTAAAAACGTTCTCCCTTATTTCTGGTTTGGCCTGATCACCGCGAATCTGATGAAAGAATACATATACACACCCCCCATATATACATACTCACTAAATTATCTTCAGGACGAAGCGCAGTGTTGCGCGACGGGCGAATTCCTCGTTCTCTCTCATCTTCCGCTTTAAGCACATATAATTATAGTTACACGAATAGTGGCGAAACCCGTTCGACTAGAGCACGCACTTAACCACCACGCACCGCGTCTGGCGGTCAGGCAGACGCACGGGCATCGGAAGGAAAACGCATGAGAGAGGTTTTAGGCGAATCCCGGTATTCAAACACGAAGGACCGAATCG
The DNA here is from genome assembly GCF_038994185.2 of Dermacentor albipictus. Classification (NCBI taxonomy): domain Eukaryota; kingdom Metazoa; phylum Arthropoda; class Arachnida; order Ixodida; family Ixodidae; genus Dermacentor; species Dermacentor albipictus. The sequence continues at coordinate 96,625,724 of NC_091824.1, read as the reverse complement.
CTGATTCATTCCGGGAGTCAAACATACAACGTGTCTCAGCATCACAGCATCCAGCCGGGAACGGTGCGTCGAACTGCTCCGCGAAGCAGTGTGATATTGGATGCAGTGGTAAACAACGGCCCGCTCGGTTCAGAACATCGCGCGAATGCAGCTATATATGCCCCACGCATCGGCTATGAACTGGCACTATACTGCCATATATAGATGGCCGATGCATCCCGCTGCACACCGACGCCGAGACGTTATACACTGCGCGCCAGCGCGCCTCGTCGCCATAACCTGCCCATGCCACTGCGGCGAAACGGGCGATATTTCTCGTGTTAATTCTTCGAATCTCATCACTTTTCTTTATTTATTTTTGCAGCGAAGCCTGTTAATACGGCTAGAAGACCTCGAACACGTCATATGCCAGTTTTGACCGGTTTTATGAAAAAGAAAAGCTAAATCACCCGTGAGGTTAATACTTTGTAAATATGTGGGTAGTGTTAAGGTCAATTATCTAGCGAAGTGTGAAGTGCTTGTGTCAACTAGGGGCTAAATTAAAATTGTTAAGCCCTCTTTTTCGGCCCATTTAGAGGCGTTTAATATATGAAACCCTTAAAAACATTTGCCCTCTTGCGTGGGAAAGCCATAAAAGGCAGATATATTCATATTTACGGTAAATGGGACGTCATCCTGTATGGGTGACGTGTATCTAAAGTTTAGAGCATCTAGGGTAATTATGCGACTCGCATATAATTACTAAATACTTGCCCTCTGCCAATTTTTGTTCTTTATGCATGGCCTGCCTTAGCTGGTCCTTGATCGCCTTGGTGAACCATACAAGACACGGTGTTTATATTTCATTGAAGTAAGATACGCATCATGCGTGACAAACGATAAATGTTTCATATCTCTGTAGCCTAATTACAGTCTCTGTAGAAGGTTACTTAAAGAAGCGTTCGAGAGTGACATACTGCCGTTATTCGCTATAGCGAATAGTGAAGGTTCGCCTTGGTTTCTTTAGTTTACCAGTTAGGTTCCATTTATTTAGTTGTGCATTATGAGTATTTGCTGAGTTACACCAAAGACGCAACAAGAGAGAGGGATGAGTGTGCGTAAGTTGGGGGAGGAAAGGGACCGGTCAGCTGCGCATCGAATCTAAATGGAGCCGCCACTGCGCCCTATCTTGCAGTTAATTTGCAGCGGGATACAATGGCTAGGGATCAGCGATCTCTTATGGCTTCGTGTGCGCTCTGTTCTCGCGCGCCTAGTGTAAAAAGTCGCGTAATTTCCAGCTTCGGGGACGCGTTAAAGCTAGAGGCAGACTGAAGCGTTTATTTCGCCGCTGCTGCCGCTCTTCATCGCGCCATTGTTCTGGCAGCGAGTTTTCTGTTGTAATCGAGTAAGATGCGTTTAGTTTGCCTGTGCGTGCGATAAGACCATACTTTAATATTTATTTAGTAGGCGAATGCTTACTGAAATTTGTATGGCCGATAAAACTGCTAACCTTACTTCTTATAGCTGTTTAGTTATTTACTATCGCAATCAATGCTTCACCTTTCAGGCGAAAATATAGTTATTGCCCACCGTGTTTTTCGTGATTTTTGCATCCTCTACTGCTGCAGTCGTCTGCTTTGTTCCGTCACCGTAGCACAAATCGTAGTGCGACGCTCAAGTAATACGGTGGTTGTGGGTTTGGATACCCCCGGCAGCATGTTATCTTTTCGTCCGCATTCATTTCTCCTTCTTCTTTCCATTCTAGATTTCAATTTCAACTGTGGCGGCTGACTTCATCTGTGCTTTCCTTGGCTTCATTGTCCGTTGGTTTTATGGTCATGATTAGAGAGATTCGAGACCCTCGGCTTTCCCTCCTTCTCGCGGATATATGTGTCAACCATACGAGAGATACTTTTACTGGCATTTCAGCAGGTGGTCCTGCGTTCATCAGAGTAATCGTTCTTCTCACGAAGGCAGGACCACCGTATGTATATGTAGGTCAAAGAATAGAAGCACATAGAAAACAATTTGGAGGGCACTTAAGCTTTGCCTGTAAGAGTGGAACCCGATAGCAATCAAAGATCCCTGACGGCTTCTCGTGCTTCCCGGCGTATGTAAACGTAGTTTTTACCAGGGAACTGGCGGCAAATACGATACGCGAAGGTGGTCCTTCTGGTAGAAATACAGCCTCTTGCGTGGGCCGTGATGCGGCGAAGGTGAGCACCACCTGGAGGTGCTGCAAGGAACCGGGCGCACTGCTCCGCGGCCTCACAAGATATTAGCGCGCCGGCACGCGCAAATGGCGGACGCCGTGGTCGGTCCATGAATAGTAGAAACGCTGAAAAATTGGTTTGTTTTGAGTTCTCGTGTAACAGAATTATGTTTTCACGTATATTAAAATTACAATAAGGCGCTATTATGTCTGTATATTGTGTGTAGGTCGTACATTACAATTTTAGCTTGATGGAGAGGCGGTTGCAGTGACACAAGAGAAAAGAGCCCGATGTAAAAGGAATGAACTGCATGAGGCATCGACGTTGGGCTAGGTGGCGTTGTATATTTGGACAGGGTAAAACCCTTGTGGCACTGCAACAGCCTCTCCGTGTATTCAAGCCTCATCGTCTCATCCAACTGCCATGCTCCTTTGCTTGGTCAGCGCTTGTGTTGTTCTTTTATGTGTCCTCGTCTTATGCACTGTTTACCCCGTCCAAATATACAACACCAACTAGCTCAATGTCGATCCCTCATGCGAAAATTGTATTTGTAATTCAACTTGAATATCAGAGTGGGTTATTTGTAGAGCACTGGAGACATCATGTACCAGAGACTTATGCTGTGAATAATTTATCATGGCAGCTATTATCACCTGCTGGGTGACTGTAGCATGAAGTAAAAACAGAAAAACTTCCATTTTGTTCTACCATTAAAGCGTAAAGTAGCTTTTGTGCCGTCGCCTCTGTGGCAAGAGCAATGCCAGGAAAAATTAAAACAGACCAACACTTATCTTTCATCCATGCATACCGATCTGCACCGTGGAAGTACATTCTTAGTAAGCAATACTTTTTCAATTGGCCACTCACAAGTTCTCATTTGAGCATGGCTGCTTTGCAGGCTTATTCTTTAGTTGATTTACTACACACCTTGCTGTTACTGTAATGTCAAAGCCGTTTGCCATGGGAATGTGACTAAATGTTCTGTGTGCAAAAAACAAAGAACTACCACTAACGTTTCTCGCAATAATAAACAGTTTATTAAAAGAAAAAAGTACGTCCACTAGAAAGCAATGTTATGAGGCTAGTGAAACACACGTTCATCATGTGGACTCTCCCACACGAGGTCTTAGCGATTTTCTGGTGCATTACTTTTCTCCTCTTGCCCCTTTTTTCGGAGTTATTACCCTTAACAGAGAAAAGAAGCTTTGGTGTAACATAGAAGCTGATTGCCTTCCCTACATGAAATCAGAGCTCAGTTGAAGGCTTACTGCAACTAATACATTGCACATGCACCTTGCGCTCACAAGGGCGTACCGTAGCAGGTACTCCCGATTAATTGTGACTACCTGGGGTCAGTGGAGTCACTCGGCTTCCCGGCACCCAGTATGGCTGCTCAGCATATTACTCCCTTTCCCAACTCACTTTTCTTTCTACTCCTTTCTATATATTTAGATACCTTTTGTAGCGTCAATGTGAAATAATCTAAAAAGGCAACACTCGTATGTCTGCCTGTAATTCAGCATTTATTTCTGTTAAAAATTAAAAAATAAAGACAACATGGTGGCAGTTTGACATGTCACATATGTTAAACGTTACAGAAATTCCGCAGTTAGAAATGCAAACTCTAAGCCAACAGCTCATTCTCTTCATTGGCCCCTTCAGCTTCTCAGGGCACAGACGTTTACCGCATTCGGCTACAAGCCGCCGAGAAAACAAAGGCGGCTCGAGTGGCGACCACAGCACAGCTGCCGCTTAATAGGCTGCACCCAGTGCAGTCTGTCCCCTTTAATGATGCCACTGCCTGGGGTTCTTTAACGTTCCTCAAAAGGTGCTGCCACGGCTAGGATCAATTTGGCGACTTCAAGTTCAGTAGTGCAATGTCAAGGTCAGTGCGCTATCGTGGATAGTAGTTGCCTTGTACAAATGGCCGATATAGCAACGTGTGAAAGCAACAAAGCATCAGTGCAACTACTGCCTGCTACTAAAAGATATCCTTTTTATTATTGTGCTAAGCCAATGGACAGCATTACAGCTTAAAGCGTCATATGGCTGATCCCTCGCAACATAAAAGTAAACAACGACGCCAATGCTTTATCATTTTCACACTGCCGCCAGCCAGTTTACAGGCTGTATGCTACCAAGTGTCTGTTTGCTGTAGCTAGAAGCACAATGGGGTCATTGACGGATCCAGAGGGGGTCATGGGGGCCCCCAATAAACTCTACTGAAGGAAGCAGCATTTGGGTTTGCAGATGAGTGGCAACCGCGATGCTAGGTACTTTGTACAGACACGTGCAATATGAAAGTTAGATTGCAAGCAAATACGGTACCAGTAAATATTTCGTCCGAACGTGTTTTCAGCACAACGGAGACGAAACTGGATGAGACATTCGATTCATCTCTCTCTCTCTTGCCTTTGATGTTCCTAGCAGCGGTAAGCACTCGTACTAGAATGCACTTGCAATATTCTTTTTGAATTTTTGTGAACCACATGTTTATTATTACTGTTTGATAATTATCACCCGACATGACATGATGGTATGAAAACGCAATGCAGGGCTTGCACCCCGATCATACGCAGACAGCAGTTTATGCTCTTCCACACAATTTTAGTGCAAGCTGCCAGATCGCTTAAAGAAAGGCACTGTTATAATTCCATCAGTGTTTACACATTCATGAATAACTGGGATGCAATAATTGTGACATGACAACATATGATCCTGAGGGTCCACTGCACCGCGATGGTCTGGTTCAACAACGTGGACTGTTTCGCAAGCTGTTATAGCTTTTTATTCCCATGAACTGGAACTGAACCATTACATAAATAAATCACCTTGAACACACGCCAAAGTAGCATTTCTATTTATTCCGCATGCTATTCCTGCCAAGAAATGGTCTCAAGGTTCAAGCAGTGTTTAGACCTAAAGATAAGCAACCATAATGAATCAAGAAGCTTCTTATAGAGTAAAACACTTATTTAATTCCAGGTACATATTATCACCGCTACTAAAGTCAAGCGTAACTAATTATAGTGTTCCCAGCACAACATGACAATGTTTGTGAAATACCGCAGATAGGTTCTGGTGAGGTTTGTAGCCAAAATGAGCTATGCATATTATAGAGTATAATCAATCTGGGGCCACTCGACACAGCATTTCCATTGCAATGAAATATTGGAAAATAATAAAGGTGCAACAATTATAGCCTTTAGGCATGGCTATGATGGTAAAGATACTGAGAGTTAAAATTAAACATCAAACAGACAAAAAATGTTTATAGATAAAAGGTAGAAAGCTAAGAACAAACGCTGTACAAATAATCATATATAATTATTTTTTTAGTGTTGAGCAAAAAGCACGAGAAAATGACGTGAAAGCCCATAACAAACAAATTTAGGTGGCCAAGTTTAGTAGACAGAGCTCACAGTTGCCCACATAAATGGAAGCTTAGCGCAATAGGTGTGAATTCCTCAACAAATGATGGAACGACTAAGCGTATTATCAAAGGAATGTAACAAAATTAACACATGTGTAGCATAAGTAACTATCGAAAACATTGTTTTAAAAAAACAATGATCCTTCCGGTTGTTCAAAATTTACGTGTAAACACAAAAACACCACGAAAAATCTTGACATAACAAGGCTTCTTTCCCTAACAAAATGAAGGAAAATGTGGTACTCTCAACAAAACTGCTACTATCTCAAGAAGGAAAAGCTGGAAAGGGTAGCCAGGTCAGGGAAGAAAGGCTGCCAAGCTTCACCAGTGCCGTCTACTTAATGAGTGCATGCCCCACTGCCTTGGCGTTGATCGTTTTCAAGTCGACGTAGGTTGGCCCCGTGCCCACAGAAACAATGGTCTCGCTTGTGATGTAGGTCATTGAGATCGCAGCACCAACCTTGGGAGTGAAAGGTAAGCAAGAAAAGGGTCACTGGGACAAATAAATTTAAATACAATATACTCATTTCAAAATCAAGAATAACTCTGATAAGCTGCACTGTGGACTAAGTATACATCAGTTAGGCTAAAATTCTGGATGACTAGATTTCCAACGTTACTTCATGATCACCTTAACAGTCTAAAGCACTGAAGATGTTTCCAAATAGGATTTATTAATTTGGTAGGCTGCAGGTTAGATTAATAAAATAAAATCAGAAATCAGCAGCAGCAATTCTTAGTATGATTTGTGATGCATCTAGTTCGAAGATCTGTTAACACCAAATGCAATAAAAATTTTTATTATTCTTCGAGAGGCAACTATTATACTGAGAGTTGCTCCACCCCCCCCCCCCCCAAAATAACCCATCCCTGTTTTTGGCACACTTATCCAATTTTCAAAAACGCCGCTGGGTAACCACAGCTGTACAATGAAAGTCAGCCCACCTCATACTTTACAAAATGTAGAGCAGGCTGTTAAACACACAAAGAACTATATCTCATTCAAAAAACCTAGCTTTGTCTTGCACATGTAGCCTGCCCTTGCATCCAACTCAACCCAATTTGGTTCTATGATTCACCCAGAGCGGTTACCAAAAGAAATGACTTGGCTTTTACAGATGCCATAGCGAAGTCTATGGCTTGATTAACTAATTCATTAATTAAGGGAAAATCAGACATCCACCCGTTCATAGCAATTGCTACAAAGATATATCGCTTGATTTTGACCACCTCAGGCTCTATAATGTGCACCCAATCAAAGTACACGGACATTCCAGTTTCACACCTACATCAGGTAGGTGTGGTTGCCAGAAATCAAACCTGTCACCTCTCCCCCGTGGCTCGCGCGTGAAAAAAAACGGCGCATTCCCACCCCACCTTCCTCCCTCGTGCGCTCGATATTGAGCTGCGATCGTCGGTTGACCCTAGCAAGTCAGTTGTCAGCCCTTTTCGAGGGCTGAAATCCCGTTTAACACACACGATTTTGAAAAACATTGCTGCTAATATTGTTTACTGTAGCATGATAGTGCGCTTTAACACAGTCCATTAAAAGTTAACTTTGTTGCATTAATAAGATAGGTAGAAGAAACTAAGGCTGACATACGGTCCGTTATATCCGACAGGCTGTTGTACGCAAGTCCGTTATAACCAGCGTAAATTTTACTGTAGTAGGCAACGAAGGCAGTGTAAAAAATATTTCGAATGATTATTTACAAACTAGTGATATGAGGCATTTGACAGAAATTTGACAAAAAAGTTTAGTCAAGCAAACACCGAACACACGATAAGCACACGTACCATAGTTGATGGCCTCCATGGCAATGCCTGCAGCATCCCTTCCGTAACCCTTCTCCTACAGTTACACCATATGCTTGCCGCAGTGCTTCTGAGGTGAGTGCAGGGCATTCAGGTGGCTCATGTGAGTGCGCAGCTGCTCCTCAGCACCAGCTCGGAATGTGTCACAGGCAGCAATCAGTACCCAGCAGTTGTTTTCAATCAGCCAGAAGCAGATCTGCAAGTTTTTCCAATTACTCGTAAGGCACTGTATGGTAAGGCACCGTTCCTACGACTGTTTGCGTCCATTTGCAGCTATGCAGAACCTTCTCAAAACTAGAGTCAGAGAAAGTTCCTAGCTAAGCTGAACGCTCAGTTCCCCCAAAAGCAATCCAGGAGCTACGCAGCCGACATTTTATCAGATCTTGGTCGCATTCCTAGCTCAAAGGTGAGCACTAATTTTGACAATTCTTCCGAGCACTCCAAGCTGAAGCGCAGTGCTTTGAGTGGACTAGGTAAATGTGTTCTGGGGACTTCTTTATGGCCACCTAAATGTAAAGCACAACACCAGAGCAGTCTTGAGTGCTCGAACAACCAGTTGAATCTACCATTTGTGTGGACAAGTTGGTTCAAATTTGTCAATAAGAAAAAGGAACGTCCTTCAAGTATAGCAGCCCAGTGCCCCAAACACTAGGCCATGATTTGTTTCTCGAGATACGCTCTAAAGAAAGAATGTGCGTAACACACGTGGAATAATGCACAATTTTTCACGTTCTTTGAACCTTTATAGCTGTGTCATTCAAAAGAAAAAAGAACAATAATTTTCCTCTGAGCAGTGACGTGCATTACATTAAATAACATAAAAATTTCCGCAGTATTGCATCCCGAAAGATATTGTTATTTTTATAAGGTGGCGATGAAAAAAGAAAGTACATTACCAGCGAAGCTGCTTAGCATGCATACATTGGCTACAAACATTAGGAAATCATAGTTTGTTTACTATGGCACCACACTAAGCCGGCACAAGCACCGCCATGGCCCAGCATCTCGCATGCATATGCCGCAACCGCTGCTGCAGCCGCGGCAGCACTCCCGACGCGTGTGACGTTGTAACCACAGAAGCCCAGGCAACATGCACATGCGCCATTGCCACACTCATTCCCCATCTCATTATCCGTCCAACGGTCTTTAAAACAAAAGCGCGTGAAGGCCAACTTGCTAAACAAAGTGCACTTTCTAATTATATATATATATATATATATATATTTAACTTCTCTTATAACGCCGAATTTTGTGGTTCTATTTTAACTGCGGATATTAAATTTATTTCTTGAAGTTAGTGCAGTGCTTGAAGCCAGCTTCACCTCCGCCGCGAGTTAGCCCGGTATTGCACTCTCTCCGAGATCGGTCCATGCATTTCTGTCCATGCGCCGTGATACGGATGTAAGCCGGCCAGGGTGCCCCCTGCCGGCCCCTCCGCAATGCGCCCACAACCTTCCTTCTTAAAAATAACATCCCTTGTGTCCTGAACAGTAAATGTAGGCATGTGTAGTAATTTTGGGAGTTGGCAAAGCGGTGCTGTCCTGCACGATGCACTAACACGACATTGCCATAATATTCAGCACCTTGCGTCTAATTTGATATGACCGAACCTATTTATGTCTCCCGCATACCGCTATACATCATGAAAAATAGCGAAACTATTGGCGGAATGAAGGACGAATGAAGGACCATCTGAGCAATCCGAAATAAAATACTCTGAAATTGCTCATAAATCTCTACGCGTGAAAACAAAAAGCTTCCAACCCTCACAAATTTCGCAGTAACTTTTAGGATAACAACCTTTAGGAGTTGCGCCAACTTCCATGAGGGTGAATAGCAAAACAATGTCATGTCAGTTATTGATTAATGCATAGCGATCCTTTTAAATTTAATTCATTCAGCGCCACAAACATTGGCTCCTAGCGCCAAATCGACACAGCTTTCTTGTTCGTAAGTGCTGTGTGCCATTGCTCGTCAGCTTTGCTAATACGTCCAATATAACGATAGGCTAAGATTCTCCATGACAAACAATTCCTGTGTACTTGAGCTTTTTGTGAACACCGCTCTAATACATAACTTTCTTATTTGAAATTCTTAGCGTAGCATACTACATGCAGGTTGCTGCAACGCGAAATACCACAGGACTTTTTCGCATGACTTTAGCATTTCATATTAGCACAATAACATACAATTATGCGAAAGTATTTCAATTAAGAGATGAAGTGAACTGACATTGGTCATTTAGAACTTAATTACAATGAGGGTTTCTTTAAATAGAAAACGTCTTTGCAATAAGCAACTACAGAGACAAATGAGATAAATTACATTAATGCCAGTGTAAAGCTTCGTGCTCGCATTTTCGTCGGTCAAGTGCGGGCTGGCGACGCTACTGTTGTCAGAGAAACCCTCGGGAACTAACAAGCTTGCATACTGCCATAGTACGAGCCAGGCTTTCAGCATTGTAGGGCATTATGTTGTGCATTTGGTGCGGTAAGTTTATCCTGGAAGTGAACATTAAATGCTGAGCAAAAAGTGTGACCGTACATTCGTTCCAGAAATTTTGCTGCATTTTTTTTTTACATTGAAGCTTCTTATTTTTGCCCATATTCACTGTCAGGTAGTAAATGTATCAAAAATGGACTATCCCCTCGTCGTGAAAATAATGTACATATTTGCAGAGCGTCTAACCTACGCATTTATGGAATATAAAGAGTAATAAAAAGGCGGTTTTATTGGTTGAGGACAAGGAAACGTAAAACGCTGAAAGCGCACATTCCAAAATGAGCAAGAGTTTCTCGCATCGATATTCTTGGGCACTTCGTTTCTACGTTGAGCCTAATACGTATCAGTGCTCGAATTTGTGCTACTTGCGTTAGTATTAAATATAAACTGCCAATAAAATGACTGTTTGAAGTAAAAAGATTCCATGTCGGTTTCGCTACAACCAAAAAAAAAAAACAAGGCGACTCAGCTTTCTATTGAGTGGTCGTTTCATTTGCGCGTAGAAGGTGAAATTCAATAAAGAAAGGCCATATCATGTTGTAAAATAAGCATATCAGGAGCGACATATATTTCTATTCTTCTTCCAAAAACATCAAAATTAAAGGCGTCCCATGAAATATTTCACGTGTTCACAAAAACATTTTACGTGTAATCAAAGAGGTGCAACTTAGACTCACCTCATCCAATGTCCCTGTCCTTCGTGCCCACCACACCATACGGATGACAGTGGAATTGCACCATATGCTTGCCGTTGCGTTTATCACACGCAGGGAAGAATTTTGAATGGAAAGCTTTTGTTTTCATTTTCCCTCGCAACAGCCTCTCAAAGTGTTGTCGAAGGTGGTCAGCTGCCAGCTGTTCCTGTTGGTCATCCAGAAGCAGATCTGCTTTGCGGCGTGAAAGTAAGGCAAAGAAAAAAACAAACAATGTGTGATTCTCAGTTTCTTGGCCATAAAAACTTGACAGCCAAGGTACACGACCCAGTCAATGAAAATAACTTGGCTCTGGGAAGCTCGCAGCGGCATTAATGGAAAGGACAAAAAGTGTTGTCAGGCACTAGACATTATTTTCTCTTCCGGCAATCGAAGTATCGCTGCGGTGCCCAAGACGTAAGGAGGCGCAATACAGTGGGGTTATCCAAACAACATGCTCCAAATGAAAGTGCAATGCGAGAAAACAAAAGCGAAAACGAGTCACTAGTTTATGAACTTAGTGCGCGATATCGTTTGCACGCTGTTGGTCAACGATTCGCCGACTGCAGAAAACAACAGATAGAACAGCCAAGTCGTCTCCTAGTGATCCAACGCTCTCGGGAGCAAAGGCATTCCCCGAATTAACAGCATTGCTTTAGCGGATTTCCTCGCAATCCCTAGCCTTGTGTCCACGATTGCACGTAGTGCCGTTATTAAAAGAAAAGGTCTCGTCTCGGCTGCTACTCACCACTCTGGATCGCTTCGGACGAGGCGCTGTGCAGGACGACCATGCCGGTTTGCAAGTTTTGGCAGGTAGTTTTCATTCGCAGCTACGACGCCAGACAGTAACAAGAGCTCTCCGGTGAGAAATTCTCACGCGTCTTCCGATGTTCTTGCCTTGCTTATAGGCTGACGTTCACGTTGCTGCGACTGCATAAACTGAAAGCGCGCTTTTGCGCATCGCCGGCACTTGCCAAACCACGCGGGACACCTCGCGCGCCGGCTTCAACTGCGCGGACTACGTCTCTATTTGCGCGCCTCGGGTCCCCGGCGCTAGCGCACCCTCGCGGCGAGCGACGCCAGCGCCTCCACCAGACACGGACCACGGAGAAGGACGAGGGCTGGGCCGGCCTTCCCACGCTAACACAAATCGATACTCATGGCAGTTTACTTTCTCTGTGTGTTTCTTTCGTCAGCTTCGTACACTACTTATCGCTTTTGTCCCAATCGGCCTGTTTGGCCTGCTTCAACATACGCTGCACATCGGTGTTTTTTGCGTTCTGTGACTGTTACGTAGTCTTGATACGCTTTACACGCTATCATACGCTATGGCACGTATCACGCAGGCATGATACGCTACAATATGACAAATTTTGGACTTTGCTAGAAACGACTGACCGAAGATATTTTACCACCAGTGCTTTAAATTTTGTTAGGAGCTTGCTTAATATATAAAAAATATCGGGATAAGGAAGGTGCGGGTAGCTTTCGCCATGGGAAGTTAGTGGTAGTGTTGAAAAAGGTGCTGCGAATGCTCACGAGAGCATGCTAATCATAAGTGGGCATGTCTTGATTGTCGTATTTATCGGTGCGCCTCACTTTGCAAACGAATGAATGCAGGCGGTTGATTGTTAAATGAAGTGAGCAAACCGAATCATTCTTCAGGAAGTGTAAATGCGCTGCACGGGAACGTAACTTGGTGAAACCGTATAAGAGCTGGCAGAAAGTTGAAATAGAAAATGTTTTATTCAATTACGCAATTTATTAAACTTGCAGTCCTGCAGTCTCATGCAGTCTTGCAGTCTCATGCAGTCTCATGCAATCTCATGCAGTCTTTCAAAGCGTCGTGTTATGTTTCTCAAATGGCAGCAATAATTAAAGATATCTGTAGTTACACTTGCATCGTTGCTTTGACAATTATAGCGAAGGTATATTACTAACAGGTCAGAGCATCGATTATATAGGAGACTAATCTTGCTCTTCTTCCTTAGTGTTTCTGGAGCATAGCTTTTTTGACCGGAATGTTTCTACGCATACTTGCAATGGACCATTTTAAATACAATGATACCTTTAGAGTCCCTTAAATTACCAGCGTAGAGTCGCCTTGCCCTGCCATCCTTACTCTGTCATCAGCCATTTCAATTTCAGGACGCATCATTTCGTATCGCCGAAAAAGAAATTACGGAAGGCTGGATATTCTTATGAGCTGCAGGTAGACTCCTCCAAGCGTTCATCGTCTATAGAAGAAAATATAACCAATATCAATCCATGCTGCTGTTGTTTTATTTTTGCGTTATTTTTTACATATTGCTAGTAGAATGTTGCACGAGAGGACACATGCATGTACTAGAAAGGTCCAATTTTGCTCACCAATCCGGCCAACCCATGAGTGCTAAGGCTTTTCGTATCGTAACCGTGAGCCTTCTCTCGACACTTCATATCCTTCTGTTTGCGCACAACAATGACTGCGAACAACTGCAGCGAAAGACTAATGACCTCTGCCCTCACGACGTTATAGATTATGAGCTCCGCTCGGTCGGCAGGAAAAGAGGAAGACTGCGCAGTTGCTGAACACGTCACGACGAAGGGCAATAAGTACACCCTCTACACTGGGGCACTCATGTCGCTGTTGTTTGCATTCCGATTTTGCCATTTATTTAGCGCATTCTTTTGCCTTTTATCCTTATTCCTTCTCTTATATCCGATGCTTTCACACTGGCTGTCTCGAGTGCGTGATGTGTCACGTGCCGGGCAACGGCCCTTACGTTCGGCTTACCTCTCCATCGGCTTGTTGCCTCGGGAGGTGCTGTTCCATTGTTTGACCACCTTCGTCAGCTTGTTCTTTTTTCTTCAACTGTCTCCGCGACAGTAATGGTGCTACTATTTGATCTGGCCGCCGATCGTACGCAGTAGCCTAGTGCACTACGTCCGTAATCAAGAAAGATCTTCACGTCAGCACATACTGGAACACGCGTACTTGCAGAAATCATTGCTATACACGTTGATATTGCACGTGTTGTTGGCTTTGTTTCAGTTATTGTTCTATACGTAGTCGTGAATTCTGGGGACGCGGCAATGCTGCCGATTCCCCATGTAGAAAATGGAGTCAATGCATTGCTGGACGTACGTAGGACTTTCCCCCTTTCTATTCATTGAGTTGACGATGATGAGTAAACTTTTATTCAAAGAGTGACTTGTCGCTCAAGGTAGGACAGCCCATTTAGACAAAAAAAAACATTACGAAAGTGAGTTTTGATTCATGCTAGTAATGTGTTTTCTATCTTCAGTCGTTCTGCTTACGTGGGCCATTTTCTTAGTTTATTAAAAGGTACACCCGTGCGCAAAAGTATACGAACCACGGGGTCTCGGAAAAACAACAAATTCTGTGCAGTTAGCTTGCACAAACTGAAATTGTTGACTAGACTGGAAAATTCTGGACTGGAAAGTTTGGACTGCAGTCCCCAGTTTCAAGTTGTATTCGCAGGCGGAGGAAAAAATCGGCTTTATCTCGCAATCCCTGTTCCGTATACTTTTGCTCATAGGTATACATCATATTATCAGCCAGCTGTGCGTTGCAGAAGCTGTGACTGCATGCCTACTTTAATTGAAATGAATTTAATTCTGGTATTTTGCGTACTAAAACCGCGATTTGATTTTGAGGCCCACCATAGTGGGGGACTCTGAATCAATTTTGACCACCAGGAGATCTTTAACGTACCCACAATGGACGGCAGACAGGAGTTTTTGCATTTCGCCCCCATCTAAATGTGGCCTCTGAGGCCGGGGTTTAATTGCCTGTATTTATTAAGCTTTCTTGTTTCTCCAGCAATGAGATAAGCAATCATGTGAGCTGGTAGATGTTCATCCCTTTAACAAAACAGGTTTCTAGTGTGTCAGTCAGTCCTTGGCTTGCCTTTTGGACACCGAAATGGAGTTTCTTGATAGAGGTTAGGCATGTGCTTCTCTGCAACCTTCAATTAGTGACGCGGTGACATACAGGTGTTATCTAGTTATTTGTTCATTTATTTCTTTATTTAGTATACCCTGAGGCCTAGAGGCATTGCAGAAGTGAGCGGGGAAAAAAGTTCAGTATATCATAAGCACAACTACACGGGGACAAATAAGTCAACAAAGTACAACTAGTATACATAATCAGCAAATGACAGAGCAAGATACATTATATATAGTTAGTTCTAAGTATAAAATTCGTATGATCATCGTGACCCCATGAAATGCACATATTACTGTTAATTTTCACTAGAAATTTACACTCCAAATCGCATAAATGTGCTTGGAGCGCTTAGTCTCTTTATGACGACAACAATCTAGGAAACGCCATTGCTCACTTCAGGTGGCGGAACGAAAACATGGAAGAACGCGAAGAATATAAATGGTAAATTTGATTTGGCCATCAAGCCAAGATGTCATGTGATGGGGCGGAAAAAGAACCTCGTTGCGCTGTAAAAGATGATTAAATAGTTTGTGAAAGAGAGGGAGAAATGCCAGAGTTTATTGCTCGACGCTAAAGATGGCAACCCCAGATTATACTTCATTGTGCGGATGCTTGCTGTCGTGCTGTACTTGAATATAATAAATTGGTTGAGATTATTTTGCATAATTGGTACTAAATACATTAGGTACACATTGGAATCTCAAACTTGGGGTGGGTATTCAAGTTTACATTAAAGTTCGATTAAAGTTAAAATATCATATCGTGCCGAAACCACGATTTGATATGCCGTAGTGGGGGATTTCAGATAAATTTTGACCGCCAGAGAATGTTTAATGTGCCACCAATGCACGGGAACAGGCATTCTTGTATTTCGTCCCCATAGATATTGCAGGCACCAGGCATTTAATCCCTCGACCTCGTGCTTAGCAGCGCAGCATCATAGCCGCTAAGCCACCGTGGCGAGTAGAGTTTATATCGGATTAGGATTTGGAAACGTCAGCTTGGGTGACTGTGAATCACGTGGGAAATTGAATTGAAAACAGCCTAATGATATATTAGCGTTGTTTATTACGTGTGCAATGTATGTATTCCAGGAAAGGTTAGAGTGGATGTAAACGACAATATATTTGTAGCATGAAACAGGTTTTAGAGATGCGTTATCACTGCACTGACAGTTTTCTTTCCTACAAAAAAATAACATCCTTGCTGATTGTCAGCATGGATTCCCCGGGCAGATGACCGAGACAACACTGTTATGACAATTCCTCCAGTTGTTTTGCTTTTCCTTAGCCCCCAAATATTTCGGAGCATTTTTACAATGCACATCCGGGCTTGAACGCGCAAAAAGGAATGTGAATAGTCACGACCAGGGCAGTTGGCTGGTACCATTAAGGTGCACAAACAACCTCAAGCAGTCGTTACGATTCACCTTACCTTCACGTTTATTTGGGTCCAAAAAATGTAATTGTAAGTATTTTAACCCGAATACAAGTTAGAGCGCATTTTTATAAACAAGAATAAGTAGATAATAGAGGGGTAAAAAGCCTTTTCTTTATATTGATTGCTGCATGTCATATTCATGGCGCTCAATGCTTTTTCTGATCATATTAGGCATGTTTACAGCAGTATTAGTTTTTGGCTGTATATACAATGTAGGATATGCTATTAGCACATCTTCGGTGTGTCGATGACATAGCGCTGTTCGTCTTTCTTTTACAATTGAGTTGGAATTACATATGTTAAAGGACGAGTGTTTCTCATGTTGTATATTGTAGATCGCTTTTTCTTCGTCATTTTGTGTTTATATCTGTTAAAACAGTACTGTCTTTATGTTGTATGCCCATCGCAGTGTGTACAGCTGCCGTGTGAGGGCCTTCAGGCACACTGAAGCAGTATGTCGCAGCTTTTCTGTGCACTCCCCCTACTGCATGCCTCATAATCATATTTATTCTTTTCGGCAAGTAAAACAGCAGAATTTAAGTAATTTTATTCAACAGAGTCCTATGGCACACGGAGAATACATTTCAAATTAAAAAAAAACACACACACACTTCAATACTCTTCCATCAATCTATGCGACATTTTTTCGCAGTCCATTGAACGTGGGAACGTTTAGAACGCTTGGTAACGGCTAAATAATGCTACTGCACAGGCCTGGTGAAACTCTTCATCCGCATAGCTACCATCCTATTTCCCTCATATTGATGACTACGATGATTTATGAATTTTAGTGGCGCACGCTTATGCGAAATTTTATGGAATATCCTCACGTAGAAACATTTCTAGAAAATATTCTGTTTTTCACAAAGCAGCAAAAGGTTACTGTAAGAATTTTACCTGCAAAACTCAGGTACTAGTTCTCGTGCTGAAAATTTAGCGCTAGAGAAGATGAAGACAAGCGAAAAAAGCACACATGGAACACACCACGTTCTTCCTTTGTCCCCATAATCACAGACTCACCAGAAACATCTCGCTTGCTTCTCAAGGACCACGTGACCTAAACAAGTCGCTCAATAATACCGACAAAATGTGCCCATCATCACCGGATCATGTGGTTCCCAGGACACGCGGGCCTGGACGGGAACGAAATGGACGATTCGCTAGCCCGAGGGAATATTAACCGGCCGGACTCAACTGGGATGGTCCTGGGAAGCCACCGTAATAAACCTAATTCAAAGACTGCCCGGCAGATTCCCCCTCACCAGCGTACAACCAGAAAAAAATGCCCTCCTCTCATTCAGAACTCAAGGGAGAGGAAGGCGCCAGCTAGTGCATAATTCACACCGGTGTATTCCATCACTTTGATTAGAAAGCGCCATGTTCCCCACTCGCTACAATCCCGACTGCCCTTGATGCGGCGGCACACCAACACTACAACATATTACATGCCACTTTGAATCGCAACCGTTCGACAAAACACACCACATAATGGAGCAATTGGAGGCACAGCTAACAGCTCAGACCTGGCGGGACAACAGCCCTTCATAAGACAGGCCAAGTGGACAGGCCAGACAGGCCAAGGGCCATAAGGACCCTTGCACTAAAGGGGTCCGACCATTCCACAAAAATTATTTTGAACAATAAAGTGTCTTTCCTCTCTCCGTTGCCTCCGACTTTTCTAGAGCAAGGTTTTTCAACATCAATCAATACCAATTTGCTCAGTTCACTGTCCGTATTATAATGATTTTCACTAATGACGTGCTTCAGGCTGTAGAATCTGGAATTAAGCAAGACTGCCTTTTCTTCTATTTCTCCAAGATGGTTGATAAAATTAGTGATGCCTTACTTCTTCTTCAGGTTAGGCATCTTATTCTCGACCCTAACATCTTCGACTGGTATACCGCTTTTCTAACCAACCATACTCATTTCGTCACTGTTAAACATTTTCACGCATTGATTGAGCCCATTTTCTGATGAGTTTCGCATGGCTTTGTACGAAGACCGTTATTATTTCTTATCTTCATTTTTTAATTACCAAATAACCTTTCCTAAAAAGTCTGCTTGCTCACCGACGACTGTGTGATATACCAGAACATAATGACGATGATGTTGCTTGTTCTCAGCGCGAATAGAATAACGTTGTTACTATGGGACATTCTTGGAAGTTGAAATCAAAAATTACTAAACATTAATCTATGCACCTTTCACGTTGCTTCATTAACTATTCTCCACTTGTTCCTCAATGACACCGCTCTAGAACCTGTTTCGTCTTGTTTCGTCTAGAACTTGTTTCGTCTCAGAGTTAACAATTGTAATAGATAATTTTGCAAACATTATACTGAAATTATCACGGCATAGGGCAAAAAAAGGGAACTAGATTATATTGAACGGGATATTTCATGACTCCATGTTGTTAAGAAATTATTTGATACTGCTTATATTCGGCCACAGTTAGAGTATGTATTACCAATACGGGAACCTGACGAAATAAGACTAATGAATTAACCGTAGGCAGTGCAGAACCGCACGAACTATTTTATTGTATCAGACTGCACTACGAATGTTACGCAATTAAAATCAATCTTGATGTTTCCAACTTTTTTACTCGTTGTAAGAAAGCTCACATTATTATTTTCCTCAAATATACTATCATAATAATGACCTTCGTCATCATTTCATTCACCCATCACCATCTTGTTTTACGTAACATTGAGCAAGAAGAAAAGGATGATGTCCCTCGCTGGAATATGGTAACATACGTGCTTTCAATTCGAGAACGTCTATACCACCGATCACCCTCTGCAGTCAGCCACTTCCATCGTGGATACATTCCTTTTCAAAGCTTTTTTATTGAATTTGCATGACAGCGCTCGAAATGCTTTGCATTTTGTGCGGGCATTCGCAAAGAGATCCTTAGCTAAGCAGTACTGCTATCACACGTCTAGTCTTACAAATCTTCTGCTGTTGTATATGATGCATATTGTGTATGTTCTTTATGTGTACGTTTTTAACGCGACAGCGTTAAGGAGCTCGTGTCGCAGAAAAGCCGGTGTCGTCGGCATCAGCGTCAGCGGCGTTGGCCGTGAGTGATAAATCCTAGAAGGCACTTGATAAATAAAAAAACATCTTGCAAGATGGGCTGGTGGGAATCGAACCAGGATCTCCGGAGTGTGAAATGGAGATGCTACCACTCAGCCACGAGAGAGTTCCTTCAAAATGGGACAAAATCACCTCTATTGAATGCGATGTTGCCTTAGAAACGTGCCGTAGAAAGTTATACTGCGGTGTATATCGGTAATTATGACCATGTAACTTACAGAAGTCGCAGTTTCACGAGTAGCGAAGTACGTTTCCGCTAAATTTCTTCTGCGCTCTGCACACACGCAGAGCCATCTTGCGTCAAACGCAGAAGACCCCCTCCTCGCAATGTACGGCGTTGCCCCGACACGTGGCGCGCAACTCTCCCCATGACCGCGTCCGCCTTCATGGCGCGTCGGGGCCCGGCTATCTCTGCCGATCGCGACGTTTGGCTGGCGTAGCGCGTTTGAGTAGGCGGTACGAACGGGATGCGATAACGCTATCGCGTTCCACTCTTGAAGGCGAAGCTTAAGCATCCTCCAATTTTTGTTGTTCGTCCATCCCTACTGAATGTGTAAACCCGTCCGGGTACAAAACAAACAAACAAACAAACAAACAAATAAATAAATAAATAAATAAATAAATAAATAAATAAATGAGCCGATATAGTTATAGCACGCCTGGTGACACGTTTCGACTCGCTTTAGCTTTTCATCATCAGCAGCAGCATCAGCCTGGTTACGCCCACTGCTGGGCAAAGGCCTCTCCAATGAACAGCGGTTGTGTGCTAATTGTGGCCATGTTGTCTCTGCAAACTTCTTAATTACATCCACCCACATAACTTTCTGCAGCCCCCTGCTACACTTCCCTTCCTTTGGAATCCATTCCGCAGCCCTTAATGACCATCGGTCATCTTCCCTCCTCATTACATGTCCCACCCATGCCCATTTATTTTTCGTGATTTCAACTAAGATGTAATTACCTCGCGTTTGTTTCCTCATCGAATCTGTTCTCTCCTTATCTCTTAACGTCACACCCACCATTCATCTTTCCATAGTGCGTTGCCTCGTCCTCAATTTAAGCAGAAGCCTTTTCGTAAGCCTGCATGTTTCAGCCCCGTACGTGAGTACTGGTAAGACACAGCTGTCATACACTTTTCTCTTGAGGAATAATTGCAACCTGCTGTTCATGATCTGAGACCATCTGCCCAACGCAACCCAGTCCATTCTTATTCTTCTGATTATTTCAGTCTCACGATCCGGATCCGCGGTCACTACCTGCCCTAACTAGGTGTATTCCCTCACCACTTCCAGTGCCTCGCCACCTATCGTAAACTGCTGTTCTTTTCCGAGATTGTTAACCATTACTTTAGTATTATGCAGATTATTTTTTAGACCCACCATTCTATTTAGCCTCTCCAGGTCAGTGAGCATGCATTGCGATTGTTCCCCTGACCAATTCTTCCATATCGAGGTCTCTTAATACCTCGATATGGAAGCACGCTATGAATACCATTGGAGAGATCACATCTCCCTGCCTGAGGCCTTTCATTATTGGGATTTTGTTGCTTTCTTAATGCAGGACTACGGTGGCTATGGAGCCGCTATTGATATCTTTCAGTATTTTTACATACGGCTCGTCTACACCCCGATTCCGTAATGCCTCCATGACTGCTGAGGCTTTGACTGAATCAAACGCTTTCTCGTAATTCTCGCTTTCTCGCTTTTACTGTAATGCCTTGGCGCTGTGGGTAAATAAATAAGCTATATATGAGGGTTCGTTATATTCCGCACGTTTCTCTATCACCTGATTGATAGTGTGAATATGGTCTATTGTTGAGTGCCATTTACGGAATCCTGCCTGGTCCTTTGGTTGACAGAAGTATAAGGTGTTCCGGATTCTATTTGCGATTACCTTATTAAATACTTTGTATGCAACGGACAATAAGCTGATCGGCCCATAATTTTTCAAGTCTTTGGCGTCCCCTTTCTTATGGATTAGAATCATGTTAGCATTCTTCCAAGATTCCGGTACGCTCGAGGTCATGAGGCATTGCGTATACAGGGTAGTCAGTTTTTCTAGAACAACCTGCCCACGATCCTTCAACAAATATGCTGTTGCCTGATCCTCCTCAGCTGCTTTCTCCCTTTGCGTAGCTCCCAAGGCTTTCTTTACTTCTTGCGGCTTTACTTGTGGGATGTCAAATTTCTCTAGACTATTCCTACTGACATTATCGCCGTGAGTACCACTCGAACTGTATAAATCTCTATAGAACTTCTCAGCCACTTGAACTATCTCATCCATATTAGTAATGATATTGCCGGCTTTGTCTCTTAACGCATACATTTGATTCTTGCCTATTCCGAGTTTCTTCTTCACTACGTTTAGGCTTCCTCCGTTCCTGAGAGCATGTTCAATTGTATCCATATTATAGTTCCTTATGTCAGCTGTCTTACGCTCGTTGACTAACTGTCAGTTCTTCCAGTTCTATTCTAGCTGTAGGGTTAGAGGCTTTCATACATTGGCGTTTCTTGATCAGATCTTTAGCCTCCTGCGATTGCAAACTGGTATCCTGTCTAACGGAGTTACCACCGACTTCTATTTCGCACTCCTTAATGATGCCTATAAGATTGTCGTTCATTACTTCAACACTAAGATCATCTTCCTGAGTTAAACCCGAGTACCTGTTCTGTAGCTTGATCCGAAATTCCTCTAGTTTTCCTCTTACCGCTAACTCATTGATCGGCTTCTTATGTAGCAGTTTCTTCCATTCCCTCCTCAAGTACTAAGCTAATTCGGGTTCAGTGCAGTGCACCTTGATGAGCACGTCCACCTGTTTTATGATGCCAGGGTTAGCGCAGAGTATAAAATCTACTTTATTTCTAGACACGCCATTCGGGCTCCTCCACGTCCACTTTCGGCAATCCCGTTTGCGGAAGAAGAAATTCATTATCTGCATATTATTCTGTTCTGCAAACTCTACTAAAAATTATTTCCTGCTATTCCTGGAGCCTGTACCATATGCCCCCACTGACTTGTCTCCAGCTTGCTTCTTGCCTACCTTGACATTGAAGTCGCCAATCAGTATAGTGTACTTTGTCATGACTTTACCCATCGCCGATTCCACGTCTTCATAGAAGCTTTCGACTTCCTGGTCATCATGACTGGATGTAGGGGCGTAGACCTCTACGACCTTTAATTTGTACCTCTTATCAAGTTTCACACCAAGACCTGCTGCCCTCTCGTTGATGTTATAGAAATCCTCTATGTTACCAGCTATATTCTTATTATTCAGGAATCACACTCCTAGTTCTCGTCTCCCCGCTAAGCCCCGGGAGCACAGCACGTGCCCACTTTTTAGCATTGTATATGCTTCTTTTGTCCTCCCAACTTCACTGAGCCCTATTATATTCCATTTAATGCCCTCTAGTTCCTCCTCTAGTTAGAAAAAAAACCTCCAAAAAGTATTGTCGGTCACATACGGAGAATGGTCATGTGACATGATTATCAATCTAGAACCAATTTGAACACTAGTAAGAATTTTGTCCTAACAGGGTCACTTTGTTGTTTGCCAAGAAAAATTAGCTTTATTGTGATCCGCAGCGTAGCGTCAGTTTACCATAAATTCCGCACTCTTGTTGCTACAATATGTTTGAGCATGTCGATGTAGTCTTCTGCTAGATTGCTACAAAAAACTACGCCTTGTTTGATTTTAGAAAATAGGGGTTATAACCCGAAGCGTTCACAAACGAAAAACGAAAATAAATAACAGACTGTTTGACCATAGTCATAAATTAACTAAGAAGGAACCACAGAGCAATACAGCTGCTCAGAGACCATTGTAACGGATCTCTGGCGTGCAGATAAGTGCGAAGGGGCATCCATGTCAAATTTAAAGATTACTGCAGTGGACCTTGTTGAGCTGCACCTATCACCACGGTACTTTTTATTAGTTCCTTTACATCCTTCGGTGCATACCTTCTTTAATACATTATATGAATTTCTACTGCTATCAATTTATTGCCTCGTAAACTTGAAACTTGTCTGTCGTACTTACAAACATTAGGAAAGATATAGCATAGTACTGTATAATTAGGAATTACTAACACTCTACATTGTTTATTTTCCGTACTTCATTGCTATGCTTCCCGTTTTCCCACCCCCCTCTGTAATGCCTTCGGGCCTTGAGGGTACCATAAATAAATAAATAAATAAATAAATAAATAAATAAATAAATAAATAAATAAATAAATAAATAAATAAATAAAACATGTCTTGTAGGCCCTTCAGTCGTCTTCGATAAGATTAGCCAAGACGTGCCTCAAAGCCCGAATCCCTGCATTCTCAACGACATCCGCGACGAGAAAAAGGGTTCGTGAAAATGTGTAGTATTGTTTCGGCGAAAACTGAGGCAGTAGCACCTCCGTGTTGAACAATGGCGTAGCGAAAGCTATACCACCTTTCTACTATACTTCAAGCACTTGCGATTCTGCCAGCCGGTGAGTTTGCAAACAAAAACGCAACGTAAATATGGTCAAAGACGACTAGAAGTATTACATGTGGTAAATTTACAAAAAAATTCAACAGCCTTCTTCCTTTGTTACAAGTTAAATTGTAGAGCTGTACACATTTAATGAATGAGCGCGTTTTCAGGCTTCCAAAAAGCGATTGCTCTTGTAAATGAACGTGACCAGATCATGCACGCGCGCACACACGCTCGCACGGTAATAGGCATTGTTTTGCTTACTATTGCGTCAGCCTTCCCGCTGCATGATTTAATAGTTACATTAAATAAGCAATTTGTAGTGCTCATAGAATTAGCGATCATCAGACGAGCAAGGCATTGAACGCGTCAGAATAAAATGACATAATAGAACTTATGATTTATGACACTACTCACACATTGCTCATCATATAAAGAAAAAAAGACAGGATGCATTTCTTCTCTGTGGGTTATTATGCGCTAACTATGCCACAAAGCGAGGAAAGAATTACGCTCAGGCAAATTTTTTTCTATTTGAAATAAGATTGAACTAATTTCATGATTTATCAGTCATTGTATGTACTTTGTTTTCCCATACACACGTCGGTGCCAGAACCACCATGCGTGTTCATCCAAAGTAAAAAAAAAAGAAGCAACCATTGAAACACATTGTTCGAGAGCACATCCGAATCCATCCGCCCGATTGCTTACTTAAGCAGATATTTAATTACCAAATTTTGGCCGCGCAAGTGCACACATTAGTTTCCCCTCCACACCCTCCTGGAAGGCGAGTAAGCGTTGATGTGAGCCTTCGAACAATGGCACTTAGCTCGCGGTTGCCGTAACCGTACAAGCAGATGGTGGTGGTCTGTGTAAAAGTATAGATAAAAAAGTAAAGCAGGCACCCATAAACTTTCTGTACTCGTCGAACAATGCGGGCGAGTTTCCGCAACATGCTGTGGTATCGTCACAACGCGTGAAAGCCCCTTTGTCTCCGCAAACAAGGTGCCGGATGGCGGGCATTGTGTGATGGAAGAAAGAAGCGATCTTGCAGATACTGGCGGTTGACGTCAAAGGGAGCAGCGTTCTTTCCTGCACTCACTATCATGCTTCTATGTTGCTGTTGTTGTTTTGTGTTTGTGAATGGCTGTCAAATTTAACGCGAATATATTCTTCGAGACCGCCTACTCTATATTAAAAGGGGGCTGAGACCTATCATCAACAATGCTACGGAGAACAACGGCAAGCAAAGACGTCGTCCACAAAACTTCTTCGGTCGCATCGTCCTATCATCGCCGTCTCAGCTTTCTAGTCTCGAGTAGCGCCGGTCCTGTCGTTTGTGTTCTCCTCGAGTCCTGGTCTTCTGCGCCTTGCGAAACCACTTCAAGCATAAACCAACTAGCCCAAGCAAGAGTTTTACTTGAATGTCAACACTTATCAGTTGTTATTAACTTTAACGTATTCTATGCTACCCTTAAGCCTTATCAGTCGTTGTCAACTTTATCGCATTGATCTAATCCTTATAAATCCTTATCTGTCCTTATCTACCTTATCAAACATAATTTGACCCTTATCAACCCTTATCGGTGTTTCTCAACCTTAACCTACTTGATCCGACGCTTATCAATAATTATCGTTTCTTATCAACCTTACTTGAGTTGCTCCGACTATTATAAGCCCTTATCGCTTTTTAGGACCTTATTCATCCGTGTCGAACAATTATTAACTATGATGACACCCACATATCTATTACTCCTTATCATCCTTATCAAGTTATTGACTGCTTATCTGTCTGCGTTGCGCAGCGAGAAGCACATGCGCTCTCATATATAGGCGGCATTTCGCAGGGCGAAGGAACGCCCAACGGGAGATGCATCCCGCGACCATCGAAACGCCTTGGCCATGTGGAATGTTTGTCATTAAATTATGGCAAAAAATTGGATGGTGCTTAAGCTTCGTCTTTAGGAAGGGAACGCGATAGCATTCAAAGATCCCTGACTGCTTCACACGCTTCCCGGCAACTGCAGCTCATGATGTTTACCGGGAAACGCTGGGGGCGGACGCCATGCACAAAAGCGAGATTTCTGGTAGAAAGACGACCTCTTGCGTGGGCCGATCTCGGAAGTGTGCCCAGGCGTTCCAAAACAAAATTGCGTTGTTTTCAAGTTTCTGTCATTGTTTCGCACTTTTAATGTTGAAGTCTGAGAGACTTAACTTAAAATTCATGCGCTGTTGGTGTTTTGTTTAAGGAAACTTGATTTTGGGTGGTCATTCTCAAAATTCCGCTTAAACAAGGTATGAGCAATTTCAGTGACAGAAGGGTGTGGGAATATAAGCCGTATATACAGCATGTCAGATGGCAAGGCGTTCCACACACGTATACCTAAATAGATACGGAAATTTGCGCTCCCGGACAACTTCGCTGAGGCCGATAGCGAATTTTCTGCGATACGGACCCTTAACGCTGCCGTGTTAAAATTGGCACGTTTCTGATGTCTGCAAAGCTCAAAGTCCACCCTACATGTAGTCCTAGAGATCGCTTTTGTTCCATCATCATACAATTTTTCAACAAAGCCTCAAAAATACTGTTCTCCTCTAAAATTTGTTTTGTACCACCACTGGGACACATTCATGTGGTTCAGATATTTCCACCTTTTGTAAGCGTGTGTCTTTAGCCGGATATCTGGTTCAGCACCAGATATCTCATGGAATGAAAATTTAAATCAAAGTCTTTGTGAGAAGTCTGTTGAAGCACATCCAAAAATAGAATAGCATCTCTGCAGCCTGTAAAAGTGATCAGTTGCTTGAGGTACATAACAAGAGCGACAATAAATTGACGCCACGATAAAGTCTCCTGAACGCAGCCAGGTGCTCAGAGGCATCGTTTCAGAATCTAACTTCACAAATGAACGTTTTTGCAAATAGAGGCTCAGGCATTTTACGCACACGAGTTAGTACATCCTGCCCTGGCAGGCCAAAGTATTTGGCGCGGTAAAGTGTCGGCGGGAATCATGTAGATATTGACTGTGAATAATACAGCGGCAAAACGGTCAATGAGGAAACTAATTTTTTATCGGGCGAACTTGTGCGCACAAAAGCAAGTTACACTCAAAGCACAGCAATAGCGGCGAACACGGTCGGCGATCGTCGAAATCTCATCTGCCGGTCAAGTGCGTCGGTTTTTATACACCAGCCATCGACCATTTCACAGTAATCGCTGGTGAGCGCGTGTCTTCCAGAGAGTTCTACACTATTCGCATCGCGCACACACGCAACAGATTCCACATTGTTCGGTGACAGACAGTGGATGGAACCATTGATAACATTCCAGAAACATCCGATACATGCAGGCGCGTCCTTTGATGAGCGGTAACATTTGTTAGACGATGAAATAAGGTCACCGCATAAAAAAGTACACGTGTCAATAATAAATCTCTTCAAAGGCTTTTCAGCGATGCACAGTAGAAACATTCATTTGAAAACCTCTCTGTTAGAAAACAAATCGAGAGATACACTTCCTGCATTAACCCCCAAGGACATGGTCGGAAAGAAAACATTGATGAAAGCACTAGGCTCGCTAAAACATTCCTTAGGTTGGCCTGTACAGAAAACACGAAAGAAAGGGTGATGATTGTCACGAAAAAAGAAGTAGCGAGATACCAATTGTCACACATGCAGATATGTAGTAAGCTCTGCACACCTGAACTAACCGATATGAAAATATTATATCGTTTTATAGCTTCATAACTTGGAGACCATATGAAAGCCGCAAATGCGCCGTTTCAACAGACATCTTTTGAAACGTTTCGCCTCTGTGGAATGCATATCCTTTTCTTTTTTCCTGGGTGCTCTGGGTGCTCTGTAGGTGCTCTGTGCTCTGCTCTGTGCTCTGTAGGAGTGGGCAAGACTGCAGCAGCACCAACAGGATGCTGAATCGCGTCTTGTTTTTCGTGCAGTTTCTTTGCTGTTCACCCGGAATCTTCAATGCTGGCCTTTCCTCGAGGTGCTTCGAAGTGGATGCGTCCGTTGACCCTGCGCTGCATTTGAAGCTACAGCCTGTGCCCGCGTATGATGGTCTACCTCCGAACTGCCCTGTCACCTCCCCGTGTGACAGCTTCAGCAGGTGCGATAGTGGTCCTATCATCGCGCCATATGGTTCCAACTTACATGTGACGTCATCGGACGGCCCAATAGGAGCATGCTGTTTGTCGATGACGTCATCGACACAACGCTTAAAAGTCCTGGACCCAGCTTTCCTCGTCAGTGGGCAAGACTGCAGCAGCACCAACGGGATGCTTAATCGCGTCTTGTTTTTCGTGCAGTTTCTTTGCTGTTCAACCGGAATCTTCAATGCTGGCCTTTCCTCGAGGTGCTTCGAAGTGGATGCGTCCGTTGACCCTGCGCTGCATTTGAAGCTACAGCCTGTGCCCGCGTATGATGGTCTACCTCCGAACTGCCCTGTCACCTCCCCGTGTGACAGCTTCAGCAGGTGCGATAGTGGTCCTATCATCGCGCCATATGGTTCCAACTTACATGTGACGTCATCGGACGGCCCAATAGGAGCATGCTGTTTGTCGATGACGTCATCGACACAACGCTTAAAAGTCCTGGACCCAGCTTTCCTCGTCAGTGGGCAATACTGCAGCAGCACCAACGGGATGCTTAATCGCGTCTTGTTTTTCGTGCAGGTACGTTACTTTCAAAACGCTCATTGTTTGAGATCAGATGATCGTTGTTTGCTGCTGCTCTCTTGCCCACAGAGCTTTTTGTCTTGTTTTATGCATGCACTGTTCTGCGCAAATCGGCTTGTTCTTAGCGGTGATATAGAATTAAATCCCGGTCCCCCGAGAAAGACGATTCCTAACACCGGTAATTCAGACGAAACTTCGTGTTCATCTGCTGAACCTGATAATGACTTGAACAATATTTCCGGAATGCTGACAGAAATATTGGCTGGGCAAAAAACGATAGCTCGAGACATCGCTGACATCAAGGTTTTTCAGCAAACTGTTAACAAGCGTTTTGACGCTCTGGAATCCCGTGTGGCCGCTCTCGAAAAAACTAGCGCTGATCCTAAAGTCTCATTTGACCATTCTGGTTCGGACGTACGCTCTTTATCTCAGGCTGTTTCGGAACTAATTAAAAAAAATGATGACCTTGAAAATCGCTCGAGACGCAACAATATAATTTTGCATGGACTTGGTGAACACAATGCCGAAAACACAGATACGCTTTTGTCTAATGTACACCAATTTTTCACAGAGAAACTTCAAATTGAATGCCCGCCCATCGAACGTTGTCACAGAATTGGCACCAAACGTGAAGGTAGATCGCGCCCAGTTATATTACGAGTACTAGACTTTCGGAACAAAGTAGAAATAATGAAAATTGTCTCAAAGCTGAAAGGAACAAAATTTTACATAACTGAAGATTACTCGGCTAATGTACGTGCCATCCGCAAAAAGCTGTGGGCAGCAACCTCTTCTTTTCGTGACCATGGCTCTGTGGTGAGGTTGCGTTATGACCATGTCTTTATAAATGGTGTCCGCTACAGGTGGAATGATGCAGCTAATGCCCTAGTTGACGATTCAGGTCTCGCTGTAAACGCCGTAGTGAATAATTCGAGCCTTTCTGACAACAGTCTCCCGGCCACGTCATCTTCACCTTGACAAATTCGCGACTCTTACAAGCTTACTTTCTTGAATTTGAATGCAAGAAGTCTAGTAAATAAGTTCCCGCTGTTTCTTTCCTTGGTAGCCTCCTATTCCCCTCATTTCATTGGTGTCACTGAAACATGGCTTCAAGATCACATATATGACTCTGAAATCACTCCACCCGGCTATGTAGCTGTCCGATCAGACCGCAAAACTGGTAGGGGAGGCGGTGTCGCCATATTCTTTAAATCGGATTTGAAGTTTTCAGTTATCTGTCCTCCTGCAGATCTTGAGTCTGTTTGGTGTAAATTATACTTAGGCAAAAAAACAATCATAGTCTCTGTTTTCTACCATCCACCTGCCTCCTCACCTGATAACATTTTTCTTCTCGCTGATTACATCAACACGCACAGTTTTCATACATCTAGCTTAATTCTAATGGGAGACTTTAACACACCAGATATTCACTGGCCCTCACTATCGCATCACAGTTGTTTAGGTAGCGAACTAATTAACTTTTCTTTATCTTTTGGGCTTACACAAGTAGTCAATGGCGCAACAAGACAAAACACACTTCTTGACCTGGTATTTATTAGTTCAGACCTTGTTGATAAGCTGTCTGAGTGTGAAATTACTGATGGCATTTCAGATCACAGGGTAGTGTCCATATCGCTAAACTGCACAGTTTGTAAACCGCGTGCCGAAAATCAAACTTTTTTCGACTTTAATCGCTCTGACGACACGTCTATTCTTGATGTCTTATCAGAACGTTTTGAATCGTTTTGCACACTTAGTAAATACTGCGACGTGAATACATTAGTTCACCAATTTGAAAACATTATAAAGCTGTGTATTCAACGCTTTGTTCCATTAAAAACTAAGAAAAAAAATCGTGCCCTCCCTTGGATGACTAGAGAAATCTTGCAGTTATCACGCCGCGTTAGAAGACTGAGACGCTCAAAACGTAGTAATGACCCTGATGCAATTGCTAGATTCACCTCTGCCAAAGAGGAACTAAATTTGAAAATGAATACGGCCAAAGATTTTTTCTTTCATATCGAGCTGCCAGGTTTACTAAGAAATAATCCTCGGAAGTTCTGGCGTTCTGTCATGCCTACTACTGAATCTTCATCTTCATTCACTATCAATGATGAAACTATAAATGATCCTGCACGCATCTCCAATGCATTCAATGAATATTTCCATTCGGTGTACGCAAACGATTCTCATGTCTGCCCTGCTTTTGATAATGATTCAGATTTTTCTATTTCCGACATTTCCGTTGATGTTAATGGCGTTCTTAATTTGATTCTAAATTTAGACACAAAAAAGTCTAGTGGCTCCGACGTTATTCCGAATTCCTTTTTACTTCGCTATTCACAATGGACATCACGCTATCTTGAAATTATATTCAATAAGTCTCTAGATACAGGAATCGTTCCTTCATCGTGGAAACTTGCAAGAGTAATACCCTTGTATAAAACAGGCAGGAAGACAGACATAACGAATTACAGACCCATTTCTTTAACTTCCCAATCGTGCAAAATGCTGGAACATATTATTTACAAACACATAATAGATTTTCTGGAGTCCAACACCATTCTAACTAATGTTCAGCACGGCTTTAGACGTGGTTTCAGTACTATCACGCAGTTAACCGATTTCACCCATGACATCGCTTATCAGTTGGATCTCGGTAAACAGATTGATGCTATCTTCATTGATTTTTCTAAAGCTTTCGATTCATTACTTCATTCTCACCTCTTGCAAAAATTAAATGCAATACTAAAAAATTCCCACCTGGTCAATTGGATCGCTAGTTTCCTTTCTAACCGGTCCCAATACGTCGACTTTAGTTCTGCAAGGTCATCCATACTTGAAGTAGGCTCCGGGGTTCCTCAAGGATCCGTCCTGGGTCCGTTATTGTTTTTAATTTATGTCAATGACCTCCCAAAACATGTTTCCTCTAATATTCGTCTTTATGCTGACGATTGCGTCTTATACGACGTGATTGATTCCCCGAATAGCTTTCAGCGATTAAACGATTCCTTTATCTCTTTCAGTGCTTGGTGTGAAAAATGGAAAATGAACATTAATTTAAAAAAAACGGTTGTTTTGTCCTTCACGAAAAGAGCAGCACCTGTAATGGCGACATATTCATTGAATGGGTCTCCTTTAACCAGAGTTCGACAATACAAATACCTTGGCGTAACATTTACTCACAATCTCTGATGGACTACACACATTGACCAAACATGTTCAAAAGCCCTAAAACAGCTTGGATACCTACGTCGCACTATGCAAAAGGCTCCGAAAGCAACAAAACTTCTAATGTATAAAACTCTTGTTCGCCCCATTATCGATTATGCCGCAACAGTCTGGTCGCCACATAACCAAAACAACATAATCAAACTAGAAGCAGTTCAGAAAAAAGCCGTCCGTTTCATTTTACATCGGTATGACCGCTATTTTTCACCGTCGTCCGCCCTCCCAACGCTGAATCTAAGATTACTTTCAGTACGTCGTGATGTGGAATCATTAAAATTTTTGCACAACATAATTAACAAGTCATACCACACTTCAAGCACAGCTTGCATATATTTCACCAAGACTTCTTGCACGCGTAATTTCCACGAGCTTAATCTTAACCCTCTCTATGCCCGTACAAATACCTTCAAGTACAGCTTCTTTCCCCGCACAATAGAAGTATGGAATTCCTTGCCTGGCTGCGTTCGTTCACTCCCGATAAGCGAATTTGAAATTGCTGTCTATAAAAACTAGTATATGTAACTATTTAAATCAGGTTTAGTTTATACTTTATGTGTGCGTCTTGCTGTGTCGCTGCTTTTTGTGAATCATTGAAAACAATTTGTAAAATTTTGTAAATGATTGTAAAGATGTTGTAAGAGTCAATGTTGATTTCACTTTATTTTTGTTCAACACTGTTTTTGCCCACTCCTGCAATAGCCCTCCTATGGGGCTGCAGTATGTACAAATAAATAAATAAATAAATAAATAACAAAATTAGACAGCTGTGGTGTGCTCTTCGAGCCACTCATTATCACCTTCTAAGAAACTGAGTCTCGCCCTCTTAGACTATGCATGCGTTTACTCAAACGTTGATGCTCTGCTCTGTAATGAACGACAGGAATATGGATTACTGTAAGTAAATATTACATGGTACCTGCTTTAGAAGTATTTACACATAACGTGAAACGATCCTTAGGAGACACGCACTGGACAATGTTACCTGACTTAACTCAAGATTCGAACTGCAGTTTCAAGTTGAACTATATGTAGATATGCTCTCAGTTTACTCCACATGACTTTCATCTTGTGTTTTGTTTATTTGCTGCTTTAGAAACGGTTATAACGACATCCCTGCTTAGGTCGGCATTAAAAAAAGTCGCCTTTGCGCCCAAAAGGCAGAGCACCGATTGCGATAGCAAATTAGTAGACAGCTCTACGAAGTAAAGATAGTACTTTTATCGGCTGCACAAACATGTAAACATTTGCTTTCCAACTAAATTAACAAGCACGGTGCCACGGGCGCACGGGTAACCATGAACACATCTCAGTCAATGACCGCGGAAACTCCTGTGAAAACGCTGGATATAGAAAGCACAGCAGCAGTAGCGAGAGTACTGACCTTCGTACTGGTAACACCGGCGTTCGTGTTGTCTTTCTCTCCTCGTCCATGTCCAAATGTGCGCTGGAACTATGTTTCATAGTGCTAATCATAACCAACTAGCCCAGCTGTCCATACTTAGTGACCTTCGTACGGCGGCTCGCTAAAACTCGAAATAAGGGTCGAAAACACAGCGCATAGGAAGCTACAAGCACGCGGCGCAATTTGTTCGCATCACAGATAACTTTCAAGATGCGGCACCCGAGCGGCCGCGCTGTATGCGGAAGCCGCCTGAATTGAACGCCGCCCCCGCCCCCCCCCCCCATCCTCCCGCGCTTTCCGAAGGTTAGGCGATCCTCGGCTCGCCCTCGGTGCGGTGCGACTATGTTGGACTTTATACGGAACATCACAGTGACGGCAGAAATGCGCCTGGAGTCTCCACATAGTTGCTATCGCAATAAGAGAAGAAGGAAATACACTATTCTGTTGCAACCGACATTACCGCTAAAGCGGGATGCCCAAGAAGATCGCCATTAGCAAGCCGCTAAGCGCAAAAATTTGTTAAGCTCCAGGTCAGCTATGTTTCAGCGGAGTTCATCAGGAAGAGATTCGCTGGTTAGCCAATTAGTTACGGGCGTCTGCGCTCGCTTTGAACAGCTTGGCGGCTAGGCTACGTAGCAGGCACGCCCTAATGAGGTACTGTGGTTACGGGCTTCTACGCGGGAAACTTAAGTATACGGTTGCAACTGTCAGGAAGGGTGGCCGGTGATATCTGTGAAGTATCTGAGACAGGGGTGGCACGTGTCTGTAACCTACCCTCGAGCTCTGCTTGGGTCACATTTAAATGCGGCTATGTATTTTTATTCGGCGGGTTTACGTTAATGGAAAGTTAGAACTCCTACACAGGCTTGCATTCTCAACACCCACAGCGTCTTCAAATGGACCTTTTTTAGTCCCACTTGAGGCTTGGCGTTCCTGCGCTAGCAGTCTTGTTGGTTTATTCGACTGTAATTATCTGTGTCTGACCTTAGCGGAACAAGTTTCCTGTCTTTTTGAAGCGAAGTAAGTCGGTCATTGTCTCGCTAAATACATTAAACACACACAGACACACATTGTAGATTGCCGGCCTGTATATATATATGTATATATATATATATATATATATATATATATATATATATATATATATATATATATATATATGTACACCATGACTGAATCAGGCAAGATTGCAGAGCATACACTGTGCTCGCACATCGTGAATTCATTTGAATCTAACTCTTTCTTCTTCAACCCTCACAGCACGGTTCTAGCGAGCTACGTTCATCTGACACGTCGCTACTTTTCTTCACTGAGAAATTTCACGCCATTCTTGATCGCCGTTATATAGCTGACTGCACATTTTTATATTTTGACAACGCATTTATGTTTGCTTTAAGGTTTCTCATAGCCTTCTTTTACTAAAACTGCGCATGGTAGATTGAGGTACTAATGCACTAACATGGCTTGAACACTTTCTCACATACCATTAATAGTTTCTTTCAGCTAGTAAAATCAACTCTGCCCAGCACACACTTTGCTCTTTGATGTTCCCCAAGGCAGCGGTCTTGGGCTGTTAGTCTTCTAAATCATTATAAACGATTTACCTAACTGTGTTTCGTCATCTATTTGTCAGAGATGATTGCGTTCTCTTCAGAGAATTAAAAAGTGGGACTGACAAGCATAATTAAAGCTGACAGTAACGCCATCTCTTCATCCTGCGGAACCTTTCATATGGTACTGAAAGCAAACAAGTGTAAATTATTGAGTGTGTCTCAAACTTCCACTCAGTTACCACATACTAGGTAAAGTGCGCTACACTGGAATTCGCTTCACCATATAAATGCCTGGGCATCCACATCATTGCTAACTTTAGCTGAGCCACTCATATAGATTATGTCATAAACAATGCCTATGGCACACCAAGTTATTCTATACCTTAGCTTTCCTTCAGCCCCCATCCATTGTTCGTTCACAGCTGGATTACGAGTCGTAAATCGCGAACCCGGGTGTTGAAATTCTCATTAGCCGATTTGCAATGATCTTCGAACATATATTCCCAGTTTATTTTTTCTAACTGTCAACGTACAGGGAACTTAAAAGATAGGGAAGGTAACTTAGGCTTAAACAAATTCTGAACGCGATGTAATGCTGCACGACTAATGATGTTGTATAAAGTATTTGATCATCAAGTTTACACGGTAACCTGCTCTGTTCACCTCCATAAAAATCCTCAAGGCTTGATCAGAGAAAAAGAAATAGGCATTGTAACACCTAAATTAAAAAATTTTCTTATTCATTCATTCCGCGCACTTGCTAAGACTAGACCGGCCTTGTCTCTACTTTTTTCACAATTAGTGATGTTTCATTGTTGCACTGTACATTTGTGATTTATTAGACTAAAGAACTAGCGGTATTTCGTGTTTTCTGTTCTTTTATGCCTTAAACGCTGCTATAATATTGCCTTTCTGTCGCTGCTGTTGTAAAGTCTAAAATTGTAAATTCTAAACACTCCCCTTTGAGGTGTTTTTTTACCATGTGAGTACTAACTAACTAACTAACTAACCAACTAACTAACTAACTAACTAACTAACTAAATAATGAATGTGTAGTGTGCATGATATCCAGTTGCTCATTTGATTTTCTTAGGTTTATAACGTTTGATCCATGCTTACCATGCTTGTTAGTTCGTTTGCCTGCTTGCTTAGAGTGTGCCCAAAGTGAAGTTCTTGGGCTGTTGGGTATGTGTCACGGGAAGTTCCGGCTTACACAGTGTCCAATTTCGGTTAATAAAGGGGCCTTGGTGAATGCACCTTTGTTTGGCGCATTCCAACAATAAAATAGGACAAAGAGTGTTTACATATATTGTCAGATCGTAGGTATGTTTAAAACACATTCACCTCTTAAAAACGATAGCGTGTTATATTCACGTTACTCTCATATTTTTGATTTTGCTATATTTATGTTGATCCATTCTGAGGTTATTGGGTACGTGCACCTAACATTGTGCTGATTCCTGGTTAATCCCACAGAATGCCACTGGGACATGAGAGGTATAGAAGCCCTAAATATGTTTTCATATGCGTCGTACCTTACTATGCAAGCACCTGTTCTCACCTTTATTCCCTCGACGAGCCTCACGTGTTGCCTTCGTCCTCCTGACATCCCCACGTCGACGATCACACTGTGCACCCGGCCGAATCGGTGCTTGTACTACGGCATCGCTTCTAGATGCTGTAGTACCTAAATATTACAACTTTCAACAGACTCAGCTCCAGTCCACGTTTAAGCAATGCGAAGCAATCTCAGTTTTACAGGGAATGATTCTGAAGAATCACATAACTGTTTTGAAGTGAAAGGCTAATGCCTTTACGACTTGCTGTGCACTGATGCGAAGCGTAGTACGTGTTGTTGTTCGTTGTTTTCTCAGGACGAGGGACTCGCGTTGGCGTGAAAGAAGTTCATCAAAGAGCACCACATACCCAGTAACACATACCCAGTGGTGATTTTCAAACGTGCCCGATGTTTCTGACGTGAAAGGGTCAACACAAACGTTCCCCTAGCAAGTGGCTCTATTTCAAGTATCGAAAACCGTGCTGATTTGTGTGTTAATATACATCTGGTATTATTTGTTTGGCCTTGTCGCAAATGTGTACACTTGTGGGGAAAACACAGAACACCTTCTTGTACGATGTTCCAGCTAAGAGTCGCCATCGACGTGTTTTGAGAACACCACTCAACATTATTATTGACCGTCGTTCTAACGTGCAATAACTTCGGGCACCATGGAGTAAGGTATCTGAAAAACGGCCTGCTCTGCAGATTTTATTCTTGCGTCTAAGATATTGTAACGTAGTGTTGAATTTTTTCTGTACAGCAAGCCTTCTTCAAATTTTTTTCACATCTCCATTGTCTGGCTTTCTTCGCTCTCAAGGTTATTGAATTGTTGTTTTTAGCTTGTGTAGACATTTGCCTTTGATATCTTCTCATATATTCTGGGTCATATTTGGAAACTGGGCAACACATTACTTTTATTATATTTATTCTGTTGTCACAAACAACTGCCCGATAGCTGGTTGCGAACCATCGCTGAAAACTAGAAGAGTGCTTCCTACAGCGTGTATGGGTGGTGACGGGGTACTTCTAATATATATATATATATATATATATATATATATATAGCTATGGTGTTGGGCTGCTGAGCACGAGGTCGCGGGATCGAATCCCGGCCACGGCGGCCGCATTTCGATGGGGGCGAAATGCGAAAACACCCGTGTGCTTAGATTTAGGTGCGTGATTTAGGTTATATATATAAATGCATGTGACTGCCCTGTGTTTTGGTTGGAAACGTTTCACTGCACCTACCATTATTCTTGGGTGATTTAACAATGCAACGTTGTGGATAAACCGGGGACTTGCTGTACTTTCTTCAAAAATTTCAGTACATGCTAAATCAATCACAAATCAACAAAACTACAGTTATGTGTCTAGCCATTTTGTTACTTGTGTGGGATTATCACATCATGTGAAGGAACTTTATTTATTGCGGAATCACAAAATAAAATTAAGTACAGTGACACAAATTACGCTATAGAAAGACGATAAATACACCAATACACATAAAAAATGTGTATATCATAGCACGTTATCCTTTGCCGCGTCTTTTTTTACGTCTCATACAATCTATAAATATGTAAAAAAATTAAGTACGATCACCACTACTTTTCAGCCTTCTCCAAGATCATTCACTCTGTCATGAGCATACAAGATGCGCAACATGAAGCGAACGGAAGATATAGGTTTGAAACAGGTACCTTTTCTTCTTCCGGCACCAAAATAAAGATTTAATATAAGTGCGACAATTTAGTACGACTATTATACAGCATATTACAGTGGCTGACGCGCTAACTTACTTGATGGCAGTTATTTCTTGTTACCATTTATAAAATTACTAAGTGCCGGAACCTGTAAAGCGTGCTGTCTCTGTAAAGCTGCAGTGTACTGCGGTAGAGACACCTTAAGAAAAG
Source organism: Dermacentor albipictus (assembly GCF_038994185.2). NCBI lineage: Eukaryota > Metazoa > Arthropoda > Arachnida > Ixodida > Ixodidae > Dermacentor > Dermacentor albipictus. The sequence goes on along the minus strand of NC_091824.1, from coordinate 96,587,789 downwards.
AAATGCCAAGAGAGTAACTGTAAAGCTGTGTCTTATGATTACTACACTCAGTCAAGGAACTGTATTGAAAGGTTCTGGGAATTCCTGGGACGGGCAAAAGGTCCCAGCTAGCTGATCACTACGCTCAAAAATTATTAGGAGATGAAGTTATTGTGACGTACTTGGTAGAGTGAAACCGCAAAGAGAAAAAAACTTTTATGATTATTTGATTTCTGCACCTAATTGGATGACTTACCTCAGAAGCTGAGTGTGACGAGTGCTGGAAGAACAATGAAAATAATCACCAAGAGGCGCAGAAGCAACATGTGGTTGGCGGATATTCCCAGTCTGCGTGACACCGACGGTATCAGCGTTTTTTAATAGTTCTGAATGCCTCCATCTGACGAGTGCTCCGATGGCATTGTCCCGATATTTTTTTGCCAGTTAATGCAGCGGTTTGTAACGACGCATCCATGTCGTGTTGTCTTTTGGCACTGCTAAACAAAGTGCCTCCCTGTGACTTCGAAATCAGAAAGCGAGGCTGAAACTGCAAAGTTTCTCTCGCCCGTTCGTGATCAGAGGAAATCACTAGGGGTATGTTAAGGAGTTGAGAAATCTCTTGAGAGACAAAGCGAGAGAGAGAGTGAGAGAGAGTGATCGTAGAGAGGAAGATACATTGTTTACTGCAGCCCTTTAGGAAGCACGTCTCCTCGTGTGGATATGCCTCTTGAAGTCACCGGCTACTATTCGTATTAGGAAATATGTGCGGTAAAGTAAATGCATAAAAAAGGGAAGTAGCGTAATTATATTTACTCAGTTAAGCATTTAAATTTTTTTGGAAATCTCGGATGCAAACGGCCGATAAACTTCAGGAATAAGAAGTAGTTTCTTATGAGGTCTTCTTTCTCATGACGTTCTGCTATGTGTGCGAATATATCTGCCACGAACGTGACAATTTAAAGGATAAAAAGCGCATCCCACGCGCAATGAGTCATCTTCTAATGGCATGTGAAGATGCTTTCGATAGGTGTTATTTCTAACATTATTCTTTTCTTTGTTCGACATGTCCTTATTTACAAGCCCCATATTTCACCTTCCGTAAGTATATTGCACCTTCGTGTACGACGGTGTGAAAGAAATGAAGTGAATAAAAAAATGGAAAGTAAGACGGAGAAGCGAAGAAAAGGATAGAAATCCACACTTTTGTGACACCGGAAAAGCTTTTATGTTTCGCGCACGACTTGAACTCACGTAAGATCGACAGCGAGGGCAGCAATTTGGCTTCTCGCCAAATCTCTGATTGGTAGGTCAGTGAAAATCGATGTTGGCGTCTAGTATGAAATGGTTATTTCAGATAAATAGAGGCTTCTAACCTTGCTTCTTGTGATGCGTTTAAGCTTGCGTAGTCTTTACGACGTGCATGGTTGTCATCATTCCAGTTATATAGGCCTTGCTTGTGCCTTCTACGAGAAATACAACTCGGGAAGTTGTGCATATATATTTACAATGTGTGAACGCTAAGAGTTTCAAAGCGAAACATGTAAAGTCAATTTTACCCAGTGAAAGCTGTCAAAACAGCGGAGCTCGTGGTCGTTTTCTCAAATTCGAACGTGTTTAGCCCGCTTTTTATGAAAGTCTTTTGTCTTGTCACCGGTTCGTTAGATTCAAGCTTCGGTTCCGAATGGCGCACACAAGTTGCGTGAGGTTGTGATCAAACCGCAGTCTGTCACACACTTTGCAGCTATGGCCGCACTCGCAGCTATGGCCGCACTCGAGGTCGAGGAATTCTTTCTTGAACCGTCCGTCAGCACCCTTAGTGGGAGGAATTTCTCTGCGTCGACGTCTCTGCCCGGCCTCCCCCTGTCGAAGTTGGGGTTTAGCTTGCCTCTGCTGACGCTTCGCTTGGGTTGCCTTCTCTTGAAAATGGGGGTTGGCTGGCCTCCACTAGCGCTTGGCTTGCTCTTTCCGTTCTCGACCCTCGGCGGTAGCGGCTTCCCTCCGCTGTCGCTTTGCTTGCGCTTCTTGCTCTTGAAGTCGGCATTTGCGCAGCATAGGCGCTGCCGCTCGCGCCGAGCGGTATCCACGGGGTGAAAGGGTGCGCGCCGGTCAGACACCTGCTCCTATACCCCCATCCTACCCCTCCCCCAGCGTGAGCTCTGCTTCCTGCCCCCCTCCCCCCCTGCCTGACACCGGACAACGGAAGGCGAAGGCTCGACTTAGAACAGCTCTGCTATTAAAAAGTGTATGTGTGTGAAGAGCGGGAGAATGGTCCCGTGGCAGAGGTAAAGAGGGGATAGGCGAGCTTGAAATAGCGTATATGTGCGTATATATACTTGTTGTCCGAGGTAACGTGTGCCAAAATTTAAAAATATGTGATTCCGCGTAGCAGGGCATAACTAAAGTAGTGTTGTTTGTAGTCGTTTGGAGCAAGTCAGGCTATTTCTTTTTTTTTGTATTTCGTCGAAATACATAAGTAGCTAGAAATAAAAAACTTCTCAACTAATATAATCAGAGTAAGATTGTCAATCAGAATAATGTAGGCCTTCATGGAAAATTCCCTATCCACATTTCTGTTGCTCTATAGGTGCGACATATTTTTTTTCCAAAGCTGAAAGAAGCCAGCAAAAGCACGCTAAAAGTTGCCGCACCACTAGTGGCGCGGAACGTTTTTGTGTTTTAGTTGCGCCACCACTGTTAAAAATCAATTTCAGGGGTCTTACGCGCCAAAACCCTTATATGATTAGGAGGCACGCCGTAGTGGAGGACTGCGATATAATTGTGACAACCAGGGGTGATTTAGAGTGTCCTAATGCGGTACACGGGTCTTTTTGCATTTAGTGGGGTGCCTCAATACATCGCTTCTACGTGCAGGATGGTGACCCGTCGGGTTGCGACGCCATATTGTGTCGGAGGATGTAAAGACACGCTATAACGTACAGCGGGAATTTAGGTTCTGTATTTGCTGACAGTGTTAAAATTTGCAACTTTTGCAGTTTGTGTGCTGGTATGCATCGAAAATTACAATTCACCTTAAAAACGTAATGGAACGCTTACAGTAAAGCAATGTTTAAATAAATTTCGAGTTCACCAAATAACTAGTTTTTGCGGCGCTTTAGCTTGCACTCCCAATTTATTTCGAAAACAAAGGTGGCGCATATAGTGTATAATTAGGGTGTTAGAGGTTGCCCTCAAGAGAGAGAGAAAGAAAATGATGCATAGAAAGGCAGGGAGGCTAATCAGAGGTAGTTTCGGTCGGCTACCCTGCAGGGGCGAAGGGGTGAGGGGGATGAAAAGATAAAGATAGTGGAAGGGGGAGATAGAGAAACGAGCACGAACAAACCGCGTACACTATAGCCTGGTAGGGGGCGGCGTTCTTAAGGTCTATCGTTTAGCCCCATAGACCACAAGAACTTTAATAACGCGAGTAACGCCTTTAGCGTGGATGTTCTGTGGGAGTACTGACCTAAAGCTTTGAGTTCTGATAGTGGACGATTGTCTAATTGGTCCAATACTCTGCAGAGCACTTGTCTCTGGGCACTATATCAAGGGAAGATACAGATATTATGTGCGAGCGTCTCATCGTTGTTGCATGTGTCACACGTGGAGCTGTTGACAATTCCAATAAACAAAGCATATGAGTTCGTCAGCAAAATCCCTAGCCACAGACGGTACAGCATGGTCTGTTCAGGTCGTGGTAACCCAGGCGGTAAGTGCATCCGTATGTCCGGAGGCAACGAGCGCAAACGACACATGGTGAAAGCGCTCGAGTGCCACAGGGGCAAAGTACATTTCCGGGACATCAATCACAGTCCAGCAGCAGCGCCTGTTCGCGAAAGCGGAATCAAGACATGTGTTCCTCTAAAAAATACTGACGCACCATTCGACAGCTAAGCTATAGCTGCGTAATGTCGCGAAACAGACGTGTAAATTGCCGTAGGACAAAACAAGGGGAACAAATATTCCAGCGTCATCAATAAGTGAAGGTACATTGGTTAACGATATACAAGTCGTGCGTGTGAAAAGAATGAATAATAAAGCGCATGTGTGGCCGAAAACAATGTCATATATTTATTTATTGAAAATACATCAAGAACCCAGTACGCAGGGTTTTAGATGAAGGGTGCATATATTAGCACAGACTTACGAGTGTCAAAATGCGCACTCGAAATTGAAGTTTCAATCATGGCCATGGCTGCCAAATTCCAATGGGGCGAAATGCTTTTCCAAAACGCTCGTGTACTTAGATTTATGTGAACGTTAAAAAAAACTCCATGTGGTGAAAATTATTCCGAAGCCCCCCACAGCGAGTAATAATCAGATCGCGATATCCTCATGTACACCCGCAGAATTTATTATTTTTATTATTTAAGAATTAAGAGCAAGGTACAACACTGATTAATTATTAGCGCCATCGCAGACATCCAGCCTAAAGTATCATCCCACTCGCTGTGGTGGCGTAGTGGCTTTGGCATTGCGCTACTATGCCAAAGGGCGCGGGATCAGATCCCTGCCACGGTGGCCGCACTTGGATGTAGGTGCAATGTAGAAACGCCCGTCTACCGTGTACTGGGTTCATATTAAAGAGCCCCAAATGATAACCATTAATGCTGGGTACCCCACTACGGAGTGTATCATTATCATGTCGTGGTTTTGGCACGAAAAGCAAGAACATTTATTAAAACTGTAAGCTCTTGTGTTCTGTTGATGAATATTTCCTACCTAATGTATAAGCATAGTACCCAGATGTATTGCTCAATAAGACGTTTGCCTTAGGTTCTGTCATACAACCACCCATAGATGAGCACAATGATCTGAGAAAAAGAGCACAGCGACACATATCGCCAAAATAAAGGGATAGTTTCTTGCCAGAGCGTATAGCTGCCACTTTGGTAAAACTATTGGAAGACAACCTAGAAACCACGAAGATGTTCTTAAAGGAGGTTCACTGACCCTTCATCTGTACGAAGCTGTACGAGGCCGTGCACATAAATTTGAGTACGTTGACAAAAAAAAAGCCGGTATTATACGCTTCCTAAAAACATGAACACAGATCAGTTCAAGTTTTCACTTGCCAGAGTTTTCTGTCATTTTTCGTCCTCCTCGTTACAAATGACTGGCACAATCAGGGCAAGTAAGTGCTCAGCCCAGCATGACACAACTCAAGAACAATTTCGTAACATTTAGCTGCTCAGGGCATGTGACCATTGGAAATGACGCATGGGTATTCAGCAGGCTTCTCATCGCCTTGATTAAATGATTTAGGGGGGACAAACCCCTAGTGCTTCACAAGATTTCCTGAAGACCGTTTCACATGAAGACAGAAATTTTAGCATCATATGGCTAGCATAAGCAAGGTTCTTGCTGACTTTTTCCTTCGTTCTGGGTGCAAGGAATTCTAAAACATAGGTGCGTTTTTTTTTTCATTGAGTTGGTGCACAAAGGTGCGCAGCAAAGGACATGATGGAGTATTTTAGCTATAAGAGTATGACGCACTGTTCATCTAATGTCGTGAGCCCAAAAAATTCAGCTCAGCCAACACGTACGCCGCACCATGGAGAATAGAAACAACAGGCAACCCGACAGCGTCGCAATGACAAATGCACGCGTATGTACTGGCCGCTTCAACTGCTCGAACACAATATGAATGAGGTGCAGCACAGGCCTGGTCACCTCCCACCCGGAACGGTGGGAGGTGGCGAACACATCGCGGCACCCTAGCTTTACGCCACGATGAAATTGTGGCCGCTGAGGCCAAGATTGGATCCTGCGCCCTTGGGCTTAGTAGCGCAATGCCAAAGCCAATACGCCACCAAGCGCGGTCACCACTGTTGTACTTGTCAATTTCGTAGTGACGGAAATTACCAACAACAAAATTTGTCTATTCGACTCCGAAGCCAAGCTAGTTTCTTCCTGGAGCGAGTAGAAACTGAGTAATATACTTTCCCGTCGCCGAATTTGCTGCAAGCAGCAAATGCGAGCGCTGTGGAATTTTCATCGCACGCAGGACCTGGGACTCATGAGTTTTTGACCCTGCAAGAACATTCCTCAACAAAAATTCTTATTTCTACTCCGCTCGTCACATCGGGACCGTGTGTGTGAGTCCGCGCCTTTTCATTTCACAGAGAGTGAGAAAACAAGCGGCCAAACTATTGTTGCGTGTGAACTGAGACATAAGGCGGGAAATTCGACGTTGTTCATATCAGACAGTCGTTTAGTAGTGCCTGCGGAAGCATATAGAGACACGCCAAGAGCTTTGAACTACTATTCATGCAATCACGTAGTCGCACAAATAAAATACTAGCGAAAAGTTCGAGCGTACGTAGATTCAAAGTCAGCTCTTCTTCTTGCCAGTAAAGAGACGTATCGCCGCAGGCTGGCTGCTCCTTGATGCTTTGGTTCTTATCACTTGCCACTCTTTTACAGTGCCCATAAAATCTCTCGTGCTAGAATGGTTCGCAAGAGAAACTTCCAGCTAATCTTGATGCTATAAATGAGTATTGTGAGTTCGGCACAACACTGTAAAATATATTATACTCTTAGAGTACAAATGGGTCTTTAAGTGACACCTTTGCACCACTTCCGTGAAATAGTGCGAATTATCGACCGATTCACGCTCTTATTCACGTTAAACGCGTAGATCCTTTTACCGTGCAGGTGATCAATTTATTGGAATAAGATCAGATAATTGCGCTGAAAAACCCGTTCATAAATAAAAGAGAGTGCCTCCGGCATGCACCCGTGGAGAAATGAGGCGTCATTTTCAAAGCGTAAGCATTAAATGCTTAAGCTTTCGTAATATGTGCTTGTATATTAAATAAACTTCACAACTTAAACAGGAAAATTGATCGCTATTTCCTAACAGCCTCAGGGAAGATTAGGAACTTTTTGCAGTACTTAGCACCAGAAACAGCTAGGAAAGGGCAAGATTGACCGCGCCTGGGGGTAAACGGCAGCTGCCATCAACGCCCAGCTTCTCGTTTGGATATATCTCTTTCTGGGAATTAAACGCGCGCTATAGTTAAAGGCATACGCTATGAAGTACAAACGTTATAGAAAGGGCTATTGTGTTGGCTTTGTGGAGCCGAACAATCACCGCAATTTTTTTTTCCAACACAACGTGTTGCGTAATTGCGGGCCACATTTGTTCTGATAATCAGTACAGTAAAGCGAGAAGAACATTGAGGACAGCGCGAAATCGAGCAATTTAAACAGCTAAGAATAGGGAATAAATATATGGCGATGAAGGGGACACGCACAAAAAAATGAGAAACAAGATATAGGCGCGATATATGAAATACTTTGCAGGAGCTTAAGTACTTGATGCGTGCTTCCTTTTATGTTTTCCAGTGCTTAAAAATTATCTATTCTGGCGAAATATGAGCCACAGAGCCCTGGTTGGCTTATTACTACGTTGAAGGACAAACAAATTAGTACTAATATTACTAGTATTATTACTACTAATAGTAATAGTAATACTTTTACTAATACTAATATTGTTATTATTACTAATATATTAATAATACTAATACTAATAGTAATAGTACTAGTAATATTACTACCAACACTTCTTTAGATGTAGCTAATAGCGTTAGGAACGCGAAATTCAGCAAAGCGTATCGTTGAAGAGAAGTCCTTAAAAAAAAGAAAGCTCGAGCGACCATGACAACACATGCAAGAAGGTAGTGATGACGTCGTTTTCTGCGTCAGTGAGCACGAACATATCTATTTAAATGTGCAAATGACATCTTGGTGCATGTTCGTTTTTTAGAAGCAAGCAATAAAAGGATACAGAGAATGAAATGTATCATTACATATATTCATTGGAGACGCATGCGTGAGAATTGCCTCTGGTACACCATTCATTTTCATAAGCAGCGGACAGCCTCATATAACGCGACGAATTCGCAAGCTTCCAAAATTACACGCTCCTGAATGTGGAGTGACGTCGAGCACAAGGAGCTAGACAACCGAATTTTTATGACGGTCAGCAGAAATCAGTAATTACAGCTGTACAAAGCAGATAGAGGCGTATTCGGATTACAAAGATGGACCCAGAAACTGCAAACAGTGCAAACATTCTTGAACTCGCATTCAAATTCGCATTGGGCAAAAAAAATACCTCCTAAAAACACGGTACGCACTAAATCAGAGAGTATGGAGCCTATAGAGGACTTAATGTTACAATAGTAGTAAACATGCTGTTCCAGTGGTAGAAAGTCACTTCGGAATGAAAATAAATGACGTCGAAGATACGTTGGAAAAAGCGGCTTGCGACACTTCAGAAACGGGTCTTATTTCCATTTGTCGATCACACACATGGCGCATCTTATCAAAGCCTTAAGAAAAATATGCGTCACACATTTTCACAGCAAGCGCATAGGAATATTATTTAGATGTAATTGAATTCCAACTAGGTCCTCAGCTTCCACGACGCATCGTACCCTCTTACATATGCTGGACTTCGAAATTGCTTACACCAAACAATTTTTATTTCAAATCAAACATCTATCCTTTCCAACGTGTTCCTACAGCCACGAAGAGGAGGACGTATATCACCTTTTACATGACTGTCCTAAGTACACTAGACATAGATAGCGCTTTGAACAAGCACTGCGTTTAACTGACTCACATAAACCAAAGTTTTATTAAGTCCATACGCATCAAATATAGTGCATCACAAAACAATGAAATCCACTCAAGGTGTCTTTGAACACACTGGCGTATCTGAGGAGTATTGACCGCCCATCGCTGTGTGTAACTGCTAATGTCTCATTCGCATGTATGAAACAAACCTGTATGCGTCATCACACACTGTACAAAGACATGCAATGTTTTTGAGCCACTTCTACTTAGAGTGTCGATACTTATTCTTGTTGTATTTAAATATTACCTAACCGAAGGCCTTCTTTATTTATAGATAAAAGGTATCAGCGGCAGTTCCGCAACCATCTTCTTGCGGCGGTGAAAACAGCCGAAATACGGTGGTGTCGATATCAAATGTAACTGGAATGCAATGCGTTTCGGTGTCCTTTATATGGTTTGAAATGTAATCATAAATTACTATAACATAAAAGTTCCTTTTCATGTGCCTCTTTGAAATAAACAACTTATGTATGTGCGTTTTTTTTTACCCATAACTCGGCATTTTTGTTTCTCACGACGCGTTATACCGGTTCTTCATGGGAGTTCAACTAGGAGTTAATACGGCTCGGCTGTTAGCTGAAGCCGTGTTGCTGCGACGCAGTCTTGTTTTGGACCTCACTGAAAACGTAAATATTTATGATTATAAGATATACGTTACTTTGCGTATACATCCCTGAAATACACAAATTCTTTGTACCGTTTGTGTATAGTCAGAAATTTGTAATTTTTGCATGTCACATTGCATTTTCCTCTCTACCTGATGGAGGAAGTCAGCTAGATGCTAGTACGGCTGTGGCGGTGAAAGCTGATGGTGGTGTAGTCTGATGGCATTATGCTCCCTAGATGGCGTTGTCCCGCAACGTGGTCGGCATGGGAGTCCGAGAGCGACCGTATGACCAGGACGTCGGTGAGAACGCGCAGGCGGCATCAATCATATGAACCTTAATACGAAGATTCTGCGTAGTCGCTTATATAGCTTTGCTGCCCTTGATGTATCAGTTGCTATGATTAGCATACATCTGCGAAGGATATCTGATGGGATCAGCACTCCTTGGATAGCTCATGCATTTTTCGTTCTGGCGGTATCTACAGACGGCGCGATTTTACATGGCACTACATTCACGGCCCGACTGATAAACGTGGGAACGCTGAACATTCAAAATAAAGGTCTTCCGCCAGAAATAGACGCCTATTAAATCGCACGTACTGTACTTCATTCCAAGTCAGAAGCACTAGCTGGCCCGCAAATCTAAAGTGTAAATCGCGCAAAAGGGGAACTGCAACTGGAAAGCCGAGTTTAGTGAAGCTTACTTTCCAGAGTCGAAGCTGTGTCGATGCGATTAACATTACAGCTCTATGCCGTGTGTTCTGCAATATGGCGTTTCCATACTGTGCTTTAATGCTAATCGTTAGAGTAGTCTTGCCGATATTTTCATGTTTTAATAAATAATGAAGTAAGAGTTACAGTGGCGTTTCACTTCGTCAACGCTGGTGACGCGCAAGCCAAGGGTGCTATAGCACACAGAACGCCATCGGCCCTCGGTGCACCTATAGACGCCTATGCTGCCCGCATCACAGTTCGTATTCAAGACAGGGCTCGCGCGACCGCGCCATACGCAGAAGCCACCGGAGTAGAAGGCGGTGGTGTCAACGTGCACAGGCAAACATGAACACATTCCACTCGATAACCGCAGACATTTGCTGTAGAAACGCTGGCGTGAGGAAACGCGGCAGCAGCAGCGACCAAAGTGATTTTCGTACTGTGTATCGTTTCAACGCAAACTGAGCGGTGAGAAAACGCAGCACACGCAGAGCTACGAGACGTCGGCCCACCTAGACTGTGTCCCCAAAACAGATCGCTTTCAACGTAATCCCACACGACCGCGTGCAACCGCGCCGTGGGACAGAATTGCCACGGCCACTGGATGGTACGGTAGTACGGCTGGCAGGGTAGTACCGTTCACTACCGCATGGTGGCCCAATGGTAAGGGGGGCGTTCTCGCTGTCTTTCCTCGTGATAGCTAGCGTTATGATACGCTCGGTGAGGCCCCTGGTCGCAGCGTCTGGAATCAGAGGTGGTGGCAGGCGCTATACGGTGTTTCGAACGCGTTGTTCGAGGAAGTGGCGCTCGAAGTACCGGTTGGCTTCCGCGTACAGGTAAGACACGGTGGTAAGGGGGAGCACCCGCCCTAACAGAGAGGAATATAGTGCTCCAAATAACACCTCCCTATGCATGCTGAACGCATTCTCGAATAGTAAGCAGAGTTGGTTCTTAGGAATTGTTTTCGATATCCATTAATAGCAAACGTTGGAGCAGTGTGATTTCAGGCAACAGCATGTCAGATTTTGAGTTCAAAGTGTTAGTTTAAAGAGTATGAATTGCGCTTAACGATTTTATTCTGAAATATCAGCGTTGTCGTTGCTGTAGTGCCAATTAAACGTGCAGATGAACTTTGCAAACAAACTGGAGCAAGCACGGAGGCACAGGTGCCTTCCTGCTCCGCTTGCTTCACGGCTTCAGGCAAACACCGCCGATTTCACGAGCTGGCCATTTACACTTGCGCGCAAAAAAAAGGCAGTTGCTAGCAAACGGCGACAAAAACTCCACTATTTAATTTTATTTCAATAAAAATAATAAAAACCTATTTCTGCCTTTGCTCTTTTTCTTAACGAGGTTGTTGATGTTATTTATCTATTTATTTATTTATTTCCTTAGCCTAAAGGCACATTTGAGCATTACATAAGGGGAGGGGGCAGCTACAATATTGTACAAAAAAGAGGGACATAGATAGTGATTTTATTATATACGAAAAAAAAAGCATAGGCAAGGAAGTGCTCAACCCACAAATCACAAATTCTGGAAAATCGTCAACCCGTAAACAGCACTTGAGCTTTGCCAACCAATAGAACAGGCTGGCTTCAGGAAGGGATGCCCTACAATGGATCATATCCGTGCCATCAATCAGGCAATCGAGAAATCTGCAGAAAACAATCGGCCTCTATATGGATTTCATAGATTGCGAAAGGCATTTGATTCAGTAGAGATGCCAGCTGATAGAGTCGTTATGTGTTCAAGGAGTACAGGAGGCTTACGTAAATATTTTAGAAACTATCTACAGAGATTCCACAGCTGCCTTAAATCTCCATAAGAAAAGTAGAAAGATACTTATAATAATATGGGTCAGGCAAGGAGACACGATCTCTCCTATGCTATTCACTGCATGCTTGGAAAAAGTATTCAAGCTATTAAATTGGGGAGGCTTACGATTGACGACGAATATTTCAACCTCCGGTTGGCAGATGACATTTCCCGGTTCAGCAGCGCTGGGGACGAGTTACAATAAATGATTGAGGGCCTTGACCGAGAAAGTGTGGGAGTGGGATTAAAGATCAATGTGCAGAAGATAAAGATAATGCTCAATAACTTGGCTAGGAAACAACAGTTCAGGATCGATAGTAAGCCTCTAGAGTGCGTGAACGGGTACGTTTACCTAGGTCAGTTGATAGCAGGGGATGCTGATCATGAGAAGGAAATTTACAGAAGAATAAAGATGGGCTGGAGCGCATGCAGTAGACATTGTAAGATCCTGACTGGAAGTTTACCACTTTCATTGAAAAGAAATATGTACTATCTGTGCGTTCTAGCGTTGTTAGCATATGAGGCAGATACTTGGTGATTGACAAAGGTGATCGAGAACAATTTAAGGACCACGCAAACAGCTATGGAACAAAGAATGTTAGGCGTAATGTTGAGAGCGAGAAAGAGAGCGGTGTGGATCAGGGAGAAAGCAGGGATAGACGACATTCTAGTTTTCATTAAGAGAAAAAAATTGAGCTGGATAGGCTATGTACTGCGTAGGTTAGATAACCACTGTACTATTAGGGTTACAGAATGGGTGCCAAGAGAAGGGAAGCGCAGTCGATGACAGCAGAGTCTATAGGTGGGGGATGAAATTAAGAAATTCGCATACGCTAGTTGGTATCGGTTGGGGCAGGAGTGGGGTAATTAGAGATTGTAGAGAGAGGCCTTCGTCCTGAAGTGGACATAAAATAGGTTGTTGTTGTTGTTCATGATGATGATGATGATCAATGTCCCTCGGTAGTTTATTACAAAGGTATATTGCCAGGAGTAGTGGTGAATGACGATACAAATTACTGTGTGCAGAAAAGGATTGTACTTTAAATGGGTGATCAAAGCGCTGAAAAATACTAAGAGCTGCATTGATTGGAGATTTACGGATCAGGCAATTACTATGATAAAGCGCGTGAAAATGTGATAAGAAGGCTATTAGTATGCGGTTTTGAAGAAAGGGCAATGAAAGTGATTCCTTGATATCTGTAACGCTATAGTTACGCGACTATTTCTTTGCGATAAATCTTGCTGCTTCATTCTGTATTGCTTCGAGTTGATCGATCAGATACGTTTGATGCGGATCCCAAATAATAGATGCGTATTCTTCAGTTGAATGAACAAGGATGGTGTATGCTCATAGTTTAGAAGCAGAGTTCGCCAACTATAACTTACGTTTATAGAAGCCGACTGTTTTAGGTGCTTACTGGTTATGGTAATAATGTGATGGTCCCAAGCTAAAATCAGAGGATATGAGGATAAATGAAATGCGATATATTTAAACGTGGACAATTTTTGAACAGGGATTCCCCGAATTGTATAGTAGTTCAGTTCAGTTGTATAGTAGTTCAGTTGCTCTCGAGTTAATTTCCATTTGCCACTGGCGATACCAAATGCTAGTTAATGAAGTTTCAAGTGCAATAAGTTCTTGTCTTCGGTGTTAATAATTTATCTGTAGATGATGCGGTCACCAGCGAATGACCTGATAGTAGAAGATAAAGTATTTCCTATGCAGATAATATAGATCGGCAACAGGATTGGACCCGGGACTGAACTCTGAAGTACGCCGGATTTTAGATGGGAAAGATGAGCGCCCGTTTACATAGATCGATTGCTTTCAGTTGGTTAAAAAATTTGCTATCGATTTCATGGGATTGATCAAGCGGATGTAAGGAACCTTATGAAATAATTTTGCAAAATGAACGTGTAAAGCAGCTACTTATAGTGCAACATGAACTGCTCCATGGCGATTAGTTATCAATTCCCACAGTTGAGTTTCACAGGAACCACCACGAAGGAAACCATGCAGATTGCTAAAGAAGAAATCATCTTCTGTTAGAAATATCATGATGGTGGATGATATGTGCTCTAATAATTTACAACATATGCTTGTTAGTGAAATGGGCCTGCAGTTTGAGACTAAAGAGCGATCAGCATATTTAACGATGTGAATCACGCTAGCAGCCCTACATGCGTCAGGCAGGCATCCTGTATCAACTGACTGTTGGAAAATAGCAACCAAGATATCTTATATAGCTGGTTTTGTTACCTTCGTCAATTTTGCGCAGATGTCATCTGATCCGCATGCAGTATTTGCTGAAAGAAGATCTATAGCAGTTTCTGCACCCTCGAAAGAGATTGTGAGGCCATTCATTGAAGTATTTAAGCTGAAAAAGCTCAGCTCTGGCGGTATTGGTTCATCTGAGGGGAAAAAAAGTGTGTTTATTTCGTCCGAAACATCGCAGCACAGAAAAGGCATACTGTCTTTTATTATCGACACAAGGGATAATGACGATGGTTTCCGATTTACTACTCGCCAATATTTGTTAGTTGGTTTTTTAACTAGGATAGGATCTATAGAAGCAAATTACGCTCAATTCTGCAGCACTTAAGGGACCACAGCAAAGTGTCGTAAGAAAGTGGAAAGTGAACGGGGATAGAGGAAGAGAGAAGATGAGGTGTAGTAGATTTCACCATGTGCAGAAGCGGGCAAGGGGTGTCCTGAGAAAATCGGCAGCGTTGTAGCGGGCGCTCACAAGGTGGCTATCCCTATTGTGTCTTTGTCAAGTCGCACAAGAACGGCATTTTTGCGCTCTTTCTTTTTGACTGCTTACCTAATGGTGAAAATAAAGATTTGCTTGACTGATTGATTAAATGAAGTAGATTTCAAAATAATCTGAAATGAAAAAAACACTGCCACAGCACTCCGTAAAGATGGTTGACCAGCGAAGCTGACACATGCGGCCCTCGGCTTAATCCCGACGGTTCGTTAGACGACGACTTAGTAGCCTGCCGCGTCCTCGTTAGGCAGTTGTTCCTTGCACTCGGCTGCACGAGTCTGTTCTTGTGCCCGGGCTGCAACATCAGCACGGCGTAGACGAGCTCGTTCACGGTTATTTTCGCGGCGTTGCTGATCGAAAGCGGCCTGCCCCTCAGCTGTACGCATGACGCGTGGCCTACCCATACCGGAGCCGGAGAGAAACTGCTGCGCGCACACTCGGTTGCGATGGAGAGCAACGACGTCACTACTAGTGCAGCCAATGGCACGCCTTTCTCTTTTGTTTTTCGTGCATGTGCATAGGGTTGCACTGGATAAGTTTTCGGCGTACAGGCGACAGACGGATGGACAGACGGACGAATTGGTTAGCCATATACAGCTTTGCTGTAAAAATCCGAGGACTCCTAAGCACTTTAATGAGTTGTGAATGCGAAAGCATCAATGGACAGTTGAACGCCGCTGAGCGGTCTTTCCAGTTATGAACTCCTTGTGGGCCAGCGAGCGCTTTGAGACGCTCGGCGCGTTTTATTTTGGACTTACCGAGGCGCCGTTAGATGGCAGCTGAGTGCTTCCGCGGACAAAGAACGCGCGAAATACATCGGCGTCCGAGAGCGAGGGTGACGTGGCGTCATGGCAATGCCTTCTCCTCTCAAGCAACACCCGGAGTCATACTACAGCAGCAGCTGTTTCCTTGCGGCCACTCTGTGCCGTCGAGGTGCGTTCGTGACGTGGTGTCGCCGCCGGTAGAAATTCACCTGCGGCTTCGCTGCTGCAGGTGACAGACGCCGGCTTTTTCACACAGTATAGGTCATTTGATGCATTCGCATCAAGTAAATAACAGCACTACGCAGCACAGTCACAGCGTGAGGTGGAGAAGCAGCGTTATAGGAGCTCCATTTCGGCACAACGTAGTACAGCGTTTTCGCAGCAAAGTCATTTCGCGTCATGTTCATGAGAACTACCTGAACTGTCCACCTGGAGTCGACGGCGAGTTGCGTCTTGTCCTGGGGCCCCATAATGTGAAGCTATTCCAATGTGTTTTCATTCCAATTTCCTGACGTCAAATTTGCATAACCACCTACGCAAGCATGGGGTATTTACCCACAGCGTTATCGGAACAGGCCAATCAAAGGCTCTCCTCGTAAAAAGAAGGTCGCTTTTATGAAAAGTTATGGGGTTTTACATGCCAAAACCACTTTCTGATTATGAGGCACGCCTTTGAGGGGGACTCCGGACCCCCTGGAATTCTTTAACGGGCACCTAAATCCAAGTACATGGGTGTTTTCGCATTTCTCCCCCATCGAGATGCGGCCGCCATGGCGGGGATTCGATCCCTGACCTCGTGCTTAGCAGCCCAACGCCATAGCCCCTATGTGACTACGACGGGTGAGGTCACTTTTATTCGCTTTCCAAACGAATAACATTGCCTACATTGAGCGGTTTTTCCTATCTAATTGGCGGAAAAAAGGCGAGGAGCACGCCCAAGTGGAGAGGGCTTCGATGGGCCAGAGCCAGCACACTGAAAATCGATAACCGGATAAAGAGGGTGGTGGCGTCGTCGGCGATTGGTCCGTTTGCGCCTGGGCTTTTCGACCAGCTTGTGGTGGCTGGTCGAAAATCGGGGCGGCGTGCAACGGAAGGTTAAAAATGCCGCTAAAACGGATCCTCAGCGAAGAAGAGTTGGCAGAGTGATGTTGTAAACGTGCCGAAAGGGCTCGATAACGTTACACGCTACGCAAAATGTTTTATCATAAGCAAATGAACCCCTCCTCTCCGGCAGGTGTCAGTAGCCAGTGCCTTAGAAACGGCGGGCAGCCATCTTCTATGCTTTTTGGAACCGGGCAGTCTCCGGCTGTTCAGAAAGAAATTCCGTTTTGTTCGGCATATTAATGCATTTTTAACACTTGCACGTAACTTTGACTCTTTGAGGTTTCGTCGTTACCTGACGTCGCGTGATATACAGGTGAAGTGGATGCAGCCCGAAAACTTTGGCCAATAACCGAGGGCTAATGGCAAGAAGGCGTTGAATAAGAAATAACTATTTTTTGTTTTGTTCAGTCAAATTATGCATAATCAATGTGTACACGTCATATCAGATGGAGAGCTTCTCGCGGTTTTCGTGACGTCACGTGACAGACAGGGGAAGTGAGGGTGGTCCAAAAAAGTTGTGCATAGACAGGCAAGCAGATTAACCAGAGGTCGTTCCGGTTGGAACTACCCTGCGGGGGGGGGGGGAGGGGTAAGGGGGATAGAGAGAGAAAGAGTGTGCAGATCATAGTCAGGTCTCATTACGTGACAAATGGCACGATACGAAGCTAATGATGATGTTGTTGATTTATTGACATCCCCTTTACAATGGAGTGGTGACATCATCACCCAGCCAGCTTGAATTTGGTACACACGTTTCTTCACTCTAGCATTTTTGTATACATCTCCTTAATTGTCTTTTTCCCTCTCAAACCTTCTCCATCTACCTTGTAACGCTACCTATGAAACTGCTGCATGGGGTGCCACCTGGTGTAGTAACATGTCACTGCAATTCAAAGTATGCACGTACCGATGCTCCGCGGCGGGCATGTCAAATTGACTGTCTCCTCGCGTGCTAGGATGCATTTATAGGATATGTTTCCACTACAAGCTAGCGAACGCTAGCGTAGCTCTGTGGTAGAGTAGCTAATTATCTCATGCAGCAGACTCGAGCTCGATCCCGGTGGAAACTGGGTATCTATTTTTCTCATTCCCAACGATAACTGCGATGGCCACTGGAGGCAGCAGCAGTAGCGGTGGCGTACAATATCGCCAAGCAAAGCAGCTAGTGGAATGAGCCCATTTTACGCTCTAAAAATTGGGCGGATCACACGAATAGATGGTATGCGCAGCAATATGCAGGCACATGTTTATTTAGGATATTTGGCGTTCGGTAAAGCGGCGCCAGATGGACCAATGTGTTTGTGTCTATTGAGTAGAGTTGTGTGCGGGTCATGAGCGTACGTGCCTGTGACGCCAGCAGCATGACGAGCCAAACCATCAAAGGCGATCGCATAGCGGCAAAGGCGTAATTTCTACGCCGGCCATTTGACGCGAACTTACGACTTGGTAATTACTGGTTTTATCAGGGCAGGGAATTGTTACGTCATCAAGTGCTATGCAACCATACCTACTTAAGGCTACGTTGCGGGGTGTATTTTAAGACGTCGACGGCATTTTTACTGCGGCAAAGACATGATAAAGCATGAATAAGTTGGACGGTAATGAAGCCGGTACAACGTCGCACAACTTCTACGCAGAGTGTTAGGCGTTACAAAGGGGCCTGAAATTGTGGCCTACTGAAATTCGCGCATCAGAGATCCTTCCAAGCCAAATCGTAGAGGCTGGTACCCCGAATGCAACTATTGCTATGTATCTGTTCTTCTATGCAGCAACTAACACAATAAAAAAAAGCGATCGGGGCCTAACGGTTGGAACACTCTGCTGCTGTGTTCAACGGCAGAGGTTCGATTTCACCGCCGGTCCCACATTCTTTTCTTTTTATTAAAGCGAGTACAGACAAGAACCTACCTAGCTACCTACCTAACTACCTACCCGCCGCAGAGTGCCAGGAATAAGGGAAATAATGCCTTGAAATAATATTCTGATGCCGGACTGTTTGAGAAAACAGCGGGAAGACGGACAGCGCAAGCCATAAGCAGACCCAGCGAAGCGCTTCATTGGCGCGCTTACACGTTAGTAAGTGAATTATAATCATCTAACTGATCGCGGCAATACGCACGCAACACGAACGTGTTTATTAAAGATACATTACTCAATCTTCTCAGTATTGGCAGATCTTGCGCCAACTGTGTATCAACTGCCTTATTTTAGATATAAATAGGTTTAAATTTTATGTGTAGCTGCCACCAAAAGTAAATATTCCGTATAGCAACTGAGACCTGCAACTTCACTCCATCTATCCACCCTTAATCGCTTCTCCAAGTGAAGCGCGTTTTCACGGCGAGCCGCGAACCTGTTTTTCCCGCGGGAGAGTCGACTGCCTCCCGCGAAGAGTGCCACCGTTTCTGCGGACGGTGGAAATACGTGGTAGCGGCAGCGTGTCGATTTGCGGGGCGCCTTGCCCAATTAGCGCACGTTTCAAGGGACGCAACGCGAACGTGCCAGCGGCACGTCCCGCATCTATTAGCCGCAGAATCACGTTCCGCTCAGAGCAAACGAGATTGACGCCGCGCCACACATCGCCGGGGCCTCGTTCACCCTCTCTCACGACCTGGCTCGTCTTCCACGTAAACTTATCAAGGAATGAGGTTGCTGCGTGTTTTCTCGAACGGCACATAGTGCACGCTAGTCTGCTATACGGCACACATGATACCGCATTATCCCCGGCGTCAATTTCACTGATTGAGTTGATTCAATAGAAGTGATAGCGTACGCTGAATTACTTCGCGTATTAAATAAGATTTTAGGTATGATATTGGCCGCGAGACTGCACGCAGTTGTCACTAGCTGGGAGAAACAAGCTGATCCGTGCATAATATGTATAGCGCGGCGCGTCGTCTGATGGCGACTACGTGTCTTCTTGTGCGTGTACGGCGCGCATATGCCTTAAAGGCTGTTTGTTCCGTGGTCGTAGTGCAGTTGCAAAAGATGACATGCATTTTTTCATGGCGCTGTATAGTCCTCGCTCTGTCATAACATCAGTGACGATCATTTCGTCACCGTACGTTACGATCATTTCGGTCTCATTGCGTAATATTATGTTCCAAACACATAATCAAAGAAGCATTGCGTGCCGTCCTAAAGAAATGAAGTGGTCGCTTCAAGACTTGAATTCACCGCTTTAGCGCTTCCTTGTCGCAAACGCTGCTTAATGCGCAGTGCTTCATTGCTGATGGGACTAGGAGAAGGCGCAGCCGGCTGGGCCAATGGAAAGCTGCACAAATTGTCCGCCATATAGTTTGCTTCCTATAATATCCTAAATTGCCTTCGCATTCGAGACATGCGTAGCACCTGGTCAATTCGTCGACTAAAATTTGGTGAAGCGTTCGGATGAGAAAGCAAGTAATGAGCCCCAGAGTTTGTCTGTCATAACATGCAAATTTTCGAGGCTTCTGCATGGTACGATTTTGGCCGTACTACGTAGTTTTTACCAAATTCTCGTTCTCAAACCTACATCGGTTGTTACAGCTTGTCTCGTCAGTTAGGTAACTGATTAGGTGTTATTGATTATTGAATGAAGTAAGTGAATTCAACTGAGGGTTACTGACTAAAAACAAAGTAATCGTCAACATACAAATTTATCAAAAAATGCAATCAATTACAAGTAAATAATTACATGTAATTCTTTGCGCACAAATCTGCATGTGACCCTCCACAGAATATTTTTTTGACGCATAGTTTCCAACTTGGTTACGTGACACTTGGTTGCTCTCTTTGCTATCATACCTCGCACCACCAAAGAGCTGTGGGATAGCATGGCCTGTAGAAGCTGGGTTCATCACGTAAATTATTGTGGTTACGTTAATTAAATAATTGGGCCGGTGCTATTTCGCGGGCTTATAAACATTTTGCACCATTTTTCTTGAGAATTCGAGTGTAATGTCTGCATACAGGGTGTCCCAGCTGGTTTTAGCGATAGCTTAAACATATGCGAGTGCCATGTAGCTGGCAGAACCGAGGTAATGTTGTTGGCGGTCACTTGGAGATATTCAGAAGATTTTCTTCATTCCGCCTATTTTAATAATTAGTCTTAATTAATAAACTTCTCAAATATTATAATTAGATTAAAAGTGTAAATGATAAAATTGTACAGCCGCATGAAATACTCCCGATACAGCTTTCTGTTGCTCAATACGTTCTACATGAAAGTGTTTTTTTTTTTCGATCGTGAAAGAAGCCCGCAAATGCACGCTAAATTTCCACGCGAGTGGCCACTCGAGGTACATTGCGTGTATTCGTGGGCTTCTTTCATGCTCGGAAAAACACTTATATGTAGCACGTGTTGAGCAACATCAGCTGTAGCGGAAGTTTTGCATGTTGGTCTACAATTTACTCATTGACAATTTTTATCAAAATATAATGCATGAGAAGTTCAATAATTAATTAAGACTAACTGCGTGGTTAGGCGAAATGCAAAACAATCTCACTATCTGTATATTCAAACAACATTACTTTGGCTCTGTCCAGCTACGTGGCATTTGCATCTTCTTAAAGTTTGGCTCAAGTAGCGCAAAGCACCCGGTACCTGACATCCATCTGCTGGTCAGTATTGCTATATGCGTTTTTTGCTGGTGCTTTAACTTGATACGCGACTGTGATAAGTATTCCTAGTTTCCTTTTTTTCCTATTTCGCTCATGGAGATCAAGTTTTCTCTCCATATCACCTTCCTCTTTCTCTCCTCCCTTTTACGTTGCTGATCTTTCCTTATTACGCATCACAGGTACGCATCAATCCTCATCACCTGCAACTTTAGGCACGTTACGAATTTAGTTTTTTTTTTTTATAGGTGCGAAAAGTTTCCGAATGTGGTACTTTCGGCGTATATACGTTGAACGCTTACATTTTTGCGTGGGTAAGGTCGTAATAACAGCGACGCTGTATCAGTGCCAGTTCTGATGCGCATTTCATCCTATAAAACCTTAATAAATTGTCTCTTCCTGAGAATTCTGTAACTACTCATCGACATCGCACAGTTCTGCCACCGACCGGATTTTTCCGCATGTATCCGCATGGAATTATAAAAACAAAGTAGTTCGCGGGAGATTCATTCTCACATACGTTCCATTTCTGAGGTTAACTTTCTAGCACTGTCTTGTTTTTGTTTATTGTTGTTGCTGCCGCACAAAATTTTAGGATGCTGTGTGTGGCTTTTTTCTTCTCTGCCAATATTTCTTCAGCTACTTTCGCTTGACACTTTCGCCTAGACTCTCTCAGAGCGCACATTCGCCATCTGTCAAGGATCCCCGACCACCATTTGGCCTCCCTACCAGCCGAGAGACCTCAAGCGACCTTTTCACGAATGATTAACGCTCATCAAGAGTACATACCAGCAAGTTTTACACCGGCGGCGAAGCCTTCCTCCCCCCTGTGGTGCCTGCGACAGCCTCAAGTGAATTTTGATATTCCTGGAATTACAAAAAAGTCCAATCATCCATCGCCGGCTCTGAAGCAACTTACACTCCTATTACTGCACCAGACGTATCATGACCGCATACACATATATACCGATGGTTCAACCTCACCTACCAGCTCAACTGCCGCATTCGTCGTTCCAGCCAAGAACGTTACAGTTAAATTCAAACTGTCGCACACGACTACATCTACATCGGCAGAACTTGCAGCTCTCCATGCCGCTATGATGTACATCACCGAAGAGCCAACAGAGAAGTGGGTCGTATTTTGTGATTCCAAGGCAGCCCTTCATAGCATCAAGTCCGCGTTACGTCACAGAACTTACGAGCAAATGACATCTGAAATCAGGGAACTGCACCACCATGCTCTGGAAAGAGGACACCACATTGTATTTCAGTGGATTCCTGCTCACTGTGGCATCGTCGGCAACAACCTAGCTGACAAGGCTGCCCGGTGTGCCCACGAAGATACAAAGACGCGTCCAACACCTTTGGCGAGGTCGGACGCTGCCAGAGAACTTCGCCTACTTGCGCGCAAGAAGTCCCAAGATCTCTGGACATCAAGTGGCTTCAATTGCAGATTACGTCAACTGGACCCCACGCTACGGCTACAACTGCCACCTAGCCTTTCCCGCGGCGAAGCAACCTTGTTGTGTCGCTTGTGGTTGGGAGTGGCGTTCACGAACGCATACTCCTACCGTATGGGAATGGCCGAGAGCCCGATGTGCGACTCCTGTGGGTGCGAGGAGTCCATCGAGCACGTATTGTGTACCTGCCCTCGCTACGATGTCCACCGCCTCCCTCTGCGGGCAACTTTACACAGACTAGACTCGAGACCATTCACCGAGTCAAAGATACTCGGACCGTGGCCACAACCGTCACTGGCTCGAAAAGCGATTCGTGCACTAGTGCGGTACTTAAAGTGCACGGGCTTAAGAGACCGCTTATAGTGTCATTGTGTAAGGTGTCCCTCCCACATGTACTCAGTGCTGACTCTCTCCCTTTCTTCCTCTTTCTATTCCCCTTTCCCCCACCCCCAGTGTAGGGTAGCAAACCGGATGCTGTTCTGGTTGACCTCCCTGCCTTCCCTACCCTTGCTTTCTCTCTCTCTCTTCGCCTAGAATACATGTTGTATCACAAAGCGTGCTTGTTGGTCTCCACTGAGCCGTTTGGTTGCCGGAACTTCCAAAAACATCAGTGCTCCCTTGATTACGAAGAAAATTAACCCATGGGGCACAACTTGCGGGAAGAAGCCTTAATCTGGCAAAGAAAGTATTCCTGAGAGGTGTGCAGTGAGTCTCCTTATATGTTTTGTTCAAAAATTACGTTAGGATGCATTCAGTAAGTCTTCATTATTTTATTTGTCTTTCACACTACCTCATAGTTGGAAAGGAGCGAAAGGGAAAAGCCGTTATTTGACTGCTTGGGGGAATGCTTGGTCTCGTTTTCGGCGCTGAAAGCAACAAAGCGAGAATGCGTCAACAAAAGCATAGAACAAAACAGATGGACACTTTTTTGCAAAAAAGGTAAGGCAACACAGAACGGATGCTAGGCCCATCGCCCAAGTTCAGGAAGAAGGTAATTTTATAGGCCAGAAATGTTACCACGATATCAGCGTTACCATCAAATACAACTAGTTTGATTATATTCTTTGCCGAATAGAAATTAATCATAGATACGGAAAAATTAGGACACCGGTGAGCTATGGCGTAAGGCCACGCGTCTGATGCCTGGTGGCTACAGCTTGCAGTTATAGACGGCTTTGCGAATACAAGTAGGGAGAAATAAAAACACTGACTCTTAAGCGTCACCATGTAGCCCTTGCAATGCAGCACCCTGCAATAAGAAACTTGAGACATTGGAATGAAAGGTCAAAGGCCTTCTCATTCTTAGTATTTTGTTACCATGGCAAGTGGCAACGCTAATTGAGGCACACATGGCATATTGTCGACAGCCGAAAACGTGTAGATAATTTACTTATAGCGTATCATTCAATGACATTAATAAAAATTCCTAATGTTGCTTTACAAAGCAAGTGATTGCTTGAAATTTGCTAGTTTTTCCTAAAACGCCGCGTAAATGGCAGAGTCGTATAATCCTCATACAATGCCAAGATGTAGGTGTGATGAAATATTTAAGCGGCTTTCCCGTCCTACATGAATTGGTCCCCGCAGGGGCGTCTGCGCAAGCAGGCGTTTGGTGTGTTGCGACACCACGGACCCGAGCACATGAGGGTTGGACCCTCCCGCGTGTAGCCGTGCGCGGCTTAGCCGTGTCTGGGGAAAAGGGGATCCTGGGGGTTGAGCCAATTCTGGGTGTTTGGACCTTTAAGGCCCCCCGGCGGAGGCAACACACCCCTTTGGCCTCTGCTTCACATAGACGGCACCCCCGGACTGACCCACCCGGGGGAAACCGGCAGTCGCCTTTTCCTGTCCTCCTCTCCAATCTTCGTCTTTCTCTCTCGCCTTTTTCATCTTTCCTGTCTTCTCATCACTTCTCCTCACTTCCTAGTTTCCCGGCGGCAAGGGTTAACCTTGTGTAGCTAGCCAGCCTTGGTTATGCTGTATTTGGTTATAGCAGCGATGTACGGCTGGCGTTGGCAGGGTTTCTCTAGCAGGAACTCCTGTCACGTCCCCCTGTTGGGCTCCATGGTGGGTGGTCGGCATCGCGGCCGAAAACCCAATATTACTTATGGAACATGCTTTTCCTAAACTACCTGATCGCCCTCATAAACGAGGGCGCACCGAAGAAGTTTTTCAATTTTTCGGACAACAAGTCCAGAACTATCCTAGATACCATGTTATTCACTCGGAAAACCCAGACAAACTAGTGCGCAACATTTCACCGTTCCTTGTTTCGAAGTCTTTAACTGAAGTTTTTGGAACAGGATATAAGGCATCGAGAATGACAAGTGGTGATCTTCTTTTGGAGCTCCACGATAAGAAGCAGTACGAGAAACTGCCGAAACTTGTCTCATTTGGGGAGACCCAAATAACAGTATCCCCGCACCGTACCATGAACACTACCCGAGGCGTTGTCTCGGACGATGACATGCTAGAGCTCACTGAAGCTGAACTCTTGGAGGGCTTCAGTGAACAGAATGTAATAAATGTTAAGCGAATTAAGATCAGGCGAGACGGTAAAGAGATCAACACGAAACACCTGATACTCACGTTCGGTTCAAGTGTCCTCCCCGAGTCCATCGAGGCCGGTTATATCAAACTTCGTGTTAGGCCATACGTGCCAAATCCTCTCAGATGCTTTAAGTGCCAAAGGTTCGGCCACAGTTCACAGAACTGTCGAGGCCGGCTGACATGTGCCAAGTGTAGTGACACTGAACATTCCTCCGAAACATGCCAGAAGACTCCACATTGTGTCAACTGTGATGGCGAGCACGCCGCATACTCGCGCGCCTGCCCGTCCTGGAAAAGAGAAAAAGAGATTGTGACAATCAAAGTCAAAGAAAATATATCTTTCAAGGAGGCACGTAGGCGGGTGTCATACCTGTCTAAGAGCAGCTTTGCCGATGTGGCGCGTAAGGGGGCAGCGTCGCAACGGCCTCCGGCGGCTGTCCGACCCACAGGCAGTGAGTCGGCAGTTACGCCATCTGCCCCCGCGGCGGTTGCAGCTAGCGCTGCTCCGTCAACCTAGGAGAAGGGACCATCCACCCCAAAGGTGGGTGCAGCCGAGGCTGCCCCAACCTCCGAGGCCCCTTCCAGCGCTGGCAACGTCCAGCGCAGCCAAATCCCTCAGGGAACCCCATCGACCTCCGGGCTGGTGGGCGCAGGGGTCTTGCCCTCCAAGGCGGGACTCCCTCTGAAAACATCTCGCTCGCAAGAGCGCTTGTCCGGCGCCTCACACGAGGCAATGGACACTACACCTGACCCCAAGGCGCACCAAACGCCTAAGGAGCGTCGAGAATCGCTCGAACGCTTCAGAAAGAACAAAACACCTATTACAGGGCCTCGAAAGGGCTCTGTAATATAAGGCATCCACTCCGTTTCCGTAAACACAGCACCAATTTACCTTAAAGATGGATACACAAATCATTCAATGGAACATCAGAGGTCTCCTTAGAAACCTTGATGATGTTCAAGAACTCATCCACAAACACAATCCAAAAGTGCTGTGTTTACAGGAGACACACTTAAAATCTACACACACAAACTTTCTCCGAAAGCACGTTACGTTTCGCAGAGACCGCGAAGATGCTGTCACAGCATCTGGCGGTGTAGCTATTATTGCTGACAAAAGTGTAGCGTGTCAGCATCTAAAGCTCCAAACGGCCCTTCAGGCCGTGGCCGTTCGAGCCATACTTTTAAATAAACTAATTACCATCTGCTCTTTGTACATACCACCACATTATCAGCTTCACAGACGCGATTTAGAATCATTAATAGATGAGCTCCCAGAACCCTATATGATTCTCGGTGATTTTAACGCACACAGTAGTTTGTGGGGCGATCCACGCTGTGATGCGCGAGGTCGCGTCATTGAACAAATGCTTTTCTCTTCTGGAGCATGCCTCTTGAATACAAAGGAGCCCACATATTTTAACCTAGCCAACAAGTCATACTCTGCCATAGATCTTAGCATTTTATCGCCGACGCTTTTACCCTATTTTAAATTTAATGTACTTAACAACCCGTATGGGAGTGACCACTTCCCAATAATCCTAACCACTCCGAAACAAGATCAACTTCCCCCGCAGCTCCCTCGGTGGAAGATTGACTCAGCCGATTGGGAACGGTACCAAACTCTTACTCACATGACGTGGACTGAGATGTCTGGTATAGCCATAGATGATGCAGTTGCGTATTTTACAGCTTTTATACTGGATGCCGCCTGTAAATGTATTACGGAAACGAGCGGCATGGGTTCCAAGCGGCGTGTTCCCTGGTGGAATGATGCATGCAGGCAAGCACGGAGGAACCAGAACAAAGCGTGGGCCATATTTCGCGATTCTCCAACAGCAGAAAACCTAGAAAACTTTAAACATATCAAATCACAGGCAAGGAGAACGCGCCGACAAGCAAGACGAGAGAGTTGGGCGAAGTATATAGCAAGCATCAACTCGTACACAGATGAGAGCAAAGTATGGAATAGAGTGAAGAAAGTTAATGGGCAACAAACGTATTCCTTACCTCTAGTAAATAGCCACGGAGAAAGCCTTGAAGACCAAGCCAACTTTCTCGGTGCACATTTTGAATACATATCGAGCTCTTCACACTACTCCGAAACCTTCCTAAAATACAAAACACAAATAGAACAGCAAAAATTAGAAAGGAAATCTGCTAAAAGTGCTGCGTACAACGATCCATTCTGTATAGCAGAACTGCAGGCAGCACTAAACTGTTGTAATACATCCGCCCCAGGTTCAGACCGCGTAATATATGAGATGTTAAAACAACTACCATCCGAAACACAGAAAACCCTCCTTTACCTATACAACGTTATTTGGTCTTCCGGCGAGATCCCCTCTGTTTGGAAGGAGGCTATTGTAATTCCAATCCTAAAACCCGGAAAGGATCCTTCCTCGGTATCGAGTTACAGGCCTATAGCATTAACAAGTTGCCTCTGCAAAGTATTCGAAAAAATGATTAACTGTCGCCTCCTGCACTTCCTAGAATCAAACAAATTGCTGGACCCATACCAGTGCGGGTTTCGGGAGGGTCGATCCACTACTGACCATCTCATACGTATCGAGGCACGTATCCGTGAAGCTTTTGTGCATAAGCAGTTTTTCTTATCAGTATTCTTAGATATGGAGAAAGCCTATGATACAACGTGGCGGTTTGGTATTTTGAGAGACCTCTCACAGTTAGGTGTACACGGAAATATGTTCAATGTTATCGAAAGTTATCTGTCGAATCGGACATTCCGTGTTCGAGTGGGCACTGTTCTGTCACAGAAATTTGTACAGGAAACTGGAGTGCCGCAGGGCGGGGTGCTCAGCTGCACGCTCTTTATAGTAAAAATGAATTCCCTTCGTCTACACATACCACATAACATCTTCTATTCAACGTATGTTGACGATGTGCAGATAGGTTTTCAATCAAGTTCTCTTGCTATCTGTGAGCGACAGATCCAGCTTTGTCTTAACAGGGTCTCCAAATGGGCTGATGTGAACGGGTTCAGACTGAACCCACAAAAAAGCACCTGTGTCATTTTCTCTAGAAAAAGAGGCCTGCACCCCAATCCTGAAATTGTGTTGCATGATGAGCGTCTGCCTGTAAACAAGGAACATAAATTTTTAGGCATAATTTTAGACGCGAAACTAACCTTTGTAAAGCACATAAAATATCTTAAAGACAAGTGCATGAAAACAATGAATATCTTAAAGGTCCTCTCACGCACAACCTGGGGCAGTGATAGAAAATGCCTCTTGAACTTGTACAAAAGCCTCATACGCACACGACTAGACTATGGAGCCATAGTTTACCAGTCGGCTACTCCAACTGCTCTAAAGATGCTTAACCCTGTTCACCACTTAGGAATTCGCCTGTCCACAGGCGCCTTTAGAACAAGCCCAGTGGAAAGCCTCTACGTTGAGTCGGATGAGTGGTCACTGCATCTGCAGAGAACATATTCGTCTTTCATGTATTTTCTTAGAGTGAACGCAAACAGTCAGCATCCCGCGTATTACACCGTAAACGATTTGTCCAGCTGCCAACTTTTCCGCAACCGGCCCAGAGTGGCACAGCCTTTCTCCATGCGTGTTAGAGACATGGCTGAAGAAACAAGGGTTCCACTGCTTGAATACCACCTTATGTCCCCTGCTATACGGCCCCCGCCGTGGCAGTGGCAACCAATAGACTGTGATACATCTTTCGTAGCTGTCACAAAGCACGCGCCTGTCGCGCATATACGAATGTACTTCCTCGAATTACAGCACAAATACTCCTCTCCTGAATTCTTTACAGACGCATCGAAGTGTAATTTTGGCGTATCTTACGCAGCGGTCGGTCCATCTTTTTCAGATGCCGGTGTTCTGCACCCTAACACAAGTATTTTCACAGCAGAGGCCTACGCGATATTGGCTGCCGTTAAACACATTAATGAATCTCATATCCCCAAGGCAGTTATATACACAGACTCTTTGAGTGTTGTAAATGCTTTGAAAACTGTCAGGAAATATAAAAACCCTGTAATTCTATCTCTTTACTCAGCCTTATGCACAATCTATCAGTCCAAACAGCATATCGTCGTATGCTGGGTGCCAGGGCACCGAGAGATAGAGGGAAACGTGTTGGCTGACGAGCTAGCCACATCCGTCAACGCGAACGCCTCCAACACTTCCACGACTGTCCCTGTAAATGACCTCAAGCCGTCAATAAGAAAAAAGCTAAGGGCTTTCTGGCAGTGCTTGTGGGACGAACAAACAGGAAATAAACTACATGTTATCAAGCCGTATCTTGGCAACTGGCCGCCGGTATCAAAGAACCGCCACACAGAAGTAACACTTTGCAGACTCAGGATAGGACACACATACAGCACACACGCATACCTCTTATCCGGTGGCGATCCACCCATGTGTGATAAATGTGGTGAGCCACTTACTGTGCTTCACATCCTGCTGCAATGCACTGAATTAGACGCTAATAGGAAAAAGCATTTTCCATTACCACACCGTCAACAAATTCCCCTTCATCCTCTTATGATCATAGGTATGGAACCACTCTTTAAATATCAACACTTGTTCGCATTTTTAAAAGGTGTACACAGTTTTCATGTCATATCACCAGGAAATCCGTAGCACGGCCTCTTAACTGAGGTTTCTGCTGCGATAACTGCACTAAAAGAAAGCACCTGCCTCCCAGCCTTTGGGCTCAAAGGCCTCCCGGAGGCTTAGGTGGTATTTCCACATTTTTCCATTTTAGCTCCACGACCACTGATCACGCGTACTAGATCCATAGACATCTAGTTGTATCACTATCATAATTTTATATTATATATCATTTTACGCTTTTATGATACGGATTGATTTTAGGCCACTTTACAGCCATGTCACATCCCACCATCGCAACTCACAAATCGGCACTTAACACAACATTATCAGTCATGGCGCTCTTTGGCCATACTTGGCCCTTGCGCCACTAAACAATACACATTCATTCACATGAATTGGTTGAAAAAACGGCCGGATTGAAAGCACACCTTTCTCAACCATAAAAGATGGTGTTGTCAAGTATACCTGTAGCAACTACAAGTGCAACACTATCTCAAGGTAACTAAGTACTCTGGTAAAAGATGTACATTTGAAAGCACACTAGCTAACTAAAGAAGTCCCAACGTTTCTTGCTTGAAATATTTGCTACATTTATAGGGAGAGTAATGCAGAGGAAACACTAAACAAACAGGACACAGATTCTTTATGAGTGTAATACGCGAGCAAAAAAATTCTCTTTTTTTGAAGCGAAGCTTCCCTGCCCATTCCTTCGACTTTCACGCTGCTGCTGCGACTGCAGCTGTCTGGCACACCGGTAGGGG
This sequence comes from Dermacentor albipictus, assembly GCF_038994185.2. NCBI lineage: Eukaryota > Metazoa > Arthropoda > Arachnida > Ixodida > Ixodidae > Dermacentor > Dermacentor albipictus. The sequence goes on along the minus strand of NC_091824.1, from coordinate 96,557,427 downwards.
TGGTTCAGGGTGTGTGTATACATGACAAAAGCGAGTCAGAGAGGAAAGGCGACGCGAGAAACTTGTTGGACCCCACCGCGTCGAATGTGTACAATGCCCTCTGGAGCTCCTTGAGCGTCGCCACATTAGCCTTTTGACACCTGTAAATAATTATCTGTGACTCCCCTGTAGAAACTGTAGCGCTTCTTTTCCTACTAACGTGCTAGTCCAGAGAGGAAATATGTTGAACTGTAGAGAGGACGGAGGAGAGGAGGCAGCTTCCGTAAAAGAGGGAGGCGGGAAGGTGACGGGAGAAGGCCAGGAAACCCTATACGACAGTGGTTGTGGGGAAGCTGGATAAGCTTAAATTCAAGGTACGGTACAGGACAGTGCTGTTTCTGAAAAAAAAAACATTATGAATATGTGGCAAGTGGACAAATTACGCAGGGCCTGCAGAAGCAGAGCCACATTAATTGAAACGCACCGTCGAGTCCAGGTGACACAGCGGAAGCGGTCGACGGTCAAATCAACACTTCTGTGCCCGCCGTGGTAGCTTCTCGGCTATGACATCCCGACCGCGGCAGCCACATTTAGACGGGGACGAAATAGAAAACTCACGTGCACTTAGATTTTGGGACGCGTTAAAGTACATCATGGTGTCAAAATTAATCCGGAGTCCGCCACTAATGCGTGCCTCACAATACCATTGCGGTTTTGGCACGTACAGACCAATAATACAGTTCTAGTTTAATACTTGTGCTACGATGCGATGTGCAAATGTAAGGCATTGACAATGCTCAGCCCTATCAGAGGTTATGAAATATGGCGCACGACAACGCCTCAAGGAAACACCTCTTCCTGCGTGTTCCGTGTAGTACGCAGACAAACAACAGTGGTGCACGCAAGGCAATGTTTAACATCAACTCACCATTCTCGTATTAGTGTAAACCTTGAAGAAATTAAGCTTTCGCCGTCAATATCAGCGCTATTTATCGTCACTCAAAGCAACCCGTACACAAAATTTTGGTTAGATGAAATCCCACAGCGCGTGGGATCTGCATAATTTTCCCCTCTCCTAAAGTCATATTCATTACGAGATAATTCACGTAGCATGCCAGCTCTCACATCTATAATTGCTGTTGCCTCAAAAATAACGGCCCATACCCATGAGGAAAGCATCTTTGGCAGTCGTGAACGGCAATTTCACCTTAAGTTTGAATGCCCTGAGCCTTCGCTAAATCGCTTCACTTGACTTGGCAATAAAGGTCAGGGAGTCGTTTAGAAAGCCACCCACTCCAACCGATCTTAAAATTCACCCCGAACTTAATCACTTCGTCGCGAGCACGAAAAGAAAGTGCAGCTGCTTTAGTCCACTCATCTCCCCTCCCCCCCCCCCACCCCACCCATCTTCTCTCTACCTCTATCTTTCTTATAACTCAAGCATCCCGTCGCCATCTTATGATACGACAGGACACGGGTAACCTGCAGATGCTGCTCTGTATTCGTGCAAGACGCTTCATGAAGGATTCGTTAGCAAGGCGAAGTGCGCTGCACTTATTTCCCTTGTCTATTTCGCTGAAGGTTTCTCGTCAACATTTTGGGCGCAACTAAGCACCAATCAGATCAGTGCGTCTCCTATAATTCCTTTTCCTCCTCCTTCGCCCGGAAACGGCTTCCAACAAAACAACGCGACAGTCGCAGTCAAAGCAAAATGAAATATCGTTCTCAGCCAAGCAATATTTTTGCAAAACAGTGCACGTAGCCAGAGGTCTGCCTGAAGCGTCTTGGCAACACTCTCCACTCTTATGTCCTTATTCGGCATATTTCATTGGCACTCGTATTCAAAGAGTGACGCTGGTCAGATCGTACAGTATTTGATTGCACACACAACGTTTAGTGGTTTCACGCTAGAGAATTTTCCATTCGCGAAAAGGACCACCACGCCATCTTTCTGTTTAGGGCTACTGGTTCACGCTTTGATTGAGTTATGTGGTCTTTTCTTAGATTCGTCCAGTGGTACTGCTACGGTACGTTCAACTTGGCAGCGAGACTTGCTCTGTTGCTTGGTTCCCGCCTGATTGCGCTTACATACAATGGAGTGCCGCTCCTGCGATCTTTTCCTTCTGTATGCGGACATCGTAACATCACGCTCTGATGTTCACTTTTACCGCGATAGCGTTTAGATCCCCGTGTTGCCGAAAATACGGTGTCGACGTCGGCGGAGTTGTGCGTGAGCGAAAATTCTCGTATGTATTTAGGTATATATGAACGCCACACCTTACTATATGACCTACGGTATATGGTGGTTATATTGCCACACCACTCTGTCCCAAAAGTTGCTCATACCTTGTCTTACATTCTTGACAAAATTATTCCTGGGAATTTTGAGAATGACAGCACACAAACGAAGGTCATGAAATAAAATACAGACAGCGCCTGGCTTCTATGTTAAACATTCTCAGAGATAAATATTAAAAGTGCAAACCAATAGCGTAAACCTTAAAATGATGTATTTCTTTTGGCGCTGCTGTGCACTACCTCCGGGATCGGCCCACTCGAGATGCCGCGTTTCTACCACAAAGCTCGCCTTCGTGCAAAGCGTTCGCCGCCAGCATTTCCCGCTAAAAATTACGGTTGCCGGGAAGCGTGAGAAGCGGTCAGGGATCTATGAATGCTATCGCGTGCCACTCTTAAAGCTAAGCTTATGCGTCCTCCATTTTTATATTTATTTTGGAAGCTACCTAAATATGTGGAATGGCGGGAGGTTATTGTCTTATCTCACGATTGCATGGCCCTAGGATGCATTTGCGCAGTCTCTTATTTTTAACAAGACGCTTAAAATGCTAAAAATTTGACACGCAGACGGACAAAATAAACTATGACGCGAAGATTACACAACATATGCATGTTACCTACATTTTTACATAATGGCTAGAAAGAAAATCTAGTTAGAAGCACTTTAACCCGAAATAAAATTAGAAGGCATTGTACAGATAGTCAGAAGTACAGCTTAAATGTACTCTCTTTTTTACATTCTTCGCAGTGTGTCATCCTTCATTTAGGACTTCGTATTTTTGAGGTCTTGCGGATTCTGGCAACGTGCGATTATAGTTGATGTACTGCTAGTATTTGAGAGCGTTTGGGTGTACTAAAGCTGTCCATCGCAGCTTTTTGCGTGGTTTTGAAGATAAAGTATTGTGTATTTTGCATTCTGCGTTCAAAGGAAAGAAATATGAAGGCTTTAGGAGTGGGGTGAAAGTTTTTTACTAAAGCTGGAGTCACTGAATCTCAAAAAAGAGATGACTCAGTGTGGAGCGAAGCTATCCACCAAGGTTCACGATTTTTATTTTTTTTACTTCGTACAAGTATTTTGAAGATCGCACGGACGAAATAGCAAAACTCAGTATTTTGAGGAAGATTACCTGTAGAGGTGGACTTTACAAGCACTAAATATGACTTTGTTCATGTTGGTAATTTAAAAGATTTACTAAATAACTTTTATAAATATTGACCTCAGGAGAGAAGTTTTAACAAAGAAATTGAAGGAATGTAGGTGTAGCGTCACATGTGTTTAGCACTATAACTACTACTGCTTTCGAGAAAACCTTCACCAAAATCTGCTAAAAATGCACTGGAGTTATAGTTTAAGTTATCCAGAATAGTGATGGAAACTTTTAGGAGATAAACTGAAACGTCCTTGTCATTAGCTCATTTTAAGTCGGTATATTTAGGAATAGGTGCTAGTCTTACGATTTCTGCTCGCTAAATGTGCCTTCACTAAAGCTCGACCTTTGTTGTGCAAATCCAACATGTACCTTAAAGTAAAATGTAAAAGAAAGGTGAGTTAGCGAATCTTTTAAAATTAGTCACTTGAACACCGAAACACAATATACATATTACTTGCCCTCTTACATAAATGCACCTGGAAATGCGAAACATGGCTGTGCGCAGCCAAGGAATTACGATAAAGAATGTTAAAAAAAAGTGACATAAACAGATGGTCGACTGCTCGGCCGCACAGGACCAGCTGCCGCCTCTATCTGACGACGACACGATAAGAAAAGCAGTCTGACGACTACATTACGAGTGCGTAGTGAAGGTCCCAGCCATTGTCATCATCGTTGGCGTAATGAAAACTACAGATTGGCCTAAACAGCAAGCCTTGTTTCGAGTTTTACCGTGCTTTACAACATAAAATTTGGGATAGTTAAAGCCGCACTGTGCTTCGGAAGAGGCCAATGACCAAAAAAAAAAAAAGGAGATGGAGAAATGGCTACGTGTTTGCGTGCATCATTGCAAACTACGTCTGCAAGGTTTTTTTTTTCTTTTTTGATGTCGAAATAGTAAATGTATCGATTTGTTGTTAGATTCTCAATAGAGCTGCTTGGTCATATTCTCCTCTTTTGCTCACTGGCCGCTGGCGGTGTGCATCGCTACTCTCCTACGGTGGTTCAGGTCAGTTGGTGGTGCAGAAGCACATTTGAACAGATTCCTCTTCAATTCGGTTACTTGGTCATAATACAAGGTTACCGGGAATCCTTATTGCTAAGTTGTAACAACGAAGTACTGACCTGTGAATGAAGCTTTTGAGTCGAGCACTTTCCTCACCTATATCGTGAAGCCACGCTCGAATGGTCCGAATTTGTCTTGTAGCAACGGTTAAATGCATCTCCGTCGTCGTTCTGCATTTCTGTCGCTACAGAAGGGTATTAAAAGCTTTAAAAACACAGTGCAGTTGACTGCGTCAGCGTTAAGTTTCTTCGTGGACAAAGTAACGTCGTCGCTTTATTGTTCCATTATGAGAATTAACTTCTTCATCTTCACCTCTGGTGTCCCCTGGCCGCTGATGGTGTGCTATTGTGTCGATACGTTATGACGCGACATAGACTTTAATTACTGCCCCATAGCTATGACATATAGTCAACACTGACAATAGTGTGCTTTTGATTATGTACTTCAAACTGCCATATCCAGAGAGGGCACACGACGAGTGTAAGTTTGTGAACGTGGCTAACTTGAGAGGTTAAACTCTTTGCATAATATTTAAACATTTTCGAGTGCGTTTTACATATAAAAGTGCCGCGTAGTTGCAAACTCATTTAAGTGCGCGGTTCAATAAACTTGTATCCTCAACAAAAGCACAAAATTATTGTCGGCGTAGGGGCAGTTATCTGCTATGTTCAGCTCGTGCACACTGCATTCAATGTGGTTAATTAATGTGTCAGTGTTTTTTTATGGGAACAAACAGTATGTTGTGGAGGTTCGACATTACATTCCCCCCGTGGTCTCAGCAAGCGTCTTCTTCTGGTGAACAAAAAACAGGCCGCATAACCAATAAGCGCTAACACAATTAAGTTTGCTGGAGTTTTTGAATATGCTCAGTCCTAGCTTATCTCCACTCACATTTCAGGAGTTCTGGGACTTCAAATAACTGCGATTATTTCACACCCTGGATAAGTCCGTCTCCCAGAGGCACAAGTGACGCGTACTCAGCTGTGCTGTGAAACGACAAACAAGCTGCGTCGACTCACCCTCATGCCAATCCGTTTAATAGGCTCGGCAGCAGAGCGAAATGAGCGTTACGCGACGAAAGGTTAGTTCTAAAACTGTTAAATTACAACAAACCCCCGTATTTGCACACTGAATAACTGAAAGCCGAATAAACACGAATGCAAAAATCGCTCGTGCTGCCGAGGACACAAGGCCCAGCGAACCGACTTATTAAACTGAAGTGTTCTTTGCTGTACGTAGTGATCACAATGACATTCCAACCACAAATCGCCCTGCCTCGTTTCTTCTGGAGCGAAGTGACACCTTGGAGTGTAAAAAATGCAGTATAGGGTCACGTGGTTATTAATACCTCTCCAGATTATTTTTCGTCCTCGCCGAGCGAAACCGGCTGCATCGTCATCTTAACAAGTAACAACGGGGAAACCAAAAGACGATGACTTGTGAAGGCGCCTGGTGCTGGCGTCATCCTTATACGTGTGTTAGTCAGTCCACCCCTACTCAGCTTGAAATCTCTGCGCTCGCTTTAATTCGGTCATTCCGTAAACTTTACATAGATAAATTGAATTAAATACGACCATTTAGACTGTGTACACTGCGTATGAACCAAGCGTCTTCTCGTGTCGTTTTCTTTTTTATTAGGTTACTTTGATTTAGTTGTTTTTGAAGCTGTTCTCAACCGCTTATTTCTTTACTTGGATCAAAAACAGGAATCTTGCACTAATTAAGAATAATGTCCTTTGGAAACATTGGAAGTGGCTTAGCTCGGCTATGCCAGGATATACGCAGGGAAAGCTAAGGCATAGCAGGGTTATCCTTGGTTAATCTTGGTAAACCTTGGTTAGTCCAGGTTAGTCTGGTTGTCTAGCTATGTTGCTGCGTTTAGCCAGTCGTTTGGCACGCGGTTCGTCTGTTTCCTGGGCGATTCGTTTCCTCTTTATCTCGTTGCGATGTCGATTCCAGGCTTCCTACAGCTTATCAGAATTTTCGCCATCCATACTGCCGCTTCAGCTTTGGTTGCGGCGCACGCCAGCTGTTTTTCAATCCTCCGACATGTTATCAGGCATGTGACGCAGCTGGCGAGGTGAGCGGAGGGTAGAGCAATGACGAGGAACGCGGTGTGACGTCATACAAAACGGCGGAAATTAGCGTCTTGTTTTCGACCATATATGTAATAGTAATCATTTACTGTGCGCAGAGCTGAGTGCTTATGAGGTTATGCCGAGTTCTAACTAAGCAATATACTTAGCATTTTTAACTAGATATAACCGCTTGATACTATATCGAGTGTCCGAAGTCTGCTGAGTCTTGTTGCCAGATAATCGACATATCATGGTCTTGTCACAACTGAAAAATGCTGCAGACCAATCGATCTACACAATGAAAAATTAAGTGTGCAGACGATTGGTTTGTTTGCTTGTATCCGGCTTATAAATCAGCGGGTATCAAAAGTAGGTTAACAAAAACAACCTGAGCTTGGAGCCATGAAGCAAACGTTCATATAAAGGGATTTGTTTTCGTCATTGTGGTGATAAAAATCTCAATCTGTGCTCATTTTCCTGTGATCCCTCAGCCTTGTTTGGACTGAAACCTTTGACGTGAAGAAGAATGTCTGGTTACAGCCCAGCCGTCCCGCCGTCCATCGCTCTTCTTGGGTTCACAAATTCTAAGGTAGAATTGTTCCCTCACGCGCACATATGAAATAGGAGCGGAATATATCGTAAATTTTCGAAACGTGTTCCGAACGAGTCAATAGCTTTGTTAGCAGCCTGCTTGTACATCCAAATTTACGCATTGTTTGTCAGTTAGGGTGAGAAAAATGCCACGTTGTGAGCTGTCTGCGAGTTAATTGTGAATCGAAGACTCCACGTAGACCTGCTTTCTTGGCACCTCTGACACCCAGCCTAGAACCGAGAATAATTCACGCAGCCCTTAGTATACTCTTTGCACATTTCTGTCATGTATAATTTTATTTTATTCGCCCCGCTCCGATGGCTATTCAAAGCTCTAGGTCGCTCGTGTTTGTAGCTGGCTCTGCTATACAGGTACTTTGCATGGCGGTGCTTTGATGTGCCAGGTTTCCCGCTCGTTAGCACCACTTAAGGAATGTCTTTCTGATTTTTTCTAATAAGCCTTAAAGGGAAGGAGGCTCTTGTGCTCGAGGGGACGGCTTCAAGAAAAGCGGAAGACAGAATCGATAGCCGCCAGGATAGCAGTTCTTGCAGTTCTAGCTGGGAAGTAGCAAAGCATAAGGCGGTAACAAAAAAAAATAAGGTAGACAACCTTGGTATAAAACAAGAACAAAATCAGATAAAATACTCCCATTGCTGGCAGAGTGGAAACTAATACGCATGAATTATAAATAAGCATAGCAAGGAATAAGGAAAAGAAGGCAAAACGAGACGCAGATGTGCAAAGATAATGAAGAAACGGATTCCATCTGGCGCCCACGAATTTCCTGATTTCATCGCTCCACTTCGTCTTCTGCCGTCCCCGACTGCGTTTCCCTTCTCTTGGTACCCATTCTGTAACCCTAATGGTCCACCGGTTATCTAGCCGGCGCTGTACCTGACCTGCCCAGCTCCATTTTTTTCTCTTGATGTCAATAAAGATTTCGTCTATACCCGTTTGCTCTCTGATCCAAACCGCTCTCTTTCTGTCTCTTAACGTTATGCCAAGCAATCTTCGTTCCATCGCTCTTTGCGCGGTCTTTAAGCAGTTGCGAAATTTTGACGCTGCAAGGTGTCTTTCTTCCCTGATTAATTTATCGTTCCTCATGTCATGCATTCGTCTCTCTCTGCACCTAAAATGCGGCAACAACGTAAGCGCGGGAGAAAGAGAAAAAAGGAAAAAGAGAAAGGAGAAAAAACAACTCTCACTGCATTCCTCGCGTTCCGAGGCCTAGCGATACCGGAAGGGAAAAGAACTGTGCTTCTCTATGCGTAGCGGGTATCACCGGAATAAAAATATTGCCATTTCCTCACACGCTGAAGGCTAAGTCAAAGGGTTACGACAGACTAATCTTTCTTTCTTTTGCGCCGTATTTCCTTTCTACTAGCAACTGAATGCTTCCTTATCAAGCAGTCTGTAATTTAGATTGTTCATGTTGCTGTGAATGTAAGCTGATCCGGGTCGGAGCAGTGATAACCGTGCGCCAAGAAAAAGAAATCTCAGAAGCGAATAAAAGGAGTACGTACAGGAAATTAGCAATCAGTCATATTGCAAAGGAAAAAAAAATAGCATGCGCAAGTGCGTATGCTGACGAGCTAATCCTTCATGTCGCAGGCCAGAACGTTTCGCTGTATGTATATGGCCCTGTCAACTCCTCGGCGCTGGGTCGTCTTTCCAGTTCTGGGAGGACAAGATTAACGATGCTACTTGGCTGGCTTTATTCGTGTTCTCTCGAATTTGTGTCGTATTTTTTATTTTTTTGGCGAAATGAGTTTGCGCGTGACTCTGTGTCAGAGGATTTCCGTGCAAGCTGGTGGTCGTTAAACACTGAGGCAGATAACTAAAGCGCCCTGGCTCAATGGCTGTAAGAACGAGAAGACCGGACTAGAGGGCAAATAATTAGTCGACGCCACAAGCTTCAATCAGAAACCAGTGAATTAGAAATGAAAAATACAGTCTCATGATGTGGTGCCGCCGCAAGCACACGAAATAGGGTACGTGAGAGAGCCATATATATGTATATGTAATCTCACGTACCCTATTTCGTGTACTTGCGTATATATATATATATATATATATATATATATATATATATATATATATATAGATAGATAGATAGATAGATAGATAGATAGATAGATAGATAGATAGATAGATAGATAGATAGATAGATAGATAGATAGATAGATAGATAGATAGATAGATAGATAGATAGATAGATAGATAGATAGATAGATAGATAGATAGATAGATAGATACACATGCTCTTGCAAGTGCGTTGCTTCCTGAAGCATGAAACGCACCATGTCATTCAACCGTTTATCGTGATTTACTATCTCACATTGATCGTTCCCGCTAAGTACGCATTGTTAGCCATATAATATGTTCTGAATAAGGTTCAGCTGATGAGTAGTTGCAGCAGCAATGTCTTTTTTTGTTGTTGTTTGGTTGTGCGTTTCTCGACCTTGTAATATAATGTGCCTGCAGTTCAAATTATGAACGCCCTGTCCGTGAATGTTTCGCCATATAGACATTTGTTGCAATAAGGGCAAGAAAGTGTCTTAGACTTCCAAGTAATGAGTGTCACTTAATCACAATTGCATCACCAGTGTCTAGGTGCCTCGAAATCGAAGTTGTTTCTTGTCTACGTTTATTTCTGTACACCAGGTTAGGCAATCTAGACATATTACGGCATTAGCTTCCCATATTCTTCTATATCGATTAGTTACTATAACTAGCTTTTTTTTTCTCAGCCTATTCTGGGCCCTGTTTCGAAGAAAGAGGGACAAAAGAAGAGTGCTTGAAAGAACGTTGAGCAACGCGTTTACGACACGAAAAAAGGCTACAGTGTAAGAAGGTTGTTTTATCGATCGTACATGTAGGAAGCCACTGTTGATCCCAAACTTCAAACGAATGAAGTCTCTTTTTTTCTACATTTGGTACATTGCTTCACAGACAAGAAGTTTTGCCGTTGCTGTAAACCTTAAATGTGTTAATGCACAAAAGTTTGCGAGGCTCAAGTTGCCGCTATTTCAGCCGAGAAATGAGTCAAGGCCGTTTACTTTGTTATTTACGGAATCGCCCTAATCACGTAGTGATCTAGTAAACGTATTTTCTAAATGGGGCAAACTTGTGTCTACAAATACGGTACACGCACATACGTCGCGTAAGCGCTTACCTACTCAACTCATCCGTAAATTACATTGTTGAAGTAGTTAGCGAACATTTACCGAACTTGTGAAGAAAAGCGCGAAAAAATACAAAAGTTGAGACGAATTCATTTCGAAAAAATCTCGCTCCATATATGCCGGGTGTCCCAGCTATCTTTAGCTAAAGATTAAAATGTACGAATGCCACGTAGCTGGACAGAACCAAGGTATTGTTGTTTGCTGTCGCTTGGAGAGACTAAAGTTATTTTTTCATTCTGCCTAATTAGATCATTAGCCTCCAATAATGAACCAACTTCTCAAATGTGATAACTAATTGAAGAGTGTCAATGAAGAAATTGTAGAGCACCATGAAAAACTCCCGACAAAGCTTTGTGTTCCTCAATACGTGCTACATAAAAATGTTTTTCCGAGCGTGAAAGAAGCCCACGAATACACGCAAAGTGCCTCGAGCGCCCAGTCTCGCGGCAATTGTGGTTGTATTCGCGGGCTGCTCTGACGCTCGGAAAAAGCACTTTTTTTAGCACGGATTCAGCAACACAAAGTTGTATCGGGAGTTTTTCATGTTGCTCAACAAGTCTCTCATTGATACTTTTTATCTAATTAAAATATCTGAGAAGTTGAATAATCAACGAAGACTTCTTATCTAGTTAGGCAGAAAGGAAAGGAAGAATTCAAGTATCTCTAAGCGATAGCTACGTGGCATTCGCATCTTTTTCAACTCTGGCTAAAGTAAGCTGGGACACCCAGTGTAAGGTCTTACCAACGAAATCACCTGTTGGCCGATTACAGCACTAATGATTGAGTTGTTGAGCGGCTTATTTCTCGCGTAATATACACTGTATACACTGTTCGCACCACGTTGTCACAAAACCTCATAACGAGCCCTCGTTGTCTTTCAATTCATCATAGACTCTTGGATCAAGAAAGGGTGACAGTAGCGGCGAGAAAGAGTGCTTTATAACAAGTGGGCATCGTTTTGTAAGGCGATCTCTCTGTGGTGATCGCATAGAGATGCGCAGATCAACTGTTCAACGGTGGATGTTGTATGGGCACCGCGCAAGTTTATCTCTCCCCCACCTCGCCCTGGGACTCGCAATGGTGCCTCAGTGTCTGCAGCCTTCTGAGCCCAGCGCAAAATCCCGTGAATGATTCCTGGCAGGTGTGGCCAGCACGCCGATAGACGTAAAATGTAAATAATGGTATTGTGCTTAGCTTAGTGTGCACGATAAGAAGATCGTTAGATTTATGTGCATGGGAAGATTTTTGACGCAGTCGATAAAATTATTTCTTATCACTCCACCACAACCCAGCCAAAGTGTTGTTGTGGGTAATGAAACATAATTAAGTAATCAATAACTCAAACAAATATGTATTCAAATATCTGGAAGGTCGGCCGATGTATATTGAACCGTATGCTTCAGGCCTATTTTCCAACTTAAAAAACCTACGATGGCTGTGTATATTGAATAATACCGCTGGCATTGCTGCTTTCATAGTTGTTTGTAACGTTGTTGTGTTTTTTCGACTGCTATATAATAACGTCGTGTTATTTGCATAAATTGTTGTTCTGGTCTTACTCCTACAAAACTATGCGCGAAGTATACAAAACTGTACCGCGCGTACGAACGAACGTTAGCGAAGCTATTCAACGAAAAATAAAATTTAACAACACACCCTACAAGATACAGTTATAAAATCTACGGTGTGTGGCTGTGAGAGGTCTGACGACCGAACACCGTAGGTATTATAATGATATCTTGCACTTTCTTTAACTGCTTCGCAGAGACGCTTAAACTAATGCGAAAGCAACATAGCGTTTGTAGACCTCGTAAAGCCATGAACGCGCTCATGCCATGCACTTATGACGTGGTGCAACCTCATCCGCATTGGCTGTGCCCTCACCTGCCCAATGACACACGCACTAGGTCACATGTTTAGTCAGCCACACGGATGCGACGTGACGTGTGCAATAACGCACGCACTGGGCACCACTTCAAAGAGCAAGAACCGTGGGGCCTGCGTGGAGTCCAGAAAGCGCGCTCGTCGCGAACTCCGATAGCGCGGGTTCGGTTTCCACCCAGACCAAAATTTATTCAATTTTCTATTTGCAAGGCGATTGATTTACTTTGTTCGGAGGAACCTTCCTGAGATATTGGGCGTCAATTCGAGCATTTCTTGACGAATTTTCACTCTTTGCGCCGTCGTGACTTGCTTTCACTCTTCACTCTTTCACACAAAGCCCTACTACGCACGTCACCGTTGTGACGTGCATAGTATTGCATATAATGCTTTGGCATTAAACATTATTTTTCTTTTGTTGAAAAGCTTAGGTAATGTAAACTGCAACACCCTATATGTTCGGCAGTGCCACAGGAAGAAAAAAAAAAGAAAAACGGAGGGCCGCCGTATTTGTGTGCCTGCTTCTCCCTCTATCGTGTCAAATAAAGAAGAACAAAAACAATCGATTCTTTTATAAATAATGGAAGTCAAAGTTTTCTGTCATGGTACATACTTGAGCACTCTTGTTGATTAAAAACTGAAATAATTTTTTTCTACTCTATACAAAGTCACCACCATATCACTATTTCACTCTATTGAAAACACTGACAAGACACAGGTTTCCTGTGCTGGAGCAGCTTTAGATACCTGTACGATTAAAACTGCGAGCTTGTATTCAGAAAGCACATTTGCGCGAAAGTGCTTCGCTCCTCGCTGTCGCTCGACCGCCCGCCAATCGAGATTGCCACAGGCGTGATCCGCTGCCAAAAGCATTCGCGGACTGCGCCCTACGATAGAGATCTCGCAATAAGATACGACAAACAACGCTCGCTGTAGGTTGTGCTTAGCAATATATCATCAACATGCCTCCAGTGCCAGCTCCTTGTCCATACAATTATTGCACATACAAAAACTTCAATAAAAACGAGTTACGAATTTCAGCCCTAATTGAGAAAAAAGTTTTGTGCCGACCCCGGCGGCAGTATGAAGTTGTGCGCACCGACATTTACTCGTTTAATAAAGCGTACGCGAAAGGAATGACTTCCGTGCCACCGCACAGAAATAATTGGGGTCAGGTTCCTTCTTATGAAGTGGTTCCGCTACGCGGTGCTGGTAGTCGCCCGAAGCGTTGCTTGGTTAAAGAAGAGGCAAGTTGAGTCGCGGGCCTCCGAGTCCCCTCTCCCAATATCTCCCTCCTTCCCCCACAACGCCTGCTTTTTTTCTTTCTTGATTTACACTCTTGAACTTCCCACGTGTGCGTGGCTTCCGCTCGAGTAATGCGCTCAGCAGTTCCCCTGGGACGCAAACGGAAAACTCCTCCCAAGGACTTTTGCTAGCACTTCTTACGCGTCACGTGTATCGTGTCAGCTGCTTTAAATGGATCGTCGCGCCACCTGCTGCGGCGGAAAACCAGGCGCTCGCAGGGCCCTTCAATTACCGACGCTGCCGGCTACAGGAAAGGAGTCTTTAGCTGCCATGTCATAACCGACGAGTTTTTAGCCGGCAGGGAGACGACGGAAGTTTGAAAGTGTCGCCGATAATTCTTTTTTACGTAAGTACCAAGGGATAGCTTATAGTTTTGTTTTCAGAGTAATATTTCGTGGGCGCAGCTCTCCCTTTAGCGGCAGTAATTTAGACAGAGCGATTGTTGGCTTCGTCTAATATTTGATAAAAAGAAAAGGACAATGAAGTTAATGGTAAGTCTTCGCTTCATATACGTTTTGAAAGTTGTACGTTTGGATGAGATAACAATAAAAAAAAGATGCCGCGCATAATCGCTGCACGAATAAACAATTCTGGGTAACGGAGCTCGAAAAGGCTTAGACAATTAGGTTCCCTCGAACCTTTGTTCGTTTTCTTGAATCTTTTTCTTCACATAATTTTAAGGCGCTCTGATAACTATGGGCATTTTTATTCGCCTATTTTTTTCAGAACAGAACGCAGCTCTTGCTATACGTATGCGAGAGCAACGCCCCTTAAGTACGATTAAGTAAGAAAGCGGAGCCGTGATACTGTACGGATTCTTTTCGCGGCTCGGATCGCTGAAAAGCAGGAAAATGATTACCCTGGTAATAGAATCTTTACAATTGCCCTACCTAGCGTATGTGTAAGCTCATGCATGACTCTGTCACTACCTGATTTGTTTCATTCATGATGAGTGAGAACTCAACATTCTCAGACTTTTACCTTTAGGTGAAAGAGAGAGAGAGAAATTAAAATTAAAGTCAGGGAGGTTATCCACAGATTATCACCGGTTGGTTACCCTGTACCGGGGGAGGGGCCAATGGATGTGATACGTGAGAGAGGAAAAAGAATAAAAGAAACGGACCCCCCCCCCCCCCTCCCACACAACACACAGTACCGAACTGTTTCTGTGGGTCACGGTGCCCACATGACCCTACGTCCTATAGGACCCTACGTCACACTAGATCCTAGTGTGATGTAGGGTCGACAGCTTTAGTTGCAGTAGTTGAAAAGTAGTCGGGACACCTGAGAGCCATATGCTAGGTTAGGTTACTCAGCAGCATTAAGAAACACCGGCGCCACCCACATGCAGGGACATAAATAGGCGTGAATTTGTATGTGGCAGCCCATGCATGTGCATGTACGAAAGTATATGAACATATGTGTGTATTGGCGTAAATGCAGTCACTCATGTACGTAAACGTGGCAACGAGCGGTTAAAGCCTCGGCAAAGGGGCGCGGGAAAGGAGCGCACAGGAAGCATATAATCGCCATCACAACGCTGACAAACAATGCAAACGCTCATCACATGGTTCGCACAGGTCTTCAACGACTGAATGTATGCACTAGTATCGCATTAGTTTTGTTTAGATATTTTTGTTATTACAAAAACGATAATAATCTCACTGTTCAAAAATATGATGTCATGCACTTTCCAAGCACATTCGTTAGTGTACCACAATATCAGCAACCCACACAGAAGAGACAGTGAAACTAGAAGAAGCGCGCAGGTTGTGGAAAGGGCCAATTGAAAAGAACGTATTTCTTTTTTCCCAGACATACCACCCAATATACAAGGCTTTGAAGTGCATCAAACAGGGGCCCTGTGACGTAAAACTATGCGAATATGTTTTTATTGCAACGTCTTGACATCAAATCATCTTGACTTTTGAAGAGTAACAGATCTATTTTTCTCTTGTTTGGTCCATTAATGCATAATGAGTGTGTACACGTCATATCAGATGGGAGCTATCACGGTTTTCGTGACGTTGCGTGACAGTCGAGTGAAGTGGGGGTGTTAAAAAAAATTGACCAATCGCGGAGGGCTGATTGCGAAATTGGAATAAAAAAAATTACCGACGATTACGTTACTTCCTAATGCGAAATTTGAGCGCAGCAAATAAGCTGTTTCACCTTTTCGATAGATTGAGGCAAAGAAATCGAGCAACACATGTATGCGCTATCACAGAATTTTTTTTTTATTTTTCACACGTATTCCTTTAACAAAGACTCCACTAACAGTTCTTGACAGTCATGAAGGAAGCTTTGTGGTCGGAGAAATAGACTGATATATGTTCGACTTGGTACACCAATGCTTGATTCTCAAAGACGAGATCTATACAAGTGCCTCGCGAGGTTGTCACAGCCGTGGGACGCGTTACGAGCGAGAGGAACGGGATGTTCTCCCGCATAAGTGCTAGGAAATTGCTGTTTGTCTTTATGTCAACATTAAAGTCCCCCACTACTAACATCGGTGTGGATCGATGGACGGTTAATGCGAGTTGCAGGAAGTGCACGACGTCTTTCGTGAGTGCGGTAGCGGACTCACGAAAGCGGTATCAGTCGGTCGCTGCTAGCGCTGGGGGGATGAAAGGGGGACGGAGCTGGTTACGAGGCCGACGATAACGCCGACGACGACGCGAAACCCGGGAACGGACGCCAAAGAGCCATTTGTGTAGCCAGCCCTCCTCCACAGTCTCTCCTCCTCCCTTCCATCATCCTCCCTCGCCCGGAGAGCCGACAGCGCGCATGCGCGGCGGCGGAGCAGCAGATTCGTCGGCGAGCTGGTTACGAGGCCGACGACAACGCCGACGACAACGCCGACGACGACGACGACGCGAAACCCAGGAACGGACGCCAAAGAGCTGCGCTCTAAAAGTTTGGAATAGCTTTACGTTATAGTGACCCAGTTCGCGGAAATGCCCCCTCCCCGTCCTTCCCGCCCTCTCTCTCTCTCTCTCTCAAACAGACACACACACATGCACGCACGCACACACACACACACACGCACGCGCACACACACACACACACACACACACACACACACACACACACACACACACACACACACACACACACGTGTTTCGCCAGTCAGGTGTACGTTAGAACACACTTGCAGCGATTTCAAGTGTCTAATGGCGCTCTCTCGTTGCGCCGCTGCCAGTGCGATGATGAGGCGGTAAGTGGCATGGGAGTGGTGAGGGCTGCCTGGGCATGCAAACTGAAGTAGACGTACGAGTTTCACCAGAGTAAGCACATGCTTTCGACCAACGAAGTCTTCGAATCAATTTGCGTGTGGCAGCAACGACACTCGACAAGGCCCTTGTCGATGTCATCCATCCCTTTTTCCTTGAATTTCTCTAGACGAGGATAGCTTGTTTGCCATGCTGATGACAATGAGCCATGTTGATGACAAAGCACTCGGGACCATATCATTCAGTATCTCAAGGCAAAGAGCGACTCGGATCTCTGATGTGTTTGCGTTACTTTTATTGTTACTTCTGGTTTTCTGATCCAGAAGAGCATTGAAATCAATAAAAGCATGCGAAAGGCAACAGAATTGAAGCTAAAACAGCGATAAAAAAGGGACAGCAAAATTGATTTCATTAGTTAGGGGATGACGGTAATCGAAAATGAGAAAATCACTAGCCTTGAAAGTAAAAAAAAATCCTCAATAAGATCACCATTTTGTCGCTAAGCGCGAAGACATCTTGAGCCGCATTGGGACCGTTCTTTTTTCTTCTGCATGGAGAATTTTTGGCCACTGGTCAACCATCTTTGATAACTAGTACGTTAATTATCACTATTGGCCGGCGTATGCTCTTATATACGAATCATTGTAACACATGTAGCTGCTTTGTAATTGCAGCCCTTGTATTTAGACCATGTTGCTGTTAACAGTTGCCATACGGCGACCAGAGAACGGCTGTTTTACGGCACTCGACATTTACGTTGAGTAAGTATTAATTGAGTCAGAATCTATTATCACCGGCGTACCATAGATATTTGTGAGACAGACTCCGCAGAGCCATCATAAGGGAATGATGCCAGATCAAATGGCGACTTTCCACTTTTAAATAGTGGTACAAGCCGACTTATCTTTCATTGCTGAGGAACAATACCTTCATGCTATGGGCGGTTGTGGTAATTCAACAGCTCTTGCTTGGCTTCTTGCCGATGATAGGCATAGGTGATGCATAGGTGATGCAGCATAGGTGATGCCATGGGGCCCAGGGGAAGATAAATGGAAAGAAGCAGCCAAAGGCGGCGTCAAGTTCTTTCAGAGCAAATGGAATTTTCCATTTCTCGAACGTGAGGCGCAGGGATGACACTCACATCTTCTATGTGGGGGGTGGCACAGAGGCCAGTGATTTGAGCACAAAAATCTTCCCCACCTCAAATTGTGTACGGCATTGATGTAGGCTTAAGGCCGCGAAAGGATGGCACTGTTGCGGAGAAGAAAGAAGCCACGAACAGCCCCCAGATGATTGGCAGTGGTTTACAAGGGTTCAGTGATTCGCAAAAGGACTTGCAGCATTGTTCCTGCAATTTGTCCAAATGGCGCTGGATTTCCTTCTGTGGTCTCCATGCCATTTTCAGGTCACAAACTGTCTTCGCACGCCTGTATCTCCTTTTAGCTCGTCGTCGAAGGGTACTATAGCCTCTGCAGTTCTACGTCGAGTTCGGAGCCGTTTGCTGTCTACGTTAGGAGGCATGAAACTGTGAGAGGCGGCGCAATGGCGTTGCCGCAGTAGCCATGGTTTATCTAGAGCAGCCAGCCATGGTGTCGCGGGATCTCGAGAGGAGTGAACACCGCTGCCGCTCAGGTCAAACACGTTAGCGCGTTCTATTCTCGCGCTCAATGCACGTGAGCCGTCTTCTTCATGTTTGCCTTTGGATGCGATAGTCGCGCCGCTAAAAAGCTTCTTTACTTGCCTCTGTCATGGTATCTTCAAGTTGTGGCCATGGTCTTCTCTGCATGCACATTTCCATGTGTAGCTTATACTTCGACGTGGACACCGATATTACTCTTAGACGTACATAAAACAAGGCGCAATGGATGTCTTGCACTGTCAATCACAACAATGTCGGTCGACCAAGACATTAGACGATTTTTTACCGCACGCTGTTGAGGGCAAATTTTATTATGCTGAATTTGTTAATCTATTTTTTGCACACTTTCATCAGGGAGGCAGATCAATACAAGCAGCTATTGTTGGAAATTTTCAACATGATTACTTCACTTATATGAGCAAAAATAAGATCTTATGTCAGTTTAAAACAGCTCAGGAACACCTTATTCTTGTGTTTAATACAACACTTGACGTATAAACCACATGCTGAGCTATTGTTCTTTGCATTCAAAGAGATCTCGTGTAATAATGTATCTTGTAATACGCAAGTCAATCTGACGAAAACGTCTTTTGTAATGAATTCAAACGCTGAATCTTCTACGCACTTCAATTCGCAGTTTTGTGTGTTGAAGCAGTAGTCAGGTTTCAAAAGCGAGCAGCCGCAAAATGGCCAAAGTTCTTTTGGATATTCGATTTTGTTTATGGAAAAGCTGTGTCAGAGTAGTTGCCAACCTTTCCAATTTTATCCAAATAACTCATTCACTTACGGTTGAAAACATACCTAAATTGCTGGCCCTCTGACATCTTTAATCTCAACAGATGCTATGAAAGTCGGTTTATTGGCTGCCGCTCTACCTTTTCAGTTACTTTCCTGGGATGTGAGGCGAAGTTTTCCTATACGGCTGGTATCTACATTCACATATCCTTTTTCACTCCTTCGGCAAGGCGGAGGAATTGATGTCAGCCCTACAAAATAAAATGTGTATAGAGTTTCTCAGAATTTTGTTCGGGACCTCTTCCTCAGCAAGAAGAATATAGTCACATTACCCACCGTTTTTGCCTGTCACCACCCTAGGGTCGCTTGGCTTAGCAGGAGGAACCGGACTTAACGAGATCATTGGTAGCTTTTCCATTTATTCCATTTTTTTTCGGCTGAATCATAAACGGCCAACACGAGAGGAAGATATGGGATTGCAGGCGGTAAGAATTTACGTCGATACGGGAAATGCACCTCTTACGCTCTCCGTAATGGAAATGTATAAGCCGTATAAGCGCACCAATGAAATGTTTTAATCTTCTTATGACACAAAAAACGATGTCCTATAAACCTTATTTTAAAATTCGCAGAGCAAGCGAGGCCTCCTCTAAGAGGATAACTTGAAGCGCCTGCTAGAACTACACAGCACCACCAGCGCGAGTTCCCCTTCCTCCTCGGCTGTACATTAACTGGCGACGTGAATATTTAAACAAGAAGATGGGAAACACCAAGCGGCCTTGGGCGTACATAGGATGTCAGCGATGAGTTGTAAATTATAGCTTTTATTATTCAAATTGTGGGGCCTCCCACTCAGATAGGAAACGTGGCCTTTCCTGCGTAGTCGGGAACACCTAACACAGTCTTGGTTCTGAGCAAAGCGGGCTATGTTCTTAGGTGTTTCCACATTTGTATTGCGAGCGCTGAAAACTCTGTGAAATTGCGGGGATGCGGGAAAGCCTGACACGTCGCGAAGTATGCCGAGCACAGGCGTTCGAAAGCGCATCGCAAGGCATTTCTCTCTATAGTCACGCCAATGTAATTGTGTTGCCATTTTTAAGACACTGACAATAAAACACACCTTGTTGCTTTTATTTCGAGTGGGTGGTTTGCTTGTGGACTAATTACAGGAGACCTAATTGAGCCGTTTGGTTGGTTTAAACATCGTTCTGTCGGTTACTGTAGGTTTCCGCATGGTTCGTAAAAGTGTGGCATTTCGTATTTATTTTGCTTGGCCATCATTGGCTGATGTTTGATTTAAGTTGTCATCTGTTGCTGAGTTTACTATGTACGATGGTTGATTGGGGGGATTTTAAATGTGAGCAACAGACAGGGTGTAACTGATGCCATAAATGCTGGAGCTATTATTGTGGCTAGCATTATGGGGGAACATCTGGTTACGAAAAAGTATGAAAGGGGGCTGGTAGCCGCACAATGAACAAGTTTTGTCAAGTTTTAATTTGCCATACCTACTGTGTGACTACATGTTTTACGTGGCAGCAACCCCTCATACTAATCCTTCAGGATGAAGGTCGTCACAACGATCTCTTATTGGCATGCGGACGCTCGTTTCCGACCAGTTATTGCATCATATGGATACACACTGTTTAGTTATTGTGCCGCATTGTATGTGGTTCCACATGAGCGAGGGGGAGATATTTTCAACTCCAACAGGCGTCTTAAGTGAGGATTCCTATATCCACAAATGACCTTCGTTCAGAAGGTTTCTGGGTGAACGCACGTTTAATTAGGTAGTATTGTGCTTCATTTGCACACTGTGCATTAGGCTAAAGGAGAAATTGTAAAAAAAATGTATATTTTGGGCAGCGTTTGGGAAGCCTTTACACTTATGCTTCCCGAGAAATCCTGATTTAGTGACGCTGGGTTCTTCTTCTCAACAGTTGCGTTCGTGTTTTCTGTACCTTAGTGAGGAGGGAAAGGCCACAAATATTTTCTCACAGGATACTGAAATCCTCAACAACTTTGTTTTTGCAGACTCAGTTTTACATAGCTAAGCAGTGTCATAGTATTTGGAGTAACCGTCCCGCGTCTATAGTTTCTTGAAGTTTGCACAGCAGCGTCTGCAACTATGTCTGTGAAGCTCTAGTCTCTAAATATTTCGTCAAGTAAATCATGTGAGAGTGCACCTTCTCTTCGAAATTATCCGGGCGTAGTGAGACAACATGGCGTGTTGGAGGGGGGTAGGAGGGGGTGTCAGAATCACCGCCCCTAACGTTAAATATTTATTGCAAAGTACTTGATTACTGAAATGTCTTGTAAGTCATTTCGGCATATCAGATAAGGCACAGCATAATTGATTGAATGGAATGATGTTGCACAAAGAACGGGAAAACCATTTATAATAAGACGACTACTATTACTCCATGGTTGCGGTGAGTAAGTGTGCATTCAACACAATATCAGGCTTTAAAATTGTGTCGTTTCCGGCATAACAGCTCCAAAAATAACAGGCAAATACGCTTTATTAACTATACATCCCGCCTCTAAAACTGATCACTAGTTCTGCGTTTGCAGCCACGATAACTCGCCTATGCGGGCCCAAAAGTTAAAGCCCGTGTACAATAAGGCAGTATTTAAACATTATGAAGGCGAAAATCTAATATTTAAATTTAGTTTCTGTCAGTTTTTTCCCTCCGGCTGTAACGGCGTTTTTCACTAAGGCACCTCCTAAGGAACTAACCACGTTGCATTACGTCTAATGAGAAAATGTTCTGTGAATGCAGATTCGGGCCACCGATGTAGCTGCAAGCGAGAGTGTGTAGCAGTAACGCTGGCAGCTTACCCACGCATGCGGCAATTGTGCTACGAGCATTTTTAATGCAATACAATTACTGCACTATGTTTGTTTATCAAGGCTTGCGCGCAAGCAGAGCAGCTACATTGCTCTCTTTCTAAATCGGAGCTCACGAGAAGCGCAAGCTTGCGTGCTGTACAAACAACCGATTTCAGCCGATCATAAGTACCCGTAATGTTGGCTGCATGCGAAACGAGTGGCTCATTGTTCGAGTCCGTGCTCGATCAGCCGGACAAAGCAGTCACTTTGCTTTAGTGATGCTTCCGCTGAATGAGACAGCGTTCGAGCGCAGCTGAACCATTCGTCTCTGGGACTCGATGAACGTAATGAAAGCCTGATGATATGTCAGCTTGCATTCCTAATGAAAACCTCGTTATGCCTACTTGCATCTCTTAGGGGGTATTTTGATCGCAACATTCATGTGATATGCATGTCTCTAAGGCAACGGTCATTATGAAAGACACAGTATCTCATTTATTTTTGGGTTCGAGGTTTCTTCTACGTCTATACAATTTAGCAATTCACGGAATCATTGAGCCGACTTCACCACTCAATGACTATATTATATGAGAGCCATAGCACCGCTTAAACATTGTTTCCGATAACTTATGCCAAGAATGTGAGCTAGATTTGCGGCTAATATTGCGTGAATTGCAAAGTCTGCGCTCTAAACTTAACGTATGGATACGAGGGGCGGGGGTGCTGTTCAGAGGCAAAACCTTTCCTTGTGGACATATAACACTACTCAATTGAATTTGTTAGCACTTCTGGATAAACACACAATGGCAGCAGGGTTTAATGTGGAAACAACTTTTGAAGTGTAACTGCAAACTATCTCTTTGTTTTCTCAAATATGCAACAAGAACTAGCAAGGACAAGAGCGAAAAACTAAGTTGAAGTAGTATTTATTGTTAGTTTGTAACACACGACGGCAACACACGACGAAGACAGAGAATGTACAAGTGTAATTAAATATTATCTTTAATTGAAATGTCAGAAAGGATAAAGTAATAGGAAAGGAAAATGGGTGAGAAAGCAACTTGCTTTAGTTGGGAACCGGGGTCATATCTTCCGTATCACGCATGCCATAGTGTACCATTTTCAATCGTTCTTCCGTCTATTTTTCTTTCGCCATTTTTGCATCTGTACTAGACATAGCCTTCGGTGAATAAGCCAGCGCCATCCTTAGTAATGACAACTGGTATGAAACTTACTCTCATCTGGTTTAACACTCCCAGGACTGTATCTAGTAGATATACTTATATACACAAGTGGGCTGGAGAACGGCCGCCTAATGAAGAGGATCACAGACGTATTGCGAAAGGTACAAGTTTATCTCTCTCCTGCGTCGTCTTTTATTTTTCCGACACTTCCACTTTTCGTTACGTCATCATTTCTACATTTCTGTCAAAGAGATCAATTAACTTACTTATGTTTTTCTAGGCATCATTGCTTGTTCGTTTCATGTGCTATACATTATGCAGCTCTAGCGCACATCTTAGAATTCTTGTGAAACAAAGCCATCCAGAAGGTGCTAAAGAAATTCTATACACAATTAATTGCGATATATGTAAAATTTTCATTGCTTACATCTTATGCGCCGTGTAACTTCGCGAAATGTATATGCAGTGCAGTGTTTACGCATGCAGTGCTTATATGGGCATGTATATATATATATAGATATATATATACACACACATATATATATATATATATATATATATATATATATATATATATATATATATATATATATATATATGTGTGTGTGTGTGTGTATATATAAGGAGCCAACAAGAATACAAACAGATGATAAGTGGTATCATGTGTGGGTTAATTGACCACTTGGTTTCGCCCAAAAGAGATCCCGCCCTCATGACGCCTGTGGCAGAAAAGATGTTACGCATCCACCGCCAAGGTTTGTGAGTGGTGGCGGTCGATATAACTCCCAGAGTTTCCTGGACTAGTCGAAACATAAATACCCCAAAAAGTGGGTGGGAAAACGGCACCGGGGTAGCTCAGTTGGAGGACCATCGCACGCGTAATGCGAAGACATGGGATCGTTCCCCAACTGCGGCAAGCTCTTCTTTTTTCATACACTTTCATTTCAATTTATTTATCCTTTCTTTAATTCAATTACTAAGTACAAGTGATTTTCCCTATGTTTTCTTTGGTGTCATTGTTTGTTGGCTTTTTATGATATATTACTAAAAATCGGGCCCCTCGGTTAGCCCGCATTCTTCACATATATATTTATTTATTTATTTTCAATACTGCCACTCTCAGTTGAGAGCATAGCAGGTGGGCATTACAAAGACAATTATGCTTAAAAATTGACAAGGAAATACCGAAGCACATCCGCCAGGGTAGCATTAAAGCTATTAATATGGTCTAATATAATATATATACATATAATCATGAAATATAGTGTCCTATGTACTGAGAGATACAACACCGTAGTCGGCAAGGCAAGCAAAAAGCTTCGCTTTAAATGTGAAACAAAGCAGAAATGCAAATTGACTGCGAATATCAGCAGGAGACTCTTTAAGCACACTTGCCACGTCCAGCAACACGGTGCTTTCCCACAATAACCAGCATGACGCGAACCGTGAGGAAGTAATTTACCACAGGAGAAAAAAAATGTGGTGTTCTCGGACCTCGCAACCACAAGAATGCGGAAAGTGCGTTGGCCCCCGAATTCACAGAGCAGTACGGTGCTTACGAAAGGCTCGCTTCAGCGAAATGCACTCTTCGATGGCTGCCTCATCTGCGCTCCTCTACTACAACTGCACAGCACTCTAGTTACGCCTGCAAGTGAGGCTTTGTCGAGTATGCGAGTTCCCAACCGCGGCCGCTGCACTTTGCAACGCATTTTTTTTTAAATTATGTGGATTGCCTTCACGCAAGGTTGCTCTTAAGGTCGGGTCTTACCAATGTCTCATGCGTTCTTCAGCAAACAAATATTCGGCTTTGTTTCCGTACCATATGCATAAAAGATAAGCAGAATGTTGTGTACACACTGAAAAGACATAATTCCCTGGCCCCGTAGGAAGACATTTATAACTGGTGAAAGGAAGTGTGATCGCTCCTGTGTCGTAGAAGCACTTGTGGGGACATTTCGACGTGCTTGATTTTGTGCATGCGCGTGCGCCTTAGCGTGTGGGGAACAACGAAAGATCTTGTAGCCACTCTGCATATGCGCATCTATTCAGCGGTAGCTTGGCCACCTAATTTTCGATGACTAAGTATTTGTGTTACAAAGCCAAGTATTTTCGGCAGTGCGAACCAACACACGCCAAAACACACAGTGATACAGAGATACACTAATATTCCAACGAGGCAGATAACCCTGTAAACTACGTTTAAAAACACAGGCATCTGCCTTATTCTAGATAAGCCAGTCACCTAAGAAAAAAAGATAAAGACGAACACATCTATTATCGCATCGAATTGTCGATTTCAGGTCTCGAGGGTGACAGGAAATATTGCGTGGCACAGATATGTGAGCCCGTTTTTGGTCATATGGTTTCATCTTTGTTAGCTCATGTTATACTCACGCATACCAAGGGACGCTTTGTTGCATCCAGGCCCCACGACAAAGAATTACAGTTGCAATGAAAAAGAGCTCGAGCATCGCTCCAGCCGCTCGACCACTGAGGAGGAGGAGGAGGACGGACGTCTCGGCGCTGCAGCTCGCGCGTGCGTTTGGCTGGGTCTGCTCGGCTGCTTTGCGCTCAACCCGATGTGACTGTGCCTGCGGCTTCTCACTAACCATCAATGAAACCCCTAACATTTGGTGTATAGGTGTTACGGTCCCTACCACCTCGCCCTGGAACTCCGTAGCCGCACTCTTCCCGGTGATACCGCCACCACCGTGCAAGTTGACTCCGGTGAGCGACCCACTTCGTCAACTGGTCCAGTCACCTGTGGTGCCGTAGGTCAACCGGACCCAGCTTTGTGCAGTGACACCGCGTCGCTACTGTCGTCGACTACTCGCTTTCGTCGTACGAGTGGGTGAGCAACCGCAACAAATGGGGCAGTTTGACAAAGCTAGCCATGGTTATTTTTTATCTAGCGGATGTCACTAACCTGTGGTTCCGCAACCACGAGGCAACCTTTGCGACATAGACAGAATTTAGGACAGCCTTTGTGCAGCTATCTGGCCCACCTGCGGTGAGAAGGTCTCTCACCGAACAATGCCTCTGACAACGCGCGCAACAGTCAGGCGAAAATTTCACGACCTATATTGAGTATGTCATCGATCTCTGCAGCCGTGTAAGCCGAGCTAAGACCGAGGAAGATTAGATAAGGCAAATCCTCAAGGGCATTCAGGGTTGCACTTTCCACTTGTTCCTCGTCTAGAATACTACCACTATCGCAGCTGCAGTTACCTACTTCCTAAGCTTCGACGAATCACGCAGGCTACGAACGCTTCACCGCCAAACTGTTCCTCAACTAGCATCACTTTTGAGCTTGGAAGATGCTCCCAAACAGACTGATTATGGCTCTCTGTTGTCCCACATCAAAGCCGTTATTTGTGAAGAGGTGGAGCGCGAGCTCATCCTGCTCCCTCTTTCCAGGAGCCTCATCAAGATGTGTCGTCGGCCCTGCAGCAGACCCAGGCAAACGGAAGTGCGAGCTGCAATGCCGACGCGTCCATCATCTTCCTCTTCAGCATACAAGTGGCAGTAGTGATGCTCGAGTTCTTCTTCGTTGCACAGCAAACAGTTTCTCCCAACTCCTTTGCTAACGTAGACAAGCATGCTAATCGCAGTGGGCCACAAGGAAATTCATCTTGTTCCTCTAGAGGTCACGGTATTTTAGACAATGCTGATAGTTGGCAACAGCGCATAATATCGTTTCCGTTAAATAGGGTGCTATACTGACTACACAAGCTGTGACAACGTGAGAATGGTGGCAGTAGTAGCTCTTTCAAAAACACAATTCATGCAGAAAAATTGGACTCCGGGCATGTGTTTGGGAATGTAGTTAATGATGTGCAACGCCAAGGCTAGACAGTGGAAAGGGTTAGGTTTGTCTTAGGCTAGTGCATGGCTGCACAATCTGTTCATTCCATGGGAACAGCGGTAAGGTAATGGGGAATAGCAGAGGCGACGGGGATAAACCGTGGTTTTTGCCCTTGTAGGGGTTGAAGGACGGACTTCGGGATGGAAACAAACTCGGGAGGGATTTATTCTACATTATATACAGAGAGGCGAGACGTCAATGTAACAGTCGTACAGTCATTACGGGCCGGCAGCAACTCGGACGCTGCGGCCCGCGGCAAGAAGTTCGAGAGAGGTGAATCAGGGAATCAGGGAATGCTCTGGTCTCTCTGGAATGCTTCTTATAAACCCTTCGAGCACTGGAAGTCACGTCATGTTTGACCAATGGGAGAGTCCGCTCCGATGACGCCACTTTCAGCCAATGGTAGGCACCCGTGCGATGGTGTCATACCCGGCGAAGAGAGTCGCCGCTTGGGCCCCTTTGCTTGATCACTTGATCCCCCTGCGGTCTTGCCTCGCAGAGCGGCAATCCACTTCTTCTAAGGTGGAGAAGGAGGGGGGGCGCTCATGCTCCATTGTACAAGGGCCTACCTGCTCCCGGTGGCTCGGCTCCACAGTGGTGGCAAATGCCTTCTTCAAAGGCGAAGGGGGACGATTGGGCTCTATTGTCCGAGGACCCCTTCTAATCCCGGCGGCGTACGACCTTGTTGGCACGCGAACTTGTCGGCTCGCGCGCTCCTCTGGAATGTGCTTTCCTGCTTCTGCATTCCTCAATTAGCTGTGCTGCGATTCGATGTGGTCTGGGGAACTCGATGTAGCCTCAGGAAACGGCGCCATATCTAACACCCTCTTGAGCTTGATTAATAGCACTAGTGAACTTCGTTGTTCGCGAAAGTTTCGCGCTTTCGTTTCTGTTAATAGTCTCAAGCTTTGAATAGTTAGAAAAAAAGATGTTTTATTTCAAGCGCGATTTTATAATTTTAACCCCGCGAGTTTTATGTCATTGCCCGTATAAAATAAATGCATATTAGTTCTCTACTCAAATTCTGCACTGCTCCAATGCTCCGTTTTCTCTCTCTTTCTTTCTCTTTTCTCTCTCATTTTTCGATTTCACTTTTCTTTAGATAAAACAGAATAGCTAAAATTTAAGCACGTTCAGCACCTCTTGTGGTCGCATGAAGAGCTTAAAAAGAAAAATAGATGAAACGCTAGGAAGAGTAGAGTCGAGTGCATTATGCCAACGAGGAGGAGTGAGAAGAAACAGCAGCTGTAGCCACGCTTCACGAGGCTGCGTGGGAAAATAAAATGGCCCCGAAAGCAACGACGAAAAAAAAGACCTTCCTCTGGGAGGGTTCCATGAGGACATGAAAGAAATGGGTCGAACGAACGGGGTTGTAAAAACAGTGGCTATTTTGAGGCGATAAAGTCATTCCAGAAGACAGAGGCAGGGAAAGGAGCCGCGTCTTGTCTTATAACGTTTCTGTGTGCATAAAGTACAAGTGGCCGTTCTGAGGTACTGAAATAAGCACAAAATAAGAACGCGA